>NW_012117599.1:6263752-6327005 GCF_000951035.1 Colobus angolensis palliatus
TTCTTTCTTTCTTTCTTTCTTTCTTTCTTTCTTTCTTTCTTTCTTTCTTCTTTCCCTCCCTCCCTCCCTCCTTCCTTCCTTCTTTCTTTTCTTTTCTTTTTTCTTTTCTTTCCTTCTTTCTTTCTTTCCTTCTTTCTTCCTTTCTTTTCTTTCTTTTCTTTCATCTTGCTCTGTTGCCCAGGCTGGAGTACAGTGGTGCAATCTCAGCTCACTGCAACCTCCACCTCCCGGATTCCAGCACTTCTTGTGTCTCAGCCTCCCGAATAGCTGGGATTACAGGTGCCTGCTGCCATGCTGGTCTAATTTTTGTATTTTTAGTAGAGATGGGGTTTTGCCATTTTGGCCAGGCTGGTCTTGAACTCCCGACCTCAGGTGATCCACTAACCTTGGCCTCCCAAAGTGCTGGGATTATAGGTGTGAACCATGGTGCCCAGCTGAAGTTTACTAATCTTTTTTTGTAATGTGAATTTGCCATAATACGATCTAATGTGTTTTCTTAAACCCAAGATATAGATGATTTTATCTCAATTTGTTATTTTACCTTTAAAAAATCTCTTTTATGTCCCTATTCAACATGCTTGATCTTTCCTCTAGCATCTTGACCTTATAGAATAGTCATAATAAATGTTTTCATGTCCTTGCTTGTTAATTCTTGTTCTGTGTTAGTTCTGGATCTGTTTTGATTGATTCATTTTTCTCCTCCTGTTGCTTATATTTTCCTGCTTCTTTGCATGCTTGGTGATTTTTTACTGGATTGTAGGCATTGTGAGTTTGACATTCAGGTTAGACCTAACATATACAGAACACTCCACACAAGAACAGTGAAATACACATTTTTATCAACTGCACATGGAATATTCTCCAGGGTTGACTATATGTGAAGACATAAAACAATGCTTAATACACTAAAAAAGAGAGAAATCATACAAATATGTTCTCTGATCACAATGAAATGAAATTAGAAATCAAAAAAAGAAGAAAATTTAGGAAAGTCATGAGTATGTGAAAATTAAACAGTCTACTCTTAAATATCAAATGGGTAAAAGAAGAAATTAAATGAGAAATTAAAAATACTGTAAGATTAAAGAAAATGGAAGCACAATATATCAAGCTTATGCTATACATAGAGAAAAAATTAGAGAAATAAATGAGTGTATTACAAAAAAAGATCTTAAATGACTTATCATTCCACTCTAATAAACTAAAAAAGAAGAGAATACTAAATGCCAGATATCAGAAGGAAGTACATAATTAAGATCAGAGTAGAAACAGATAAAATGGGGAACAGAAAAAAGTAGAGAAAATCAACAAACCAAATGTAGGTTCTCTTCTCTGAAAAGATAAACAAAACTGGCAAAGCACTCACTAGACTGATCAAAAATTGAAAATTGAAGTACATAATTAAGATCAGAGTAGAAACAGATAAAATGGGGAACAGAAAAAAGTAGAGAAAATCAACAAACCAAATGTAGGTTCTCTTCTCTGAAAAGATAAACAAAACTGGCAAAGCACTCACTAGACTGATCAAAAATTGAAAAATGACTCAAATAACTAAAATCAGAAATTAAAGAGGGGACCTTACAGAAATAAGAAGGATTATAAGGGTACACTATGAAAAAATTGTATGCCAACTAATTAAATAGCCTAGTTGAAAGGGACAGATTCCTAGAAAGACAACCAAAACTGGATCAAGAAGAAATAGATAATCTGAATAGGACTGTAATAAAGAAAGACACTGAAATACTAGTCAAAAAACTTCCCACAAAAAAAAAAAAAAAAAGCCCATGCCCAGATGGTTTTACTGGTGAATTCCACCAAACATTTAAAAAAGATGAGCAGCAATCCTTCAAAAAACTATTTCAAAAAGTAGAAAAGGAAAGGACACTTGCCAATTCATCCTAGGAAGCCAGTATTACCCTGGTACCAACACCAGATGAAAACATCATGTGAAAAGTAAAATAAAGACCAATATCCCTGATGAATATAGACATACAAATCCTCAGCAAAACACTGGACATGAAACAGAGCAGCTTTAAAATAATTATACACCATGACCAAGTGGGATTTATCCTAAGAATGCAACACTGTATCAACATCCAAAAGTCAATCAATGTAATGCAACATATTAATAAAGGATCGAATTGCATCATCATCTCGATAGATGCAGACAAAATGTCTGATAAAATCTGACACCCTTTCAAGATAAAAAAAAAAGCCAACGACAACAGACAGAGTAGGAATAGAAGAGGACTTTCTTAACCTGATAATGGGCATCCAAAAAACCCCACAGTTAACATTAATGATCAAAGACCAATAGCTTTCCCTCTATGATCAGGAAGAAGAGAAGGATGTTTACTCCCACCACTTCTATTCAACATTGTACTGGGAATGCAAGCTAGGGAAATTTGGCCAGAAGAAATAAAAGGGATTCATATTGGAAAAAAACTAGCTCTTTTCTTAAATGACCTGGTCTTGTATATGGAAAATTCTAAGGAATCCACTTAAAACTTAGACTACTAAACAAGTTTAGTAAGTTTGCAAGATACAAGATCCATACATGAAAATTAATTGTATTTTTGTACATTAGCAATGAAAAATTTGAAAAGAAAATTAAGAAAACAATTCTACTTACAATAGCTTCAAAAAGAATAAAATAGTATAAACTTAAGAAGCGCAAGACTTGTACACTAAAAGTATGAAATGTTATTGAAAATAATTTTAAAATCGCTAAGTCAATTGAAAGACATCCCATGTTCATGAATCAGAGGACTTAATATTTTTAAAGATGGCAGTACTCCCCAAATGTATCCCAGATCTATCACAATCCTTATGAATTTCCAAATTGTCTTTATTGCAGAAATTGAAAAGCTACTCATAAAATCTACAAGGAAATGCCGAGAGTGGAGAATATCTAAAACAATCTTGAAAAAGAACAAAGTTCAATGACTTACACTCCCACGTTAAAACTTACTACAAAGCAACAGTATTCAAGACAGTAGGATGTTCTCAGAGTATAAATATAAAAATCAATAAAAATAGAATTATGAGTTCAGAAACATTCCCTTACATTTATGGTCAATTGATTTCAGCAAGGATGTCAGCAATTCAGTGGGGGAAAGAATAGTCTTCTTAACGAAAGGTGCTGGGACATCTGGATATCCACATGTGAAGAAAAAATTTGCATCTCTGTCTTGTACTATACACAAAAAATAACTCAAAAAAGCAACCATAGAACTAAATGTATGATCTAGAACTGCAAAACTCCTAGAAGGAAACATAAACATAAATCTTTGTGACCTTGAATTGGACAATGATTCCTTAACTATACAGCGCCAGAGCACAAGCAACAACAAAATAGATAATTGCACTTCACCAAAATTTAATCCTTTCACGTTTTAAAGTACTCTCTTAAGAAAGTGAAAATATAGCTCATGGAATGGGATAAAATATTTGCAAATTATCTGATAATGAACTTCTATCCGTAATATACACACAGCTCTGATAAATGAAGAGTAAAAAGACAACACAATTAAAAAGTGGGCAAAAGATTTGAATGGACAGTTCTCCAAAGAAGATAGGTAAGTGGCTGCTAAGCACATTAAAAGATGCTTGACATTACTGGTCATCAGGAAACACAAAGCAAAACATACTAAGATACCTTCCACTAGAATGATGGGATGAAAGAGGCCAGAAATAATGTTAGCGAGGACACAGAGAAATTGGTACACTCATTTATTACTGGAAGGAACATAAGATGGTACAGCTACTTTTAAAATAGTTTGTGGTTCTTTGAAATGTTCAACATAGAGTTGCCGTATGACTCAGCAATTCCACTCCTAGGTATCTATGTGACATAATTAACAACACAAAAATTTGTACACCAATTTTCATAGCAACATTATTCAAAATAACCAAAACATAGAAACAACCCAAATGTCCATTAATGGATGAATGGACTAACAATATGTGGTATATCCACACAATGGAATATTATTCAGCCACAGAAAGGAGTGAAGTACTACCTATACATACTACCACACAGATGAACCTTGAAATCATTATGCCAAGTGAGAGGAGCTAGTTACAGAAGCCCACACATTTTATAATTCCATTTATATGGAATGTTTAGAATAAGCAAATTTATAGAATCAGAAAGTAGTATAGAGATTGCCAGGGGCTGGAAGAAAGGGGAATGAAGAGTGATTGCTAATGGGTGTGAAGTTTCTTTTGGGGGTGATGAAAATGCTCTGAAATTGGATAGTGGTGATGGGTGCACAACTCTACGAATACACTGAAACCCTTTGAATTGTACACTTTTAAAAGGGTAATTTTATGGTGTGTGAATGACATCTCAATAAAATTCTCATTGAAATAAGAATATATGAGAATATCTATCTCTGAGTGTAGAGATTTTTGCAAATACTGCAGAAATATGCTGAATTAGTTGAAACCAGCCAAGGGAGCCTGGGATGGGAGAGTTTGAACCACACCCAGTGGCCTGCATCTGGTGCTCTCCCAAGATCCGTGGAAATAACCTTCCGACCTGCAATGTACCAGGGCATCTACCGGCCTGGCTCCACAGTGGTTTCAGGCATGCTCTACAGATGATCAAGTTTTCATCCTAGAGTACAAATGAGGATTGAGTTACACTAACTGTACATGGGACAGGAAATAACAGCTCCTTCCCTGTCCTGGGGTCAGGGGTTTGAAAAGCACCTCATCTATCAGTGAATATCCAGCTTCCTGACAAAGGAAAGAGCTAGGGGATTTGCTCACCGCCACTCCCTGCCCCCCACCCCCCGCCCCACCCCGTTTAGAAGCCCAAGGCAAATTAGGCCTGAATGGCAACTTGATTCTCATGTGAATATCAGAGAAACACAAATGTTGCAGGCTACACTGGAAGTCATAATGGCTTCAGTCTGATAGTGGATTTGGGCTTAATGGTTGAGCAGCTCCAGTGGCTTCCTCTCTTGATTACATTGGTGGCTGTGAGCTGAACTACTCAGTGTCATCAGTCATCATTATCAATGGCCCATTTGCCTGGGAGGCTTTGGAAGAATGAAAAAGAGTAAAGGCAGTTCTACTTTTAAAAAAGTTAAAACATGGGTTTCAGAGCATTTTCGTGTATTGTTTATCAAATGTTATCCTGCCTCAGAATACCTGGAGGGCACAGATTCCTTGGTCCCACCTCTGGAGCTGCTAAGTCAGTCGATGTTGGCAAATAACCTAACACCTTGGCATTCACTTCCAGCTTTTCTTCATTTTCTCCTCTTCCTTTTCCTTCTTCAAATGTTCTCCTGTTTCTTCTTGGCTTTGTAACTATCTTTGTCGCTGCTTCCCTTCCTATACATTGCCTTAACTACATTTTAAAATGTAGTCCTTTAATTTAAACATTATTTCTGGAGACATGTTTGCCATGTGGTCCATTTTGTTAGAAAAACACAAGAGAAAAAAATTGCTGATAATCTTCTCGAAAGGGATTATCTTGTTTGTTCTAAAGCCAAGGATGTATAGTGCATCTTGGAATATTTTGGATTGAGGTGGGACATTTGCTTTCTTTTTGTTTTCAAACATCTTTAATTTACCTGGTATAAGAACTTCAGAATCAGCATAAAGTAAACGTAGTTTCTTAGGAATAGTGTCATGATAATTCCATGCGCTCAACATGAGGTAGGTGATAACAAAAGTGGTGGTTTCCCTGATTTTTCTTATTCAGCCTCCATTACACAAAACAAAACAAACACCCTGGAGACAGACAGTCCTGTTGTGCCATAGTATTTCTCTTTCTCTCTCTTTTTTAAATACTTCAAGTGAGCATGCCGTCAGCAGGGCTGTCTTCACTGAGCTATTTGGTGCTAGGAGGGGTTGTAGACAGTTGTTTGGTCAATGCGAATGAGAGCTGATAGCCTCGCTGTAAGGCTGTCTGGCTGGATACTCTCAGAGATTGTTAAGAGTTTTAAAAAGTTTTCTAATCACTAACCATGTTAGGAAACCGGAGCTTTGTGTATGAAGAACAACTTCCTCTCAGGGACTGTACTCAAGGCTGAGGTTTGGACCTCAGCCAGTTCTATGAGCGAACAGGAGCAATGTCAAAAACATCAGTATTCCTGGTCATGAGGACCAGAGGGGGCCGCTCCCAGGGACGGTAAGCTTCTGTAGGGCCGTCACGTGACTTTGCACCCCTGATGCTCCGCAGAAGGGATTTTCTGCACCCAGCAAGTGCTGACTGATTTCCTGAGGACACCTAGTCCTACTCTAAACTCTAAGAAGTTCTAGGGCCACATCAGGAAAGTGAGATTCATGCCCTGACTCATTTCCACACTTCAGAGGACACTTTCTTTGAGTGGGTGTTTGGGAAAAAAATGCAAGGTAGATGTAATTCTCCTACCCATCAGCTGATGACTTCTACCGACAGTGTCTAGAATAGAACTTTTTTTTTCCTTTTGGGTAGCTACCTTCTCCCCAGATGGATGGTTTTTTCCCCAAAGCACGGAGACATTTCTGGGTGAAATCATAATATTCCCTTGTGTGTAATCCTACTAGCTCCCTTTCATAAAGTAGCTGGAAGGTCTGAGTGGTCAAGAGTAATCCCTGAGCTTGTCTTGACACAAGCAGATACGGGCTCTTCCATCCTTGGGTCCCTCTGGTCTGACACCTGATGACACACTTAGGCGTTTTCCTCAAGTACCTAAAACTATAGTTAGTAGGTACTTAAAAGCAATTACAAGCTGTGCTAATGATTTTTAAAAGTGGAAATATTGGCCAGGCATGGTGGCTCACACCTGTAATACCAGCACTTTTGGAGGCCAAGGCAGGCAGATCACGAGGTCAGGAGTTCAAGACCAGCCTGACCAACGTGGTAAAACCCTGTCTCTACTAAAAATACAAGAAATTAGCCAGACATGGTGGCCGGTGCCTGCAGTCCCAGCTACTCAGGAGGCTGAGGCAGGAGAATGGCATGAACCTGGGAGGCAGAGCTTGCAGTGAGCCGAGATCACACCACTGCACTCCAGCCTGGGCGACAGAGCGAGACTCCATCTCAAAAAAGAAAAATGGGTGTGGTGGCTACTCGGGAGGCTGAGGCAGGAGAATTGCTAGAACCTGGGAGGCAGAGGTTGCAGTGAGCCGAAGTCATGCTGCTGCACTCCAGGTTAAGTGACAGAGTGAGACTCCATCTCAAAAAAAAAAAAAAAAAAAAAGTGGAAATAGCAATATGTGCTTTAGCTAAATATTAATTTTGTTATGTTTGCCCTACCATTTAGCTCTGTGGTCTTGATCAAGGTCTCATCACGAATCTGAATCTCTCACAACTCTGAATCTCAATTTTCTGGTTTGCAGAACTAAGACATAGCAGTTACAATGTGAGGAGGAAATGAGAAAGGTCATACAAAAACCCTAACTGAAAAATCAATTAATATGAAGCTCAGTTAAACTAAAGACAGCCTGTTGACATCTTTCGTGTATTTCCTCCTTGGTTCCCAGGAACTCTGGAAAAAGAAGCATTTGTTCTAAACATGGAAATGCAGCAAAATGATGATTCTCTTGGTACCATGCTAGAGCATTTTCTAATAAGCTGGCCTGGTGGTCTGGTTTGACACAATCAATAACTTAAATAAATACACACAGGGTACAGCCCTGCAATATTAGAAGTTACTCAGAATCAACTGACAGTAGTAAAAATTCTGGTTGAGAAATTATCCCCAAAGATGATATGATTTTATCGCCCTGTACAAAGTTAACCAGTCGTACACATAATATGGATCCTTTACAAACTTTTAAACGAAGTATAATGTACATACAGAACAGTGAACTCAGCATGGGCAACTAAATTAATTTTCACAAAGTCCCATTTTGTGAATATGCTATGATTTATTAATACATTGTACTGCTGATGAACATTTGGGTAGTTTCTAGTTTTTGGCTAATAAATATAGGGCTGCTATGAGTATTATTGCATACATACTTTGTTGACATTTCCACTATTTTCTGTTGGTCTTGTACCTGTGAATGAAATTACTGAGTCATAAGATATGTATTTGTTCCTCAGCAGTAGTTACTGCCACACAGCATGGTTCTACTCATATATACTTCCAGTGGGATTGTTTGACAGTTCCAGCTGATGGAAATCTTTACCAACATTGAATATTTTCTCTTTTTCATTTTCACCATTCTGGTAAGAGTGTCCTGAAATTTCATTCTGGCTTTAATTGGATTTCCCCAATGGCTAATGAAGTTGAACACTTTTTCAAAACTTTTTTGGCCATTTAAATATTTTCTTTCGTTAAGGATTGGTTCAGTCTTTTGTTTACATTTCTATTGGATGACCTAGATTTTTCTTACTGATTTGCAGCAGTTTTTAATGCATTCTGGGTAAGAACACTTTGTCGGCAATATCTATTGCAAATACCTACTTCAACTCTGTGGACTGCATTTCATTTCCTTAATGGTGTCTTTGGATGAACACACCTTGAGTTATCAATAGTCTTTCTCTGATTATTAGAATTTTTTGTGTCTGTTTTACAGCTATTTGCCTACTCCAAAGTCACAAAAATTTTCTCCTGTGCGTTTCTTTAAAGGCTTTATTGTTTTACTTTTCACATTCAGATCTGCAGACCAACAATTAAGATTTGGATATGGTATTAAGTAGTGGCTCAAGGTTCAATTTTCATTTCTCCATTTGACTATCCAGATGATTCAGTGCCATTTAGAGAAATGAATACTCTTTTCTGTCTTCACGTCAGTGTTGTGTTGGGCATAAATCAGGTAACTATGTATGTGTGTGTGAGTCCTTTTCTGGACTATTTATTCTATTGTATTGGTCAGTTTGTATAAATTTTCACTGAAATGCTGTCCTAATTACTATAGCCCTAATATAAGATGATATCTGGTAGGGTAAGTCTTTACTGTTCCTCAAGATTGCCATAGCAATTATTTGCATTTAATATTTTCATATGAATTTTAAAATCACCTGTCAATTCCCACCAAATACCAACAGCGATTTTGATTGGGATTACAATTAATTTGTAAATCAGTTTGGGAAGAACTGACATCTTTGCAACATCAAATCTTTCAATTATTGAACATGCCACAGTATATATCTCCATTTATAAGATATTTTTAAACTTCTCTTGGCCATTTTTATAATTTTTCAGTGTAGAGAACTTACATGTTTTTCATATTTTCAGAAGAATCACTGTCTGTGGCAGCAATAGCTTTATTTTTAGGTGGTTACTATTTTTAGTGAGATTGTACACGATGTAATTTTTGAAACATTTCATTTATGACTTGTTTGTTGATAGAAATAAAGGTGATTTTCATATTGACCTTTTATCCACTGACACAGCTAAACTCACTTACTGATTTTAATAATCTGTACATGGTTGTGAATATTCCAGAAAAACAATCATGCCATCTGCAAATAATGACATTAATTTTTGAAGGGTGGTTTCACTGGGTAAGATTTCTTAATTGACAGGTTAGTATTCTTTAGATGCTCAGAGTGTGTCGTTCCAATGCCTTTTGGCCTCCATACTTTCTCATGAGAATTCAGTTGCTAATCACATCATTGTATTTCCTGTATGTGATGGGTCATTTTTCTCTGGTTGCTGTCAGGATATTTTCTTTACCATTGGCTTTTACCACTTTGATTATGATGTGCTTTCTTCGTGATTATTCTTTGTTAGGTTGTGTTGAGCTTGTTGAATATGTAAATTAATATTTTTCACTGTTTGAAAAGTTGTCAGTCATTATTCCTTTAAATATTTTCTACCCCCTTCTCCCCCTCCTTTCTGGGATTTTAATTACATATATTTTGGTAGCTTAATATTATTTCACAAGTCTCCAGGGGCTCTGTTTATTTTTCTACAGTCTTTTTTTCTTTGTGATCTTTCAACTGTGTAGAAAACTCACTAGTTCTTTTTCTATCTCTAATCTGCTCTGGGAACTACCTCGTAAATTTAAAAATTCCAGCTACTGTTCTTTCCAGCTGTTTTTAACCGTTATAGAGCTTCCCTTTCTCTGTCAAAGATTTTATATTTGTTCACTCATCAATATTTTATTTAAAAAATTATTTGAACATGTTTCTTTTTACTTTTTGAGCATATTGATGTACAACATCTGGACCTACTCAGAGTCACCTACATTTTTGAAGCCCATATTTTTTAAGACGTAGAATTCTAGTTTTGCAATTATTTTCCACTCACACATTAAATATATTATAGGTGTATCTCAGAGATATTGTGGATTTGCTTCCAAACCACAGAAAAGTGAATATTGCAATAAAGCAAGTCACAATTTTTTTTTTGGTTACACATTGCATGTAAAAGTTACGTTTACACTATATTGTAGTCTATTAAATGTATGGTAGCTTTATGTCTAAAAAACAATGTACATATCTTAATTAAAAATACTTTTTCACTTAAAAATGCTAACAATTATCTGGGCTTCAGTAAGTTGTAATCTTTTTGCTAGTGGGAGATCTACCCTTGATGCTGATGGCTGCTGACTGACCAGAGTGGTGGTTGCAGAAGGTTGGGGTAGCTGTGGAAATTTCTTAAAATAAGACAACAATTAATCATGCCACAGTGATAAACTCTTCTCTTCTTGAAAGCTTTCTCTGTAGCATGTGATGCTGTTTGATAGCATTTTACCCAAATTAGAACTTCTTTCAAGATTGGAGTCAGTCCTCTCAAACACTGACGTTGCTTTGTCAATTCAGTTGAGGTAATATTCAGAATCCTTTTGATATGGTTTGGCTCTGTGCCCCCCCCCCAAATCTAATGTCAGATTGTAATTCTCATACATCAGGGGAGGGACCGGGTGGGAGGTATTCGGATCATGGGAGCTGTTCTTATGATAGTGAGTGTGAGTTCTCATGAGTTTTGATGGTTTAAAAGTGTGGCATGTTCCCCCTTGCTCTCTCTCTTTCTCTCCTGCCACTATGTAAGATGTGCCTTGCTTCCTCTTCACCTTCTGCCATGATTGCAAGCTTCCTGAGGCTGCTCCAGCCATGCAGAACTGTGGGTCAATTAAACCTCTTTTCTTCATAAATTACTCAGTTATTTCTAGCAGAGTGAAAATGAACTAATGTACCTGTGTTGTCATTTCAACAATGTTCACAGCATCTTCACCAGGAGTGGATTCCGTGTCAAGAAATCACTTTCTTTGCTCAATCATAAGAAACAACTCCTCATTCATCCAAATTTAGTCATGAGACTGCAGCAATTGATTCCACCTTCAAGCTCCACTTTAAATTCTAGTTCTCTTGCTATTTTCACCACATCTGCAGTGACTTCCTCTACTGAAGTCTTGAACCCCTTAAAGTCATCCATGAGGGTTGGAGTCAACTTCTCTCAAACTCCTGTTAATGTTGATATGTTGACCTCCTCTCATTAACCATGAATGTCCTTAATGACATCTAGAATGGTGAATCCTTTCCGGAAAGTTTTCCATTTACTTTGCCAGTTCCATCAGATAAATCACTATCCATGGCAGCTATAGCCTTACAAAATGTATTTCCTAAATAATAAGAATTGAAAGTCAAAATTACCTCTGGATCCAATGGAAATTGTGTTAGCAAGCGTGAAAAAACATTAATCATTTTTTTTTACGTCTGCATCAGAGCCCTTGGATGACGAGTTCCATTGCCAATGAACAGTAATATTTTTACAGATTTTTTTTTTTTTTTCCTGAGCACTAGCTCTCAACAGTGGGCTTAAAATATTCAGTAAACCGTGCCGCAAACAGATGTGCTGTCATTCAGGCTTTGTTGTTAAGTTTGTAGCGCATAGGTAGAGTAGATTTAGCATAAGTTTTGACATGAGAAATGGACATTGGCTTCCACTTACAGTCACCAGCTGTATTACCTCCTAATAAGAAAGTCAGCTTGTCCTTCGAAGCTTCGAAACCAGACATTGACTTCTTTTCTCCACTATAAAAGTCCTAGATGACATATTCTTCCAACAGAAGGCTGTTTTGTCTACATTGCAAATCTGTTGTTTAGTGTAGCCACCTTCGTCAATGATCTTACCTAGATCTATGTAACTTGCTGCAGCTTCTACATTAACACTCGCTGCTTCATCTTGCACTTTTGTGTTATGGAGATGGCGTCTTTCCTTCATCCTCATGAACCAACTTCTGTTAGCTTCCAACATTTCTTTTGCAGCTTCCTCACCTGTCTTAGCCTTCCTAAAATTGAAGAGAGTTAGGGCCTTGCTCTGTGTTAGGCTTTGGTTTAAGAGAATGTTGGGTCTGTTTTGATCCATTATTGACACTACCGAAACTTTCTCCATATCAACAATAAAGCTGTTTTACTTTCTGGTCATTTGTGTGTTCACTGGAGTAGCACTTTTAATGTCCTTCAAGTATTTTTACTTTGCAGTCATAATTTTTCTAACCATTTGGTGCAGGAGGCCTAGCTTTCATCCCATGTTGCCTTTCAACATGCCTAACTAAGCTTCATCATTTCTTGTTTTTTATTTAAAGTGAGAGGATTGTGACTCTTCTTTGGACACTTAGAGGTCATTGTAGGGCTATTAATTGACCTAATTTCAATACTGTTGCATCTCAGAGAATAGGACGGAGAAGAGAGATGGGGGAGTAGCTGGTCCGTGGGACAGCCAGAACACATACAACATTTATTAAGTTTGTTGTCTTATGAGTGTGGTTTGTGTCACCTCAAAACGATTACAATAGTAACATCCGAGATTGCTGACTGCAGATCACCATAACATATAATAATAATAAAGTTTGAAATAGTGTGGGAATTACCAAAATGTGACACAGAGATATGAAGTTAGCACATGCTGTTGGAAAAATGGAGCTGATAGATCTGCCAGGTGCAGGGTTGCCACAAACCTTCAATTTGTAAAACAAAACCAAACTCCCACAGTATCTATGAGGCACAATAAAGCAAAATGAAATAAAATGAGGTCTGTTTGTACCTCGTTGTCTTCTAGTTTTTACTGTTTCTATCAAGGAGAGAGCTGTAAGTCTTCCTCTGAATGACATATGCCTTTGTTTCTCTGACTGTTTTTAAATTGTTGTTATGTTGTCTTTGGATTTCAAGAGTTTTATTAAGATGGGTCAAGGTATAGTTATCTTTGGTTTATGCTTTCTTTTTTTTTTTTTTGAAACAGAGTCTCGCTCTGCCCCCCAGGCTGGAGTGCAGTGGCACAATCTTGGCTCCCTGCAAGCTCTGCCTCCCAGGTTCATGCCATTCTCCTGCCTCAGCCTCCCGAGTAGCTGGGACTACAGGCACCCACCATCACGCCTGGCTAATTTTTTTTTATTTCTAGTAGAGACAGGGTTTCACCGTGTTAGCCAGGATGGTCTCGATCTCCTGACTTCGTGACCTGCCCACCTCATCCTGCCAAAGTGATGGGATTACAGGCGTGAACCACTGCGTCCGGCCTATACTTTTTTTTTTTTTTTTTGTAATTTGGCCTTCTAGTCCTTTGTTCCCTCCTTCATCACCACCACCACCTACCAAGGGGAGTTTTGGGCACAGGAACCTAAATCCCCACAAAGGTTCTATGTTGGGGGTATGTAATAACAAATAAGTCCATCAGATCAAATCTTATTTTCCAGCCAACTTGGAATTTGCTAAGTCCCATGAAAATGTGGTTCACCAGTTTTGAAAAATGTTTGGCCACTATCTCTTCAACTGTTGCTTCTGATTTGCTCTTTCTATCTTCTTCTAAGATTAATTAGACATATATTAGACATCTTGAGTATATCACACACATCTCTTATGCTCTTTTTATTATTTTTCTCTCTATGCATTGGTTTAGATATTGTCTGTTAATCTGCTTCCACATTCACTAACCCTGTGGTCTGCTGTGTTTAATCTGCTGTTAACCCGTCAGCTGAATTTTCACTTCAGCTATTATATTTTTCAGTTCTAGATTGTCTATTAGATTCCTTTTTATAGATTTCAATTCATTGCTGGTATTTTTTGTCCTTTTACCTATCTAGTTCATGTTTTTCCCCATCTTCTTGAGGGTATTAATCACAGTTATTTTACAGTCTTAATTTGCTAACTATAATTTCTTAATTATATGTGAGTTGTTTCCATATTCTGCTTTTTTCCCCCTAATTATTAGCCATATTCTGTTGTCTCTTTGGTAAGTCTTTAATTTTGCCAGACAATGTGTATGAGAGGACAATAGAGGCTTCAGCTAATGTTATTATTGATCAGGGAGTTTCTTCTTTTCTGTTCAGCAGATGGAATGAGGTATTGGTAAACTCAATCTGACCAGAATTTTCCATTTTACAAAAACAGATTAGATCTTGGTTTACTTGTGTTTCTCAGTCATGGCTTTTCTGGGCTTTTCATAGAGAGCCTTGTGAATCTCTGTTGCCTTAGTTCCAAGAAATTTGTGGGAGAACCAGATATGCCCTCCAGAGATTCACAGTCCAGATCTCAAGTGATCAGTGTCATAGAGATGAAAAATCTGGCAAAAGTTTTGATGGAAAACAGGTTATGTGCTTGAGACAGGGCTTCTTCTTCCAGTAGATTTTTTTGTTTTTTAATTATCAATCTTTAACAGCATCTTGGATAGCTTATGAGTGTATGAACTTGACAAACATGGCCTCTATGGTTCACAGTAATTTCTAAAATACATTCACTTTATTGGCCATTATCTTCTGAAAGCTGATTTTGTAATCTCAATAAAGTGGAAGTGGATTTTATTATCTTGATAAAGTGGAAATTAACAAGGCAGTTTCATGAATAATGTATCCTTTTTTCTCTTTTTGAAAATTAAACATACTATTTTGCATATTTATGGGGTACATGTGATACTTTGTTGCATTCATAGAATGTATAATAATCAAGTCAGAGTATGTGGAGTATCTGTCACCTTGAGTATTTACCATTTTTATGTGTTTGGAATATTTCAATTTCTCTCTTGTAACTACTTTGAAATAGACAATACACTGTTGCTAACTATAGTCACCCTACTTTGCTATCGAATAGAATTTATGCTATCTAACTGTAGGTTTGTACCCATTGACCAAGCTCTCTTTATCCCCGCCTTTTACCCACACAGCCTTCCCAGCCTCTAGTATCTATTATTCTACTCTCTACCTTCATGGGATTAACTTTTTAAGCTCCTATATGTGAAGAAGAACATGCAAAATTTGTCTTTCTGTGTCCGCCTTATTCCACTAAATGTAATGACTTCCAGTTCCACTCATGTTGCTGCAAATGACATAAAATCATTACTTTTTAATGGCCGAATAGAAGGTTTTTGATTTGTAATAGCTTAAAGCTTCATGAGATTTTACTCTGCCATTTCCAAAGCTTCCATGTCCTTCTCCAGCTACCTACACTACCCCAGAGCTCAGGAAATCCCTATTTCGCAAACTCATCATTTGTTTGAGATCCCTCGAGTTTTTGAGGTCCTCTGTCTGGGTTAAGCCAAGTCTTCAGCTTGCAGCCAAAATTGGTAATGTTGGCAGGGGGGCGGGAGGCTGGCAATCATCAGTTCTTATCTTAATCAGTGTCATTGTCTCTTCTCTGAAAAAATTTTCTCCCACTCCTAGTAGTTTCTTAGCTCTTTGATTCTTAAAAAAATACAGCTTCTTCAATGTATCCATGTACTTATCAATGAAATCCTCCCAGGAAGCAGAAGCTCTTGAAAATCTTATTTTGATATTCATTTCCTGACTATATAATCTATGTTTCTTAAGTGCTCTTTAAACTAACTCTTTTTGGGATGTTTCCCTATTCACTTCCTCATTAATGACCTAAATAACACTTTGGCCTGTTCTAAACATAACATTGAAAATTCTATTTTGCACACCTCATATAAACTCCGAGAAGAGGGCAAAGGGAATCACGTTTATGACACTAATTCTTCTAGCAGTGAACTCTTGCTGAATAGGTTTGGAATTTACTGGCAAAACAGGGGTGGTAGGAGGGCAGCAAGAGAAGAAAGGATGGGGCTGGAGCCGTGTCCAAAGGAAGATGCTTTTCCACTCTCTAGTTCCATGACTATGATTTTTTTTTTTTTTTTTTTCAGCCAGAGGAAGTGCATCTTGTCTATAGAAGTTTACTCAGGATTGAGTGAAATTTTACCGCTCACACAGTGTCTTTTCTCATTGCCACATCATAAACCAGTCTTTCCCCTGAGTCACACACATACAATCCTTGCCCAGCAAGTCATGATGGTGCCGTGTGTGTATGTGATAGTGATGGGAAAAGGATAAAACAAAACACTCAACTTGTGTTATGGCAAAAAGAGATTGCAGTGATGGTAAAGAATTCAGGAAAGGAAGCCAATTTATCTGTTAGGAAAAAACTTCCACTTGCTTATAAATTCTGTTTCCTCTGATGAAGTTTCACTATAAAATGTTTTCTTTTTCTTTAAATACAAGAAGATGAGAGGACATTGATTAATTAAAAATCTTTATGTTAAAGGATACTGGAAACTTACAAAGAATAAATGTAATGTATAAGGCCCGTATAAGGCCTTAGGTTGAAAACAACATGCACCCATGAGCTTGCTAAGTAATTTGAGAAATAGAACATAATCGGCATCTTTGAAGTTTTCTGTATACTTCTCAGTCTACCTCCCTGCTTCCCCCCAGAGATAGCTACTCCCCTGAACGTTAGTGTTTTTATAGTGTTAGCATTTATGTTTGCATGCAAAAAATATATTATTTTGTTTCATTTAAAAATTTTTATAAAAATAATGCACTGTTCTTCCTTTTTTCATTTTGTGTTTTGTTTTTAAGCTACATTCATGTTGATATATGTAGCACAACTTAGTTTTCACACTGTCCTATTCAGTGGTGTAATATGTACTGTAATTGACGCATTCATTTTCCAGTCAATGGATTTGGGCACTTTCACTGGATTTTTGTTTTATGAAAAATGTTTCTCTGAGTGTTCTTGTACTGGCCTTATAGGGTATGCACTCGTGGTATTCTTTAGACAAAGTATAAGCTGAATCTTGAGACAGGCACATGTTCATATTGTTTTCCAAAGTGGTTGCAACGGTTTCTATCACATCAAACAGAGTTTCTACTTGTTGCCAGCATCTGGTTTATTAGACTTGAAAGTTTTTTGCCTACCTAGGAAATGTAAAATAGTTTCTCATTTGTGTTTCTAATTTCCTTGGGTTTTTAAGTTAAGTATCTTTTCATTTAGTTAATTGGCCTTTCAGGTTTTCTCTTCTGTGAAAAGCCTGTTTTTGTCTTTTTTGTCTATTTAATAGTTATTTTTTTCTCTTCTTAACTGATTCTAGGCATTCTACATTTTTGTGTTACTAATTCTGTGTAAGTTATTTGTGTTATAAATATTTTCCTCTTCTGGCTTTTCTTTTATTTTTTTAAATGATGTCTTTTGGTGAGTAGAAGTTTTTAATAATAATGTAGGCAAATTTATTAATCTTTATATATTTTTAAAACCTTTGCGTCTTTTAAAAGCTTTCAGTTTTTACCATCCTGATATTCCCTTATATTTTAGATAAATATATTCTTTTGTATTCTATTCTTAAAGATGGGAAGTTTTGCCTTAGTATGATTCATCTGAAGTGGATCTTTTACTTTTTCTTTTCTGCAAGGGATGAAATAAGGAACTAATTCTGTTTCCTCAGGGTATGCTTTGCCAGTTGTCCCCAAAATTGTTATTGAACAATGTGCATTGCCACCTCTGTCATGTGCTAACTTTCCATACGTATTTGTCAGGAGAGGAAGCATTACAATGGAGTAGCAAAGCTTGAAATCTCAGTGACTTTGCACAACACAAGTTTATTTCTCACGCTTGTTAAGTCTGAAGTTGGTCATTGGCTCTTTTTGGTGGTTCTCTTAGAATGGTGACTTTATCGGGGATCCAGGCTGTTTCCTTCCTGCAACCTTATAAGCTGGGAATTATTTCCTTCCATAGCTTCACATATAAGAGAAAGATAGGGATGATGGAAAGTCACATGAGCTCTTAACTGCCCTGGGGCTTGTGGCTGGCCCCAACCATAAGCAAGGGAGGCTGTCAAATTTGGGGAGCATGTATACATATTTAATGACCATTTATTGTCTCTGCTATATAAGTGTGGGCCTCTTTCTGGTTTCTTTATTCTGTTCCTGGTCTGTTTGTATATCCTTGCAACAAAGCTTTGTAATAAGTTTCGATATCTGCTTGTACAAGTCCCTCATCTAGAAATATTGGTGAAAGAAAAGAGACTATAAAATATTAGGAATGAACAGGGATATATAACTATGGACATGGCGACATGTAAAGAAAAGAGAATACCAAGAGTGACTTTAAGCCAAAACATTTGAAATTTTAGATCAAAGAACAAATTCCAAGGAAAACATAATGTATCAAAATTGACTAAAGAAAAATTAAAAAATCTGAATAGTCTCATATAATATTAAATATTTGATTCATATTATAACTATCCTACAAAGAATAGTTTGTATAAAGAAAATAGAATAGATTCTACAAAGAAAGTATTTTACCTAAATGATATTTGAGTGAGTTCTACCAAATATTCAAGCAACAGGTAATGTCAATCTTATACAAAATTTTTAGAGGATAAAAATTTAAAAGAAACACGTTCTAATATATTATATGAAGCTGGAATACCATTAACACCAAAACTAGAAAATCCCAGTATAAGAAAATAATATTGTATTTCAACCTAGAGGTACAAATCTTAAAATAAAATACAATTATCAGTGTATAACCCGTGGTGATTTTAGAAAGATGAGAATCCATGACCATGTTATGATTATCCTAGAAATATAAGGATAGTTTAATCTCAGGCCGTTTATTAATATTGTATATCATATATAGAGTAAGGGAAAAACTGATATTAATAGATGCAAAAATAGTTTTTTCATAGTATCCAATATCTATTCTTGATACTCTCTTGGGAAACCAGGAAGAGAGGATGTCATTCTTAGTCCAATAAATGATGTCTACTGAAAACCTAGAAGTAAATCTCATACTCTATAAAACACTGGTTCTCTTTAAATCAGGAGCAATACAAGAATTACTATTATCAATTATTTTATTTAATGTTTTGCTGGAGTTGCTGGCCAATACAGCAAGATAAGAAAATAACAAAAGTAAAAAACACTGTAATAAAATGAACAGAGCTATTATTATTTGAAGATAATATGACCTAGCTACATGGTAAACCCACCAAAAAATGCTTGTTTTTTACTGTTGAGAAGCTGGGTCATATTCGACAGTCAAGAATTCTGGAATAAGTTTTCATCAAATCCCTATTGAACTGCATAGTATACATTGCACTGAAAAGTATGATTATGAGAGCCAGGTAATAGCGTAAAAACTATTTGTTAAGTCAAAAGAGATTACAAAGATATATGTGCATAGAAAAAAAGAGTAGATGGGAATATTGCTTAGTGCTAAAGGGGGTTAGGTGGCAAGATCATGAATTAATTTTCCATATATTCTTTATGTCCCATATCTTCTATGTTGTGGCTATATTTTTTATAACAAAAGTATTTTTAAAATTTGTGCTAATGAGAACCTTTGGACTCTTCCTGCAGACTTAGTGATGCTTGTTGACTTGTGTCAGAGAGTCGTTGAAGACAATACAGTTTCACCTGACCTTTAACTGCGCAGTAAGTCAGACACATTTATTGGGTTGTGACTCATATTTGGAACCTGACATATAATGAATACCGATAAGACATCATCTTACCTTATGAAACACAATAACTTCCTTATTCACTAAAATAACTGAAAATGGCACTGCACCCAAACTTCACAGAAATGTACATTGAGGCATTGTGATAGAGTAAAACAGAAGAAAAAGGAGTTACACACAGTCTGTAGATCCAAATCCTAGTCTTGGCTTTCCCATACCAGGCTTGGTTTCCTACTTCAAAATGTGAATAGTGAGAAAGTGCCCTGTTTATAACATTGATTTGTCATGAGGGCATAACAAAGAACCCCAACACTGAACCCCAAATTAGAGGGCCTAGAAGAGATGGTAGAAGCAGTTTCCACTGGGTGTTCGCACTCATCCAAGTGGCCTTTGTTTGAGTTCTTCCAGGGATGGGGCAAACACTGTCTCTGCATTGCTGAGTGCTCAAGGTATTGTTACGAAGACCTTTTTCACATTGGCTTCCTGGACGTCTACCCCATTGCCTTCGTTCTGTCTCTGGGTTAGGGTACCGTGATTCCTGGCATGGCCTGGTGGCTTCCAGGTGTACGGATATCAATCTTCTTAGCCTAAGGGCCCGTGGGAGAGCCTAGCTGGTCTTCTTTGGCCATGAACAGCCTTTGTTATTGTTTTCTCTGCATGCCATGACAGGAGCGTGTCTTGAGGGCTTTCTCCAGTGTGACCCTCCTTCGTACCAGAAGGTACACTCCCACGGGGGCAGCTAAGCACACAGCCTCCTACCACACATGATTCACTGTGGACGTCTTGGTCAGTCAAGACTCTGGCATTTGTTTGGTTCTGTTTTCCACCAGTGCTTTGCTTTTTCAGATGCCTTGTCCTGTACTTAACAATATGAGGTTAGGGAAGTAGGAATGGGGTTTTAGATTTGTCTGTGATAAATCCCACGATGTTAGATTTAGCCTATGGTTCTATCTTAATGGCATCTTTTGGGATCCTGGTTTGCTCTCTCAGTGAATTCGCAGTCCATTGTAATTCCAGGATTCCCAGGATGTGGTAAGCTGCCTACTCTGCCCTTCTGCTGTAGAAACCTGTTCTGCACCTCCTAGCTCCCTCCCCAGCCCCTGGCTTGGCCTCGAGGCATTCTCCTTTCCTGCATTCATGGCCTCCAGGAATATTACCACACACCATCTGCACATCATCTGGTTCTTTTGGCCAATGCTCACTTGATAATGTTTTTTTGGCTTCAGTTTCCAGTTCTGCTTTCTAAATTTGTATTTGCTTTCTTTGGAAAATGTATTCCTTCTTCCCTACCCTCCCTCCTTTCCTGCATTCCTCTGCTCTGTACTCTCCACAACTGAAGAGTGCCATGACCATGTCCATGCCCAACCTGGCTGCCTCTTTTCTGGGAGGAGAGGTCAGCTCCACACCTGAGAGCTAGGATGGAACCGAATACCTGGAACTGAGCCTGAGGCTTTCCAGTAGAGCACACTTTTCAGATGGACTCATTTACCATTGAGTATGGGTGTTTATACATGTGTCCAACTCTACTAACCATATTCTTCATTTTGCTCACAAGACAGATGTTTGCAGATACTTACATGAAATTCTGATTCACTAAGTTTACAGCATTTAACTGTGGTAATCTCACCATCTAACAACCCCATCAAACAAAAGATTGCGTGAGCTTTACCAGACCTGGCTTGTTTTTAGTCAGTTCATGCTTTCCCTTGGCAATCGTGGCTTCATTAAGTGCTGAAAGACTATCCCTGTAATCATTCATCTAGAATATTTCCCATTCCCTCATCTGTGCTTGCAAAATCCCTTAAACTCAGTAATGGATATGGAAACTGTCTGTCTGGAGGTATGAAGAATTAAGGGATGGCCTTCTCCCCAGAGGTTTGATAGAAAGCTGAAGACACTGTGCGGTCTGGAAGAGTCATAGGGATGATATGAATTGTTCATGTGTCATTACCTGCAACAGGAGTATGATAAGCAGCCAGGCACTCAAGCCAGATCCTTAGGGCCTGACCACAAAGGTTGCCAGTGGCCATCGGGGATGGCATGGTTACTTTTCTAGTGTAAAGAGACAACGGTTAAACTAACAGAATGTGTCACTGGAAAGCATTTTGAAGATCAGGTCAATTAGTGCTCCCCGTGTTCATGTGCACACAGGTCACCCAGGAAGCTTAGTCAAGTAGAGATTTGAATTCAGTAGTTCTGGGGTGGGTCCTAATGTTCTGCATTTCCACTGTGCTCCTTGGTGATGCTCTTGGCTCATGGGCCACACTTTGGGTCCCAAGAATTTAGACTATACTGTTTTAATTTTGTTCTGTTTTATTTAGTTTTTTGTCAGATGTAGAAACTGAGATCCAGTGAGGTGAAGTGATTTTCCCAAAGATAAATAGATGAAGTTAAAGCTAACTCTTTAACCCAGGTCTGCTGGTGTCCAGGTTGGTGTCTCTCTAATTACAGAATTGCTGGACTTAGGAAAGCAGAAGTCTCCTGTGCTCTCTTAATGACCTGTAGCATGTTGAGGGGGAGCCAAGGTTAGATTCTAAGGATGCACGTACTTGCACACACATGCACACACATACACACATGCTCATGCACACACGTGCACACACATACTGACCGTGCTTCTTCCTATTCTCCTTTTTCAATTGGGAGGTATAAGAAACACATGGATTACAGCCACATTGGAGACATTTATAAATACAAATCAATTCTGAATGTGTAAACTTTTCCATAAGAATGTTATGGGAAAATACTGAGTTATTTCTGACCTTTTATGTATAAACACAGACATTCTAGAGTTCGGCAGAGACCACGTTACTGATAAAATTGTATTAGAATGACGCCTTCTGATACTTTAAATGTTAAAAGTTCTGGGCTTGGCTCAGGGAATTCTAGACTCTAGCTTTCATGAAGGACCCTAGAGTTTGGGAGATTATCCATTAACTTCTGGTATTGAAATTTTGTTGCCAACTATGACTATTTGTTTTCCCTGAACTCTGTAGGGGAATAATACAGCTGAGAAAACCCAGTCAAAAGTGCGTGTGTGGGTGCATATGTGTGGTATGTGTGTTCACACATGTTAACTAAACAGTGCAGATTCCTCCAATTTTTCTCCTTTTTGAGAAGTGGGAAGGAGGAAGAGAGAAGAAATTGTCTGGAGTGGAAAAGAGGGCCGGAAAAATCCTTGAACTAATAATTTGCCAATTAATCCAGCTGCTTGGTAATAGCCTGGAATTGGAAGGTCTTTGGGGTGCTCTCTGGAAAGGGTGCCAGGAAGTATGAGACAATGGCTGCTAGGGACTTGCACTGTTCCTGAGGAGATAAGACCTGTTGTCAAGTAAATTGCGGTGGATCCCTGGTAACACTTGAAGAGCAATGCAAGCCTGGGCTCCACCTGGGCTCCACCCCTGCCTGACTAAGGGAGTTTGGGGAAAGTACTTACATAATCTCAATCAGTTTCCTCACCTGTAAAATGGGCCTAAAGAATTTAAATTTCTGTGCAAGTCAAAACCATAACAAGATATCATTTCACACCAGTCAAAATGGCTATCACTAAAAAGTCAAAATATAAGAGATGCCAACAAGGTTGCAGAGAAAAGGGAATGCTTATATCCTGCTTGTGGGAATGTAAATTAGTTCAGCCACTGTGAAAAGCAGTTTGGTGATTTCTCAAAGAACTTAAAACACAACTACCATTTGACTCAGCCATCCCATTATTGGGTATATTCCCACAGGAATATAAATCATTCTACCATAAGAACATGATGTTCATTACATCACTATTCTCAATAGCAATGACATGGAATCAACCTAAATGTTCATCAGTGGTAGACTGGATAAAGAAAATGTGGTACATATACACTATGGAATATTATGCAGCCATGAAAAAGAACAAGATCATGTATTTTGCAGCAGCATGGGTACAACTGGAGGTCATTATTCTGAGAACTAACACAGAAACAGAAAATCAAATACTGAATGGTCTCGCTTATAAGTGAGAGGTAAGCACTGAGTTCATATGGACACATAGAAAGGAACAACAGACACCAGGACCTAATTGAGGGTGGAGTGTGGGAGGAGGGTGAGGATTGAAACTACCTCTAGGGTACCATCCTTATTGCCTGGGTTACAAAACAATCTGTAGACCAAGCCCCCTGAATATACAATTTCCCTATATAACAAACCTGCACAAGTACCCCTGAACCTGAAATAAAATTAAAAATAAAAAAGTAAATGAATACATAATTTAAATTTCCTTGAAGAATGCCTGGCACCTATAAGTGCTCACTTTTGCTATCTCTGTTATCATCACAGAGAGAAGGCACAGGTTCAGAGTTGGGAAAATCATCCCAGGATGCTTGAGTAGGGGTCTGCTTGAGCAAATGGTGGTGAAAACTGGAAAGAAGGGGAAGGAGCAAAGAGGAGGTGGGCTGTGTCGTGCTGGGTGGTGTCACATTGACTAGGGTAAGGAGCGGCAGTGGCAGAATTGAGGCTGCAGAGCATTGAAGCAGAGGTTTGAGCAGTGCCTCTCAGGGTCAGCAGGTGACCCATCCAAGTGAGCACAAAAGGTTCTTGGAAAGGGTAATGGAACAATGACAGGAAAGTGTGTGAGACCAGATGTCTGTGGGCCTTGAATGCTGGAATTGGAGGCTTGACTCTTCCTCCTTACGCTGCAGATTTTTGAGTAGCATTGTGGTAAGCTGGACTCGGTATCATGTTGAGAATGTTCATCTGAGTGCAGGGCACAGGAGGGGGTATGAGAGAAATAAAAGAAGAGGCAGGCCAGGCGCAGTGGCTCATGCCTGTAACCCCAGCACTTTGGGAGGCCAAGGGGAGTGGATCATCTGAGGTCAGGAGTTTGAGACCAGCCTGACCAACATGGTGAAACCCCATCTCTACTAAAAATACAAAAATTAGCCAGACATGGTGGCAGGCGTCTGTATTCCCAGCTACTCAGGAGGCTGAGTCAGGAGAATCGCTTGAACCTGGGAGGCAGAGGTTGCAGTGAGCCAAGATTGTGACATTGCACTCCATCCTGGGAGACAGAGCAAGACTCAGTCTCAGAAAAAAAAAAAAAAAAAAAAAAAGAGGAGGCTTGGCAGCACCAGCTCTCCTAGGTGGATCTGGTTGCGTTTGTGGAAGCCGGAGGCTCCGGCTTTCATCTCCATGAGCTGAGGGGTGATCAGTGGTCACCCTCCCTCCAGGGTGTGGTGAGGGGAGACTTCCAGAGTTCTCAGCGCACATGGCAGGGGTGGTGGGCACCATGAGAAGTGGCCGGGATCTAGGACATGAGCAGACCTGAATCAAGAGTCCTGCAGCATGGCCTGGGCTGCCTCTAGGGAGACTGCTCTCAGGATTGGGAGGTAGGCAGAAAGGGAAAGCTTATGCCACCACAGGCCTGGGACTGACCGGTCACGACTCTGATGATGGGAACATGATAATGAGCTGGATTCAGCCAGCAGACCTTGTCCAGGTTCAACACAAAGTCATGAGAAGAAAGCACCAGCTTCGGGAAGCGTTAAAGGTTACCGTGCAGTAGTGGGTGTTTGTGCAGTAGTGGATGTTGGTGTTTCTTAAGGATCTGGCACGTTTGCTGAGTGATTCTGGCTGTCTGCCTGGCTCTGAGCTTCCTGTTCATCATTCCCCAGATGTGTCATGGCCGAGGGATTAAAGGCCTCAGAGGCTGTGACACAGCCATCTCCAAAACCCCACTTTCTCCTTCCTTTGAGCCTCCGCACCAGCTGGAGCGTCTGGCAAGATGTGAGCTGTCACTCTGCTGCAGCACAGACCTGAATTAACAACTCTAGCCAGGGCTGACTTCAAAACGCACTTTCGTTTTTAATAACCAACATCAGCTCAGCAGGCTTCATTTGGGAAAAGAGACCTTGTCAGATTACCCCGACATTCTCCACCTCCTGGGAGGCCAGCCATTCCCAAATGCCGCAAGGATGAAGAACGGAGACGGTAAGATGATTCATTGCACTGCAGGTTTTTTGTTTCTGCATTTTTTTCCCTCCTTTTTTGGGGTTTACTTACACGTTAATGAGGTATTTAGGAAAGACAAACGGAATCTGATAAAAGGTAATGTTATGTTGTGTTATGTTATGTTGTTTGTTGAAACAACATTTTAAGGATTTCTTGAAGTTATATGTGTATGTTATACAGAGCGTATGTGTTATCTGTATGTGTTATACAGAGCGTATGTGTTATCTGTATGTGTTATACAGAGCGTAGACGTGTTTAAGATGTGTTTATGAGCCACATTAAGAGATCAACTGTGATTACCTATGGAAGACTAACTATGAAATATGTGGGAAATATGCTTTATAACTGTATATTACTTATAAACCACAAATAGTTACCTGACTTTTGGTATGTGGTGAGAGATGTGAAGTGAAAGGCATTGTAAGTGAAGTCGTTTTATAAGACTGTTATTACTGTAAGAATTGAGGCTTGTTTTATCACTTTCATTAAGCTTCTACAATGTTAGAGAGGCATAATCTCACCCAGTGTTTGACTGAAGGTGCTATTTTTTATTTATTTATTTATTTATTTATTTTGAGATGGAGTCTCGCTCTGTCACCCAGGCTGGAGTGCAATGGCACGATCTCGGCTCACTGCAAGCTCCGCCTCCCAGGTTCAGGCGATTCTCCTGCCTCAGCCTCCCGAGTAGGTGGGACTACAGGCGCCTGCCACCATGCCAAGCTAACTTTTTGTATTTTCAGTAGAGACGGGGTTTCACCGTGCTAGCCAGGATGGTCTCCATCTCCTGACCTCGTGATCCACCTGCCTCGGCCTGCCAAGTGCTGGGATTACAGGCGTGAGCCATCGCACCCGGCCTGAAGGTGTTATATGATTAACAGCAGGCTCTATTGGTTTCATTTAAAGGTATAATGCATTGTATTGGCAAAACTTGTATACGCTTTCTTCAATAGGGACTTCAAAGGTAATCTTAAAAGCCTGATCATGTTTCCCACCCCCCCCCCAGAAGCTTTGCCAATGTTGCACCTACAGCTATAGAGAAGACCGTGTACTCTCAGAGGGGATTATAAACATTGTCTTGCATTTTTATCCTTGATCTCCATAATTTATCCTTGATCTCCATTTATCTTTGATCCCCATAATTCCTACTGATAGTGTTGTTGTGCATAAGAATGAGAAAATAGGACTGAACCCTAAGGATTAAGGAAAGAAAATAACAAAACAAAAAGGAGAACCAAATGAAGCTTATTCAATTCAATTTATAACTCCTTATTGCTTACGTAAAATGTGAATTTTTTGTTGTGTTGGTGAGAGTGTGAGGAGTAGATGGTGGAGAAGGATGCTTCAAAAAATACAGCTAAGGACCAACTGGTTTGGTGAGTCATGGCATTCACCTGTGAGACAGCTGGAGAACAGTGACGTCTGTGTGTGTCTCTGTGTGCGTGTGTCTGTGTGTGAGTGTGTCTGTGTGTGTGCATTCGATGCAGGAGATTGGTGTTTACTGTAAATGTGTTGATCCGTTAGGAAAAGGAAGAAGACCAAGTTGTCCAGAAAGAACCAAGAAAACTGCTTGAGATGAATTTGATCTGCCTAGTGGTAGTGATGAGTTTAAAAAGATTCTTATGACCTTTACTAATGCTACATGCTGTTGTTAATCATTGAACTGATAAACCCAATGGGCACAAGACTGTTAGTTTACTTAGGAGGAGAACTTGACATGAGTGCTCAAAGAATAGTGAAGGTATACTTCTAAAATATGTCCTTGAAACATTTACACAAATAGCACAAGCTCATTGTCAAGAATAAAATTTTAAAAAATACATAGAGATAATAGTAAAAGACGAGAAGTAAAAACACACCACTATGAGATAAACACTGTTAACATTTTGGTAGGTACATTTGTCTCTGAGTCCATTTACAGTTTGAAGAAATATACTTGTACTCTACATGCTATTCGGTTATCTGCTTTTACCTCACAGCAATGTATTATGAGCATCTTGTCATGAGAATGAATTTTCTTTTACAAAAGCTTTTCCATTTCATTGCATAGACAGTTTATTAAATCCTGTTGGCAGGTGGTTGATTGTTTTTCTCTTATTAACAGTACTAACACTAACACCCTTGCAGCTAAACCTTTGCATCTCCTCATGAGTTTTCCTTGAGATAAATTCCTAGAGGTAGAATTGTAGGGGTCAAAGAGCATGGGCATTTTAGAAACTCTAGATCCCTGCCGCTAAATTAATCCTAGGAAAGTTTTATTAATTTACATGCCCACCAGCACTGTGTGAACATTTTCAAACACTCTCATCGGCATCGGGTTTTGTAATTTTTTGAAAAATGTACTACTCTGATAATAGGCAAAGGTATATTTTGTTGTCTTAATTTGCCTTAAGGAAACCCTTTGCAAAATCTGCTGGCTTCCAATTCTGCCCCTTTGGGTTCAGCCTCTTGTCTTTTTTGGTTACTCATTGCCAAGGCAGTCACCTCTTACAGTAACTTCTGCCAACCTAATTTCTGAGGACTTTGACCTCATTTGATGTCTCTCAGAAAGTCTGCTGAGAGAGCGAGAGAACTGGATGCTTTTGTTCTAAATTTTTACTGATTGAGTAACCTGGGGCAAACCTCAGTCTTTGTGATTTTGTCTCCTTTTTAGCTATAAAATGTAGAGAGAAGGCCTGTGCTAGGCACCTCACAAGATTGTACTGGGATTATAAAGAGGCAAGATAGAGGCAAGCTTTTTGAATAGTAGAAAAGAAAGAATGCAAAATGGCATTATTATTATTGTTGTTACTGTAAAGTTTAGTGATAAGTCTTGCCTTCTAAAATATATAGTTTCTGGAGAGCTGCATGCCGAAATTTTGACGTCTTCTAATTCTAAACTTGGGAAGTGTGTGTGTGTATGTGTGTGTGTGTATGTGGTGTATATAACATATTTCTATGTTTCTTGGTTCTTAGATTCAGTAGCAGTGTTTGGTGGGTTCCAGCAGTGCATGGATACATTTTAGATTAAAAAGGTTTCTATTTTGTTGCTTATCTATTCCATTCGCTTACAGGAAAACCAGCCATCCCCCTCTTGTAGAATTCTCATCATCCATGGGCTTTGCTCAACTCCCCAGTGGACTGAGAGCTCCTCAAAGACAGGGGCCGGTTTCATGTGTATACCTCTCTCCAGGGCCTGCTTTGGGGTCTGACACCCACAGGGGGGATCAATCAATGTTTCTCAAATGAGTCAATGTAAGGGAGGTAGAAACATATTTACCCAGTTCTGTGGAGAAAGGAATATTTCAAAAAGGAATCCCAGAAGATTAAAAAAAACAACCTAAATGGAGCTTTTCTAGGGGCAACTGGTTATTTATTTAGTTTAGTTTGGGTGAGTCTCAGTTTCTACTGAGTAAATCTTTAAAGCTTTGAAAGGATATTAAACAAATGAATGCAAGCCAAGGATAGGACCAGGAAAATGGAGAACACTGTCTTTATAGGTACAAGTGTCATGGACTTGGCGTGAATATCAAAAACTTTAAGGAGGCATCGATTTTCACTCTGACTCCCAGCTCAGTGCTGGGCTGCAAAAATCAGGACCAAACTGACATTTAGTCATGGTTTGAACTCGGCACTGAATAATAATAATAAAAACTAATATGTAATACAGCACTTAGTAGGTAGGAGACCTGGTTTTAAGTACTTCTCGTATGAAATAATCAGTACTATTATTTTATTTTACAGATTAAGAAACAGAGACACAGAGAAGTGATTTGCTAGGGTTATACCAGTAGTTAGTGCAGAGTTGGAATTACGATGCAGACAGGCTCACTCTGGAGCCCATGGGTCAGTGAGGGTAGATCGGACCGAACTTTAGAGACAATGTTACATGGTTTGAGGCCACTGGTGATGTTTGTGCTGTTTATTTGCACATATGACTACCATTTATTGAGTCACCTACTAAAGGAACATGCACTCTTCTGGGTTCTTTAAGTATATTATCTTGAATCTTTCTCACAACCTTGAAACATTATTCCAACTCTAGATCCAGACAAGCTGAGACCCTGAGAAGTTCAGTAAGTTTCCCAAAGCTGCGGGCTAGTGAGGAGAGATCCGTCAGCCTGCACCAAGTCTATCTGCCTTCTGAGCCCCTGAGCCACGCTGGCCTGGACAACTGAGTGCTGGTTTACTCGGTTCTTCCATCCCAAGGTGCTGAGAGTCCAGTTCTACTGTATTTGGAGGTGTTGAACCTGAAAACTCAGCCACAACAGCCCCTCAACTTGGGGATCAGGCAGGGCTCAGCCTCAGCTTCTCTGAACCCAAATGGGCCAATGTGAAATGGATTTGATTTTTCAGACCAGATCCTCCCTGGCAGGACCATCCAGTTTATCACACCAAACCAGACATGATGGACGTTTAGAATATTGAGAGATATTTCTTTATATTTCCTGTCTATTGACCCTCCATATCTGCAGCAAGGAACTCCAGAGAATGTCTCCAAGGAGGCTGGGATGGAGTATGGTGAGTGCTAGCTTGGGAGCCAAGGGCAGCTTCATTTCTCCTGGGCAACTTATCTCCCTTTTCTTTGCTTAGTGTTTCCAGTTATAAAACGGGGGAAAGGACTATGATATAAAATGGAATTTTACTTTTTTTGGTTCAACTTTTCCATATGATTTTGAAACTCTTTAATGTTTTTGAGCAGATGACACGTGGTTTATTTGCTTTTGAAGGGGTAACACAGTTTAAAAGGTTCTTTAGTGAAGTGTCCTTCTCTTCCCTTTCTGCAGACGCTTCTTTCCCTCTTCCTCACCGATAGGTGAGTCTGATTAATAGTTTCTAGTTTTTTCTTCCACCTCTTTCATGCTCATAGTGTGCACCTTCTGTACCTTGATCCATGGCTGTATCAAAGGAGGTGCATTTTCAGCCTCTCAGTGGACATTTAGGTTGTTTGTAATCTTTTGTTATTTCAGCCAGTGTCGCAACCAGTAACAGCCTGCCCTTGTAATTTTGCAGAAGTGTTTACAAGTTGTTGGTTAAATTCCTGGAAGCAGAATTGCGGGGTCAGAGGCTGCGTACACTTGTGATTTCGATATATATTTCAGAATTACCCACCCCCACCCTACCAGGTTACACCAATTAACACTCCCACCAGGAATGTTTGAAAGAATGCTTCTCCATGTGCTTCTCAACAGTGCCTGCTAACAAACGGGTTTTTATTAGACTTTGGCAGTCGTCTCAAAGGAAAAAGCTGCAAACTTAGTAAGTTTTCTGAATTTTCCTATCTCATATCCTGACCCACGCAGTGTCAGCCCCATTGTGATCTCTTGTGGCAAATACAACCACGTTTGACAGGTACTTTGTTGACTCAGGTTGGGCATCTATTCAATTAGTTTAAAACCATTTGCAGTCACAGCTTTTTTCATTTGATGATTGTGTTTTGAGACTTTGCTGTGTGTCCAGTCATGGAATGGCACAAGGGTAAGTGGACCCCACCAGGGTTGCACGAAACACCTAGGCAACCGCAGGAGTTGGCACCCGTGAGCTGAGCACTGTGAAACACAGAGACGAAAGGCTGCAGAGACAACGACTAGGGAGCCGTGATCCACATTAGCCCGGTGATTGGGACTGTTCAAGGTGAAGTGATAAGGTCTGAGGCATGAGAAGGAACCAGCCAGACAGAGGGCAGAAGAAGCAGATCATAGAAGCCCAGCATGAGGAGCAGAAAGCAGCTCTATGTATGGCCAGTGAAGAGAGTGGAAGGGAGACCAAGGTGAGCCGGAGACACAGGCCGAGGCCAGAGGATGGGGGGCGTTTAGGGCCATGGTAAGGAGTTTGGCTTTTATTGTGAGTTTCAGGTTGACTTTAGTCATGGGCTGGGAAGATGGTGCCAAGGTCTGTAAACTCTTACCTTGTAGATGTAAATGCCCACCTGAATGACACCAGGGAGGTGTGGTTCTATACACAAGCACCTGTCAGACTATGTTGTATTTGCCACAAGAGATCACGATGCGGCTGACATTGCATATGGGGCTGGCGACCAGAACACTGTATCTCTTGGCCTGCCTTGTCCTCCGTGTGAGACAAGTGGAGACATTTTACGAAAATACATTCTACGTCTCTCCGAAATAAAACTCAGTTTATAAAGGCCGTTCTCATTCATTATCTCATGCATTAATAAACTGACTGATAATTTTGACAGATTATTATTGCATGTCCAACCTGTGCTAAGCCCTGTGCTAAGTGCTGGGGATGGTGAGAGGAAGAAGGAGTGGAAGGGGAAATAGAAAGATGAAGAAAATTCAGAGCAGCTTATAGTCCATTTGCGAGATAGAATCAAATGTCAGCAATGAGAAGGAAAGCAGGAAGGGGGCGGTGAAGAGGACCTAGCCACCTCTAGGTTCTGGACCAGAGCACGGGTCAATCTGCCCCAGGGGCCTGCTTGGTGCCAAGGAGTCCTTCAGGGTTGGGGTCTCAGGAGAGAGCTGCAAGTAGGGCTTCTCTGACATCCTTTTTTTCCAGCTGTACGTAGGGTTATCTTTCTGACTTGAGAGGTGACCAACTAAGAGCTTTCCTCAGGACCACTGAGTGGGCCAAGAGTAGAACCGGAACTTTTCCTCCCAACCCTGAAATCTGAGGCCATGGCTCTCTGTGCTCAGAACAGAACAAAATTCCTGAAGCCCCACCACCCGGGGAAGGCATTGAGGAGAGTGTCTCTACTATGCATCGTCTTTCATGCTGGCCACCCTGGTTCCATGATGATGAGGCTGCTTTGCTTATGAGTCTGGAGTGTTGTCACGGCTCTGGGGAAGGGGTGTGTACTCTACCAGTCTTAGGGTCTTGGTGACTCTAAGCCCAGAGGTACTTCCATTGTGTGAAGAAACACAAGAGACTGAGACAAAATATTGTTGATAAGACACTCAGGCCCATTTTGGAGGCAAAACTGTCATAAACAGTTATTTGTGGCCAGCACAGGGTGGGGATTAATGTGTGTGTGTGTGTGTGTGTGTGTTTGTGTGTGCAAGTGTGAGTGTATGTGTTGTGGGAGGTGTTTGGGGGAGGTCTCAGGAACTGCTGGCCCTGAGGAGGTACTGATGGATCAGGTTTCCACGGACACAGGAACATCTGGGCAGGAAGTGGGAAGATTGTGAAGTCAGCTCACCCTCTTCAGTGAGCTTCACCTCCCAGTCCAGGGAAAGGAGGGCAGGGCTTGCTTCTGAGAAGGGACTTCTGGTGAATTCCAGGTACTCAACGCAGACAGAGTTGCCCCAATCAGATGTAACATGGAATGGGGGTTGTCAAGTGCTAATGCCAGGTAAAAGAGGCAGCAAAAGGTGTGTTTACCATAGAAAAGTCTAGAAATGTAGTTATAAAACTTGAAATGTGTCTATGTTAATTGTAATAGAAATAAATACTTTAAGATTAATAGATTTTCTTTTTAGGCTTTGGTTTTTCCTTTATCTGTGTACAATAGATTGAATATCTGTGTGTCCCCCAAGCCACCACTAAATTCCTATGTTGAAACCCTAATGGAGTTAGGAGGTGGGATGCTTAGGAGATGTTTAGGTCATGAGGATGGAGCCCTCATAAATGGGATTAGTGCCCCTATAAGAAGAGGTCAGAGAACTAGCTAGCTCTATTTCTACCATGTGTGGATACAATGAGAAGTCAGCAGTCTGCAAACCAGAAAGTGGGCCCTCACCAGACACTGGATCCGTCAGAACCTTGATCTTACACTTCCAGAACTGTAAGACACAAATATTTGTTGCTTAAGTCATCCAATCTGTGATCATTTGTTACAGCAGCCCAGGCTAAGACACTGTGTTCAAGCAGCCGGTGACAATGATATGACTAAGGATTTTACTAAGTTTCAGGTCTGTTTCCTGAATCAATGAACAAGGGAATGAGCCATTGCTATAGAATAGGCTCAAAGCACATTTGTGTCTTTTGTGGAAGTTTGCCTTCTTTTATCCTTTGGGGAGAAATTATTAGCGGTGAATGTGCTTATAAGTTACCCATCTTTTCTCCAAAAATGCTGAACGTCTTAACCATGAGTCTCTTCTTGTCTGAGGGAGGTGGTGTTGCTTTTGGTGACCAGAGCCGTTCGGTCATGTACACCAATAACATATTCCAACATGGGCCACAAAACCAAAACATTCCAAAGCCATGATTATGCCCCCTGAATATTGATGTGGCTTCCCTCATTCTATTCCTGGAGTTAGTGAGAGGGTAGAACTTGACTGGAAATCCTGGAACAATTTTTCTAGACTTTTCATTGCCTGCGATTTTATTTGCTGTCTCCTTGGTCTCGCTTGCCCTGCTCTAGGCTGATTGGCAGCCAGTCTTGGAGGCTGCACCAATGACACTCAGCCTCCTCGTCCTGGAGCCCTGGTACCCACCTCATCTGCTATTCTAGAACCAGCCAGGATCAGCAGCCATCCGTCTCCTCCCCACGATGTCTGGGAGCTTTACACATTGCCTGTGTTCCTTACATAGGCTTTATGATTTTTGATTTGTCTCTAAGGAAATTGAGGCTTAAAAATAGCAGGTGAGTTTCTTCAGGTCACGGCAGATGAAAAACAGAGTCAGAATTTGAACATGGGTCTGTTGGACTCTCTCAGCTCTGTACACATCATTATGCTGAAATAGTAAGGAACATGAGGAAGGGAAACACCAGTTTATGGAAGAGCTCTTTCTCAGATGTCCTTCAAGCAGTCATATTTGTTCGGGCACTGGCTTTTGAGTCCATTCATATGAAGCATGCCATTCAGGCTCTCTTCTGCCACTTCTATGAGTTATCCAAATTGGTGCATGGTACCCATAAACTAGTTTTTGAATGAGATATGATTACTGAAATGATCAGTATATAATATTGAAGCCCAAATTAATACAAATGAAATGCATATCACAATAAAGTACAACTTCAAATAAACTAGGGACTTTGTAGGTGTTTCTCTGGAATGGTTAAACACACCGCGTGGAGTGCGTGGGGAAACTTGGTTTCACAAATAGTGTCAGCTGTCTGCTAAAGAATCTGTAAAACCACACACGAGGTTCACAGGGGTTCTTTCCTGGAGGGAAAATATGTGATGATTGTCAACAGTGAGGGAATGTGTACTGGAACTTACTTGATTTAAAAAGTCTCATGTGAACCTGCCATGACAACGTCTTTGAATAAGTTTCCCTCAAGGTTTAAGCATTTCTCAAGATTAACACAGTGGGTTTCTGGACTGACTCACAGGGAGAAGGGGGGGGTTACATTTTTGCTATTTTGATAATGTGGGAAATTACACTCGGTATCACTCACTGTGCTTGAATCTTTTCATCAACCTCAAACTCTGGGATTTATGTAACTGCAAGATCAGAACTCTAAGCTTCTTTTTTTCTCCAGCTGAAATTTATTTTAAGTTGGTAAGGAAATGTGATATATATATATTTTTATACATAATACATATGTGTATATATATAATATATATATGTGTGTGTATATATATAAAATGTATGTGTGTGTGTGTGTGTGTGTGTATACACATATATAGAACCTAGGCTCATAGGAAGGTAAAAAATGCTTTGGATTGGAGGTAGAGGCAGACATTTACTTTAGTCTGGAACTGATGTCCAGATTGTAAACTATTGTTCTAGGGAAACCTAGTGTGTGTGAACATAAGCCTCTGGAGTTGAACTCTCTTTCTTGGCTGGGCCCCAGTCTGCCACGTCAGTGTTGAAAGTGGACATTGCTGCTGCCTCAGTGACATACAAATAGGGGAAATGTCCGCTGAATGGAATTACTCTTTGTCATCTAGGCCAGTAGTTGTCAACCCTGGCTGCATATTGGAATCACCTGGGAGCCTTTTAAACACTGGTGCCTGGATCCTAACCCCAGAGGTTCTAATGTGATGGGACTGCATGTGGCCTGGCTTTTTAAACTCCTTAGGTAATCATACTGTGCAGTTAGTGTAATGTGGATTGAGAACCACTGACCTGAGAAGTAGACAGTCACCGAGTCAGTAAATTACCCAAGTAAACAAGAAGCTGGTTAGACCAAACCTGTCCATAGTGATTGCCAAATCTGCCTGGTGGGGGAATTTAGGACTATTTCCCCAGAAACCTTTGTACTGGAAGTTATCAAGGGCGCTGTGCTTTCAATTTTTAAAGCACTGTGGATATAAGTTGTATAAACATAGCCACTTTCATTTATTTGGCAAATATTTAAACATCTTCTCTGTTCAAGCTGTACTCAATCTCAGCCTACTTTTAAGCATACTAACCGAGCAGCAGGGGAGAGAACTCAAGCAATACAGAGTAGGGGCTGCAGAGTGCCATTGGAGATGGGGAGATGAAAAACCTCAAGATTTCAGAGCAGGGAGAGATAGTTGCCTGTTTCTCCTTGTTGGAGGGGTGGGAAAACCCTAAAGAACAGGTACAGTATTTAGGATAGGTGTTGGAGGGGAAGAAGGAGGAAGAAGAGGACTTGAGCTAGAGGAGAAAGAAGGATTGTATTCTGGGCAGAGGAAACTGCAAGAGCAAGAAAAGAGGTAGAGATTAGGGAAACTTGCAAGGAAACAGGTACATAGTAAACATGGGCCCTTCAAGGGCAAGGAGAGGGACATGTTCCAAAAGGTAGGATCAAGGGAGATTGAGGAGCATCTGGAATGCTAGACTGAGTGATCTGGGCTTTGTTTGGGAGGCAGTGGAGTCCTGCATGGCAGGTTTTGACATCCAAGCTTGCAGCAAACAGCAAGTAGGAGCTTGCTCAGGAGTATTTATATGGTGAATCTGGATTATTTCAAAGGAAATTGTGTTTTTGTCTCACTGTGTGGCCCATGTAGGTTGCATAGTTGCAGTATCCTCAGCTTTGCATTGACGAGGTGGGTGAGTTGCCCTGGGTTGGGATGGTTCAGACATCCCCCAATGCATTGCTGCCTTCGACATCTCTCCGTTTCTCTAGCTTCCAACACTTTCTTTGTCTCTCTTCAACCACCATGCTGAGAAAAAAGTTTAAGAGCTTTTCTTGTTCCCCCACATAGTCTTGGCAAGTAATAACAGTGAACCCTGGAGACAGAAAGAAGTGTGGATGTTCGGAGACTGGATTGCTTAGCATGGCATTAAAAATTTTTGGCTGTGTTGACTCTCAAGTGAATATGGTAACTGCTTTTGCTTTTTCTTTTCAAAATACGAAGATAAAATTTAAGGGAAGCCAGATTTTGGCATAAATGGCTGACTCTTCTGCAAATAGCATTTCTGGATTAATTTTATTACATCTAATTGCTCTTGCATGTATTCTGATAATTTTATTTGTAATAAAGTTCATAAGTGCTGTTAGTGATTAGCCAAAAAGAAGAGTAGAGGGAGGTCAACTTTCACACAGTTGAGATCACTTTTTCCAAGTCTGATTTTAAATTGGGTGGTTTGTACTGTGTTAGCAACGTTAGAGGATACAAACAACCATAACAACAAAACAAAAACAGCAGCAGAAAGGTCATCCACCCGTGCTGAAAACCTCCTTCCTCTTGGGTTCACTTTTCCTTCTAGCGGGGGAAATGGTGAAATTACATTAGCACTTTCTACTCTTGGTCCTACTGTCTTCTTTATGACCTGGTAACATTTTCCTAGATAAAATTTGCATGTCTCTAACTTCTGAGTTCCACTTCTTACTGTTCTCGTGTTCATTCATAATTCCATTGTGACGTGTTTGGCTGAGTTTGAAAGACTCTCATGATAAGTGGGGAAGGAAAAAATGACTTTTATAATAAAAGGTAATGCTTAATGACATGAATCTGAGACACATGACTAAGTAAGAAAATAAAATATTGACGTCTTGGTTTTAAATATTGGGTAACATCATCTCATGTTTATCCCTTTTCTCATCAAACCGCATGTCCAGTTCTGGATTAGGAAGACATTCTTACTGTACTTAATGGTACGCCTGCAATTGTGGTGCCTCCTCTGTCTATTTTTGGCTTGACCAAACAACAACGCAAAGCTGTGAGTGCTAACCACCACAACAAGGACTCGGTTTGTATTCATCCATATGCTTGCGCTTCCCCCAAGGTGGTGGACATTGTCATCCCCATGAACGGATGAGGGAAGAGAAGCTGATGAAACACAGCTGGAAAGAGCAGGGTGGGGGGTCACCGTGGGCCTCTCCCGTCAGTGATTTGGTGCTGTTTGTGGCCTCTGTAGGCATGGACATGTCCTGTTGACATTACAAAATAAAATGGATGCAAATATTATTGTTTAGTGTCTTCCAACTTCTTGGATCCTTAAATAGCTGCCAACCTTTCCCTTCAGTTATTTTTGTACACAAAGAGCTATTTCTGAATATCCGTCCTAACTTTCTTCTGGCCTGTTCCCTGCATATTTATTTATTCCAGTGACTCTCACCCGTTCCAAAGAGAACTGGAGCAAGCTTGTGGCTTGTTTAGATGTGGTCTGAGTCTGTGCGGTCCCCTCGGGGAGGTGTACTAAGGATTTCTCAGAAATGGTGTTTGCGTGTGAGGGAACCCTGCCGAGCAGAGAGCGTTTACATTGCCCAGTGTTCAGAGTGCTTGAGTTTCCATAGTTACCTTCGTTTATTAGAACCTTGGAAGAGTATCAAAACTGTGACTTCCTGGGAGTTTTCCGTCAAAATCAGCCCTCTGGCATGGTGAAGAATATGTTTGTAAAGGAATAAGAAAAAAAATATGATTTTTCTAAATATATATATATAGGAAATATATATAGGAAATATACATATATATACATGTTATATATAGAGACATAATCAAAATATATATTTGATTTCTGGCCCTGGTTCCCAACACAGAGCTCCTAACTTCTTGGAATTTCCTGGGTAATGGGAGTCTTTTGTTCTAATGAGGCTCCTAGGTGGAGACTGGTTACTAGAAAGAACAGATTAGAAACTTGGGAATTTCAGTCCTACCCCCATCCTCTGGGAAGGCCTGGAGGCTGGAGATTGAGTTAATGATCAGTGATGCTCAAGTAACAAAGTCTTGTAAGAATCCTTGGACTCTGGGGTTTGGGGAGCTCCAGGGCTGCTGAGCATGTGAAGGATAGCCCACCCGGAGAGGGCAAGGAAGCGCACATCCCCTCCCATACACCCCACCCTGCGTAGCTTTTCATCTGGCTGTCTTCTGTATCCTTGATCATATTCTTTAGCACATAATAAGCTGGGAAATGTGTTTCCCTGAGGTCTGTGAGCCATCCCAGCAAATTATCAAACCCAAGGAGGGCGTTGTAGGAACCCTGGTTTGCAGCCAGTCAGTCAGACATATAGGTGACAACCTGGCACTTGTATTTGGTGTCTGAAATAGGGGGCAGTCTTGGGGGACTGAACCTCAACCTGAGGTCTGTGCTAACTCCAGTTAGTATCAGAATTGGATTGAATTGTAGGACACTCAGCTTGTGTCATTCAGCTGGTGTCAGAGTATTGGTTGACATCCCTTCAATCCCTGGTCACAGAAGTGTGTGGAGTGCAGGTGTAGAAAAGGAAAAATAGTTGGTTTTTATCTATCTCACATTTATTTCAGATTACTCAAAATAAGCATATCTGAGGTTATATCTGCTGTGTAGAGCAATGAAAACATTTATGGGAGGGTAATGGTGGTAAACACTGTAACTTCATGCTGACGTTGGGTGGTAACTTCTCTTCGATAATTCAAGCATATCTAGTGATACTGTAAGTTCTTTATTGCACTTCAGAAATATTCCTCTGTCTGTGGAGGGCATTGCTTCTCAAAACACTTTATACTCCCTAATGAAGTTGGAATATTTGCTATGGAAACCAAATTGTATTTCCTTTGGTCTGCTGAAAATTAGAAAAGAAATTTTGTATGGTCAGTAGGTTATTGTTTTTTTTTTTTTTTTTTTTTTTTTTTTTTTTTTTAGACAGAGTCTTGCTCTGTTGCCCAGGCTGGAGTGCAGTGGCCAGATCTCAGCTCACTGCAAGCTCCGCCCCCTGGGTTTACACCATTCTCCTGCCTCAGCCTCCCAAGTAGCTGGGACTACAGGCGCCCGCCACCTTGCCCAGCTAGTTTTTTGTATTTTTTAGTAGAGACGGGGTTTCACCATATTAGCCAGGATGGTCTCGATCTCCTGACCTCGTGATCCACCCGTCTCGGCCTCCCAAAGTGCTGGGATTACAGGCTTGAGCCACCGCGCCTGGCCGGTTATTGTTTTAAACTTAACTACATGAGATTAAGTTCTGGAACTGCGATGCCAATGATGCAATTTCAGAATGCAATTGTTGCACTCATTAAACACCATGGCTTGGGAAGGATCCCTGATCCACTTGGGGCTCAGTGGCTTTCTCAGCCTAACAGGGACATAGTTTGAAGAGTCTTAAACAAAAGTTACATAAGAACCCCAGACTGTTAGCTGTGGTTCCATAGGTAGATTTTCTTTTATTATCTTAGTTTTCAGCTTCATTGAGGTACAGTTGACCAACAATAATTGTGTATATTTAAGGTATACAACATGAGGAGCTGTTGTATGTATACATAATGGAATGATCACCGCAATCAATCTAACACATTCATCACCTTACATAGTTACCTGTTTTGTGTGTGCATGGTGAGAACAGCTAAAATGAACTCTCTTAGCAAACTTCATGTGTACAATACGGTATTACTCACTACAGTCACCACGTTGTCCTTTAGGCCCTCAGAAGTTATTCATCTCATGATGAAAAATGTATACCTTTTGATACCATTTCCCCCTTCCCTCCTTGGCAGCCACCACTCTACTCTCTGTAAATCATTCTTGTGGTCATTATTCCCCTCTCGGAACTCTGTCATGGCCCCTTTGGGAACTCAGGTGGACAAGTGGTGATCTCCTGAAATGGCTCAGTCTGCAAACCCCCCCCTGAGGTATCAAAGCTTTCATTTACTGCCTCGGTATAATTAACTTTCAGTGCTTCTTTGGCCAGATTGACCTACAGCCCTCAGTGGTGTTTAAAGTGAAAAAAGTGAAAAGTCTTTAGCATGAAACCTTTGATGTGTGCATTGTGTAAGCGTACGTGTTTGGTGTGTGGGTGTCATGTGTAGTTTTATGAATGTGTGTGTGGGTTTTCATGTGTATTGAGTCAGTGTATATCATATGTTGTATATGAGTGTTGTATGTATGGAGTGAATGTACGTGTTTGTTATGTGTGTTTTGTGTGTGTTTCATGTGCTATGTGGGTGTGGGTTGCATGAATGTGTGTCATGTGTGCATTGTGTGCATGTGCCAAGTACCTGGCATGTATTTTACTAGGTGCTTAGTAAACATTTGTGACATGCAGGAAAGGCAGAATTCCTGCCTCCATGAAGCTCATTGTGTAAACTCACTGGTGAATTGTCAATTCCTTAGGCACAGGGCCTGTGTTGTGCTCATTTTTCTGTCCTTCAGTGTCACACAGATGCAGGCAATTCCAGCATAAAATGTGGGGCTTAGATGGGAAACATGTATTGTATAACTAAACACAAATTTGCTCTCAATTCAGGTTTCCTGAAGCAGAAGCTTGTTTTCTTCAATTCACCTTTGCACACACTACACAATCCCCTTTGCTGTTATGTTTGCCATGTATTATCCCTCCACGCTCTGCAGGTGGGTAGGGATTTGTCGGATTTGTTCCCAGGTACACCTCAAGTACCTGGAACACTGCCTGGTACATGGTGTGCACACAATAAAATTGGTTTAATGATCAAATGCAAGAGTAAATGAGCTCCGGCACATTTGGTCCACATCCAGGTTTTTAGTGGAACATAGGAACATATGACATCTGTCACAATTCACTTGAAATCTCAGCAGGTCTTGGCAAGCAGCTTCCTGGGGGCTCTTCCTCTTGCTCTGTCAGGCCCTAGTGTCAATCTGCGTCCTGCAGGGTTTGCCTCTTAGGCTGTCATCGTGGAGCTGGCCCCAGGGAGATGGCTCATTCTGCTTGGTCAATGGCCATGCTGTGCCCTTGGGTCCTTGCTGCAGGCTGTGCCCTATATGTCATTGACCCAGGGGTCTGGGACATCCAGCCACCCGGTGCTGACCACCATGGACTTTGCTGTTGCCTGCAGATGTGCCTCAGCCAACCCCTTGGTTTCTTTCCAGGCCTTTTCTGTTCCTCTGGTTTCTCTAGCAACTTCTATTCCCCTCCTCAGCACCTAGGAATTCTTGTCAGCTTCCTCCACTTTGCCAGTGGCAGCCCCTGCAGCCGTGGAGCCAGGTGTCACTGAGCACTACTTTCTGGAAGGGGACTGCCGTTTCCAGGCTGCTCCTCTGCCAGCCCGGTGACTCAGCTTCTACTCCTTCTTCCAGAGTTGACCATCAGAGCTGTGCTCTTGCCTTCCTTCTTTTTCCTTCTGCAGATCTTCCCTCTAGCTCTACAGGAAGGGCCTCCCTGGCTGTGTGGTCAAAAGGTCTCCACTGTCCAAGTCCAGCCTGGCTCACGCTAGTGTTTGTGGGTCCAGTCTTCCTCCATGACTCTTGAGATGTCAAGCCCAGTTTGGGGAGTTCAAAAAAATACCCTTTCCTCTCTCTCAACAAAGCCTAGCACATTTTTTCAAACCACATTTTAATATTTCTGAAATTAGGATGCATCTTGCAGTGGATAGTAGGTCCTAGTTATTTGGCAGCATTTTTTTTTCTTATTGTACATATTACAGCTAATGATATTTTTGCTTAGGCTATTATCTTGTTATGGACTTAAACTCTATACTGGAGTTTACAGCCATGTAACACCTTTTTTGTTCTCAGCCTTCATCTTCTTCACCTCAAGGTAATAGATGCCCCTCCTTTAAAGTTGTCAAGCTGCCAGGCAACCGGAATCAAGAAAAGGGCAGCCCTGGAAGATATACGTTTGTTTTGTACATTCAAAAATAGGATTCTCAGTACCTAAGATCACCCTTTGAATCAATACACATGGGGTTGGGCCACCTTAAGGCCGTGGACTGGTTTCCATGCTATACTTTGAAATAAGGCCAAAGAAAAGATGTGTCCATCTCATAGGGGCCTGGCCTTCCTGGAAGAAGAAAACATATTGGTCAGTAAATAAGAATAGCTTGGCCCTTTGGCAGTTATAGATGTAATTTTCCACGAATAAGGCAGAATTCCATTCCATGCCTCTGTCTCATGAGAACATTATGAGTGTGAGACATGGAGGGCCTGCATTTCTGGGTCAGGCCTGCTGAGATCCAGGCCTAAAACTTTTATAGTGAAGTCAGAGTTTTCTGTGTCAGTTCTCTCTCTCTCCCTCTCTCCTGTGCACGCATGTGCACAGACAATCATGAATGAGTGGACATGAAATAGAGAAGTGCTGTACCTGGCAATAGCAACTGAATCTAAAAAAACAGTTTACTAACAGGCATGAGTGAGGGGCGCTCAGTTATGAGTTGGTGATTTTAAGCACTAGGATCAGGTATGGGCCAGGTTTGTTCAAGTGAAAAATCATAGTTAATATTCAGAAGGGCCTTGCGAAACCCAAGAGCAAGGACATAGCCACATTTCTGGAAGAACTGGGACCAGCCCGGGAGGTTGTCTACCAGTGTCTGAAGGAATCATTCTTCATTTCTTGTCTGCATTCCTTGCTTTTTTCTCTCTCTCTCTGAAAACCAGTTTTCCTTGTTTTCAGAAAACAGCCACTCTGCGTCTCCCAAGTGATGTTCAATGCTAAACACTTTGTTTTGACTCCATCTGTAACACGTGGGCATTAACTCCATGTATTTCAGTTTCAATGTGAAATTCTTGGGGAGAGCATGTGAATTCTGTAGCTTTGGGTCTAGCAAATACTTCTGGTCCCATCCATCATGGCCAAGGTGGTCTTTTAGGCCCATGCCTGTAGACTGAAGGCAGGGATCAGGGAAATTGGTTTACTTTACTAAGAAATACAGGCATGCTGAGCAGATACCAACTGAGTAAACATCAACCCAAAGACATGGAAATCATGAAAGATTGAATGCAGGATAATCACTCTATTTCCTTAAGGTACTTCTGCATTCCGAGGCAATGTTTATGGCATTATATTACATCAGATGATGTAGTATAATGCCAAAGTTTTATCAATCAGAGACATATTACTGCACATGTAATAATACCATGCTATCTTTATTATCTGTGAAACTGTGTTTGTATCTTATGGGAAAAGTGTCATGAAACTCATTTTGAGAAGCAAGCTGAGATTTTTTAATAAATACATTTAGCTTTTTTATGGAATGAGGTATACCCAGAGGTCCATGATTAAAACAAATTAGAGTAAATCAAAGCAGAATTTACCATAAATATTAATGGTAAATGAAAAGGCTAGGGGAAATCTTTTTAAATTGTATCAAAATAATACTTTGTATATACATTGGTCAGTCAGTGGCTCACACTTGTAATTCCAGCACTTTGGGAGACTAAGGCAGGCAGATCACCTGAGGTCAGGAGTTCCAGACCAGCCTGGCCAACATGGCGAAACCCCATCTCTACTAAAAATACAAAAAATTTAGCTGGACGTGGTGGTGTGCACCTATAATCCCAGCTTCTTGGGAGGCTGAGGCAGGAGAATCACTTGAGCCCTAAAGGTGGAGTTTACAGTTAGCTGAGATCACGCCACTGCACTCCAGCCTGGGTGACAGAGTGAGACTCTGTCTCAACAACAACAAAAAAATAAAATAATAAATAAATAAATAAACAAAATAAATAAAAAAAAGTAACATGAATTCAATTGTAAAAAAATATAGAAATATGCCTATAGCGCCTCGTATGAGTCTTTCTTGGTTGATAGAAAGGAATGAGGCTTGGCAGAGATTAGGAAGGAGATGGTGAACAAGAGAGAGAAGGAGAGAGGTGAAAGGGATGGAAAGGGGAAGAGGGAAAGAAAAAGGGGTTTATCTTTCTGAGATCACCTAAGTAAAGTACTCACATACTACCTCCTCTATTCTTGAGGCAAGGAAAGGTTAGACAAGCGTAGTGTGGGAGCTGGCAAGGTAGCCACCTGTATTCGTCTGTTTTTGCACTGCTGTAAAGAAATACCCGAGACTGGGCGAGGTGGCTCATGCCTGTGGCCCCAGCATTTTGGGAAGCTGAAGTGGGCAGATTGCCTGAGGTCAGGAGTTCAAGACCAGCCTGGGCAACATGGTGAACTCCAACTCTACTAAAAATAGAAAAATTAGCTGGGCATGGTGGCGCACCTGTAATTCCAGCTACTCAGGAGGCTGAGGCAGGAGAGTTGCTTGAACCCAGGAGGTGAGGGATGCAGTGAGCTGAGATTGCACCACTGCACTCCAGCCTGGGTGACAGAGCAAGACTCCATCTCAAAAAAAAAAAAAAAAAAAGAAGAAGAAGAAGAAGAAGAAGAAATATCTGAGACTGGGTAATTTATAAGGAAAAGAGGTATAATTGGCTCACAGTTCCACATGGCTGGGGAAGACTCAGGAAACTTATAATCATTTTGGAAGGGGAAGCAAGTGCATCTAACATGGTGGCAGGTGGGAGAAGTGAAGTGAGAGCACGGGAAAAACTGCCACTTTTAAAACCATCAGATCTGGCCGGGTGCACTCATGCCTGTAATCCCAGCACGTTGAGGGCCAAGGCAGGTGGATCACTTAAGGTCAGGAGTTCGAGATCAGCCTGGCCAACATGGCGAAACCCTGTCTCTACTAAATACAAAAAATAACTGGGTGTGGTGGCTGGCGCCTGTAATCTCAGCTACTCGGGAGGCTGAGGTGGGAGAATTGCTTGAACCCGGGAGGCGGAGGTTGCGGTGAGCCAAGATTGTGCCATTGCACTCCAGCCCGGGTGACAGAGCAAGACCTTATTTAAAAAAAAAAAAAAAAAAAAAATCAGATCTCCTGAGACTCACCCACTATCACGAGAACAGCATGGGGGAACCACCCCCATAATTCAATCACCTCCCATCAGGTTCCTCCCTTGACACATGGAGATTACAATCCAAGATGAGATTTGGGTGGGGACCCAGAGCCAAACCATATCTTCACCCTTGTGGCTTGCCAGGCTGATTGCTGGGAGCCTCTCATGGTGGCTCTTCCTCAGTTACCGCACAACTGTCTAGAACTCATTGATTGTTTAACACGTGCTGCCTTTACTTTGTAGAGTGTCTTGCTAGGAAAACCACAAGAGAGAGCATATTCTTGCAACTCCCTTCATCATCTTTGCATCAAGAATAATTCTTGTCTCAACAACAAACACACAAACAAAAGAAACCAACAAAGAAAATTCTTCATCATATTTGCATCAAGAATAATTCTAGCTTGGATTTAGACTGACACAAACAATGTCTGCTGTTCTTCTTGGTCTTCTGTTCTTGATAAACTTATTGTTTCATGGACTGGGAGCTTCCTGAGGAAGTGAAGGGGAGAGTTTCTGGCATGGGTTGAGGACAGTCATGAAGGTATGTTCAGAATGAAGTCATATGTAGCAGTCAGGATAGACAGGGTGGCACCCAGACAAGATACAAGGAAGAAGTGGGGCATCTAAAAGGGAGAAAGAAATACAGAATGTTAGGTCTTGTTAGGCCCTTCCAGCCCCATTGTGGCACTCACTGCTGGGGTGTCAGCTGACATGGTCAGGTGCAGTCCTCCTGGTGGCCTTGGGTGTAATATTTCAAAGCAGGACTCACATGAATAAAAACAAGGTCTAATTAGTCGTCTGTGCTTCTAAAGGAAAACTGAGGAATGTGAAGAGAGTCTGTAATGCACAGTTTCCCAGGGATCCATCCATGAACAAAACTCTTTTGTGATGCCTGGGGTGCAATAAGGCACGGAATTGGAAATGGTTCTCCCCAGAAGACTTATTGCTGAGTAGGTCACAAACCATGGATGAGGAGTGGAATACAGTCAAGAGTGAATGAGTAGACAGTCAGGAAAAATCAAAGAAAATAATGTCTTCAGCTCCAACCATTAGCTTTTTTGAGGGACCGATTGGAAGGTTTAGATCAGTGGTTCTTAACTTCAACAGACTTACAATGTTCTTTTTCTTAACAAGTATTTCATAATATCCTCTAAGTGAAATTCATTGACAACATAACCTACTTATGCATGATATTAAAAATTTAAATATATTACCTTAGCTATAACGTAAGGAAGATATAAAAGCTAGTCCGTATTCAGTTTCGTACATACACATGTAGACACGACTGAGCTAGAAGACAGAAAGAAGTTGTCAGATGCTTGAGCTATACACAGAGAAGTCTTTAATGCAGCAGCTGCAAATGCAGACTGAAACAGCCTGTGCCTCGCTGGAGAGCCAAATAGAATGAGTGGCATTCCTGTTGGGGATGTGATTTTTCCCCCTCATGGTGAAAGATCTTTTATAAACTTTCAGAAGAAAATCAAGTTCAGCTTGTCCTCAATTGACACAGTAGATGCTTTTCTGGAAAATTTAATACATATTAAAACTGTGCAAAAAATACTTTGTGTTTATATAACAAACAGAGCTAGGCTTCAGACTCAGATTTTACCTCCACTGAAGTCTGGTGAGATGTTTGAAAGGTTTTTTTTTTTAGGATAGAGGACAATTTGTTGTGCTGCGCTGTCCTAGGTATTGCAAAATGTCTGGTAGCCCCAACTTCTGCCTGGTAGATGCGCACCCAACCAAAAATACTCCTGCTTGTATTTAAAACTCCCTTAGGTTATAGCTAATTCCCAGGCACTGTCTGTAGAGATTCTGCTCAGGTAGGGCTCTAGAATGTCCAAGAGGCTGCACAGCTAGGCATGGGAACCACTGATTCAAGCCATGCCTCTCTCTGACTCACTGGATCCCTCTGACATATCTTGGGCCAATGGCTGTCCAGTCTGGGTTTGAAGGAGCTGGGTTTCAGTGAAGAATGTTAGTAGGTTCAGTTCTCTTCCCGGCCCTTTTAATGCAGAGGCCCCCTTGTCAGCCTAGAAGATTGTTCTAAGCTCCTGTGCAAACGCCTCTTGTGAGCCCTTGGGTGTGTCCGTCCTGGAGGTGGTTGACTGGTGATCCAGATTTCAGCTTCTTCCTTCTCTGCTTTGCCCAGTGTCATGTGCAGGCCCCCTGCTTTGTCAAAAGTGAGGAACAGTTTGCCCTGGGTCTCAATCCTTTGCAGCTCCCCACTTAGCTTCAGAAGGATCCAGGACAGGTTGTCCTAAAATTAATACCTGCACATTCATGGACAGTGCATGGTGAGAGGAGGCAAAGATGGCAGAGACAGCTATAATGGGTTATGGAAAAGAGTTGAGGGAGAGAAGAGAAAATATTATTAAATGGAAGAGATTGAAAAATATTGAAATAAAGTGCAAGAACCTTTAATGGGCAGAGTTAAATGACACATTTATTCATCCAATGGGACTTGGATATATAAAATGCATCTACCACCTACTAGGCTTCATTGAAGACAATGATAATACAACAGTGTATAAAACAGACCAAAACCTACCCTCATGGAGCTTACATTCTAGAGGGGATAGACAGTTAATTAACAAGATCAAGAAGTAATATATACAATAAGTCAGATGGTGACACATGATAGGAAGCCCCAGTAGGGACTTCACGTAAGACAGAGATGTGTGTGTGTGTGTGTGTCCATGCAACATCCAATGATCTAGGATACCAATTTGGCAACAAGAGAGGAAAATCTCTTTGGCAATAGTGATTTGGATATTAGTCGTGTAGGAGGAATGAGAAAGCCGTACTGCAATTATCAGGACAGGAAATGATTCAAGTTTGGATAGAACTTTTTAACAATGAAAATGAAGAGAAACAAAACCACTTTGACATGGCAATAATTAGATTTCTGAGTTCACGTAAAGAATGTTGTGAAACTTCTCATTGCAAGCCAACGTTTTGTTTCCTTTAAGTTCTTTATTATCTTTGAGTGTTTAGATTTCAATTCTCAATAGTTCTTCACATATTGACGGAGTTTGCTGTCCTATCACGCAGAGATCAAGTTATTTATGCATTTTACACTTGGTTACTTTAGACTTGAGTATTTGTGTCGAAATACCCTCCTTTTTAAATGTGGTTTCGGTTGGTGCTTTTGGAATGAGGAATTGATTGGCTGTGGTGACTCGTATATACTCTGTTAGCCAGAAATATTAGCTTGCTCTTTACCCGAAAACTCCCTATTCCAAAATGACATCACACTATGAGTTTATGCCTAATGAAGCTCCAGTAACATTTGCTTATTTGCATAGTAGAAATACTATCAGATACATGAATCTTCTGTAATTTTCTCAATACCTCTATGGTATTACTGAATGGGTATATTACGCTCATTGTAAAAGTTCAAAGAGGCTGAGTATATAAGTACCCAAATATAATGAATGTTTGGCAGGTAATGATCATCTCTATCATTGACTATATTTAAATACTTTTTTTTGTGTTAACTTATTTGGTTCTCCCAACAACCCAATAAGGTGGGGACTATTGATAACATTATTTTGCCATCAAGGGAATTGAGGCATAAGAGAAGTTAAGTGACTTGCTTAGTGCCACACAGTATATAGTAGAGCTAGGATACATTTGGGGCAGTTGGGCTCCATTGCCTATGCTAGTAACCGTCATTCTGCACTTCCTCTAGTTCTAGAGAGCAAATCTCAAACTCCTACGTGTTTTAGGGTCATTTTTAACTTTAAAAACAATGGCAGTGGTCAATGGTAGAACAGTAAAGGGCAGCAATGTGAAGGGGGAAAACCATCAGCTTTGGAGGGTGTGTTGGATCCTGGTTCAGTTATTTTACTCATTGGGTAATCTTGGGCAAGTTCTTTAACTTCTCTCTAGGATGTCTGTTGCTGTCTACAAAACAAGAGTAGTAGCCAGTGTGGTGGCTCACTCTTGTAATCCCAGAGTTTTGGGAGGCTGATACAGGAAGATCACTGGAGGCTGGGAATTTGTGACCAGCTTGGGTGACATAGCAAGACCCTGTCTCTACAAAAATAAAAAAGTAAACAATAAATAAGCTGGGTGTGGTGGTCCAGGCCTGTAGTCCCAGCTACTTGGGAGGCTGAGGTGGGAGGAACACCTGAGCCCAGGAGATTGAGGCTGCAGTGAGCCAAGATGGTGCCATTGCACTCCAGCCTGGGTGACAGAGTGAGACCTTACCTCAAAAACAAACAAACAAACGAACAAACAAAGAAACTAACAATGAAAACCCCAAAAACCTACAAAAAAACCTCCCTCCCAAACAAAAGTAGTAATACCATTCATACTTATGAGCATTAAATATGATGCCCTACTGAAGTGTCTAAATCATGGTCAGGAACCCGATAGGTGCTTGAAATCTAGATATTTCATTCCTACATAAGGGCCAATTATTGAGCATAGGTCAGATGAACAGTTAAGAAAGCTGTGGTGCAGCACATTGGGAAGAGAATTGGTGATTTTGGGGAATTCAGGGCAGGATTTGGGCCCCCTAAAGAGCAGTTCATATCTCAATGATGACTTAGGACGTAGGTCCTTATGGTGAACCTGACAGGGGCTGCTGTGCTGTGAAGTATTGCTTTGAAATCAGGGTCAGGGGTGAAGCAGCTGTTCACCAGGGTGCCCCTGTCTTCTGACCTCTTGGCCCCTCTCTTCTGACCTCTTGGTCTGTCCTTTCTTCTTGCTCCTAGGTAGACACTTTCATGAACTACACAGTGGTCTCAGAGGGCTGCAGAAGCTTCATGTACAGCAGACGTTCTCAAACTTTCGGTCTAAAGACCCCTTCGTACTCTTAAAACTCTGCAGAACTTTAAAGAGCTTCTGTCTACCTGGTTAATTCTATTGGTATTAACCACATTCGATGTTAAAACTGAGAAATTAAAAAAATAAATTTTTTAAATTTATAAAAATACATTTATTATTCATTAAGTGGAAGTGGATTATCATAAAGATCTTCATCCTTGTTGCCTTCACATCGAGTAAGCTGAGGAGGAGGAAGACAAGGCATTGGTTGTGTTGTCTCGGGGTGATAGAGGTGGAAGATAGGGAGGAGGTGGAAGAGTAGTCAGAAGAAGCAGGCACACTTGGTGTAACTTTACAGAAACACACCATAATTTCTATCTGAATTCCTGTCTTCTCATTTCTCTAAAAATGTTTTTATACAGTATGAATATTTCTTTATCATTTGCTTTAATCTTATTGCCTGTATCATAGAAGGGCCCATGTCATAAAAGAAGTCAAAAGCATTCTTGAATAACTGGAACCCTCCTCCCAGAGTGTCTAAAGTCAACTTGTTTCCTGGCCCGGCATCTTCTATGACTTCTTCCTCATCATCTGGCACTGGTTCAAAAGCACTCATCTCCATCAAGTCACCTACTGTGAATTTCTCTGGTGTAGCATTTATTAGGTCCTGAATTAATCCAAGACCCATATCTTGAAACCCTTTACCCCTACTTTTTTTTTTTTTTTTTTTTTTTTGCCATTTGCACAACCTCTTTTACGCTTTCACTGATTGGCTCAGTCATAAATCCTGTGAAGCCATGCACTTCTAGACACAGTATTCTCCAGCAGGAATTTGTTGTTTCAGGCTTGATGGCTTTCATGGCTTTTCTATAACAATGATGGCATTGCCAATAATGTAGTCATTCCAAGCTCTCATGATGTTCTCTCTATCGGGGTTGTTTTCCATAGCATTGACACTTCCTTCCATAGAGTACCGCGTGTAATGAGCTTTAAATATCCTTATAGACCTTGCCTCCTGGTCACCTGGTGGTCCTGAGGTTCACTGGAGTTTCACTTTGGATCCTCACTTTTAACACCAGATCCGGGCGGCGCAGGCCAGGGATGCCCATGGACAGTGCGCCCTCCCATTCCACACACACGCCCACGCCAAAAGTAAAAAAAATAAATTTTTAGCAATTATTTAAAAACGCTGATACACTCATTGCCTGTTAACATAAATCTGTTTTATAAAAACAATTATTTTTAAAAAACAAAAGTATCAAAAAGAATTACTTTTTTTTTTACTTTGTTTACATTGTTCTGTGAATCTCTTTAATGCTTAGCTCAATAGAATACAGATAAGTTCTCATATCTGCTTCTGCATTCAATGTTGGAGAAGTTATACATTATGCAGCCTCTGGAAAAGTCCACTGTACGTGTGTATGAAAAAGACACATACCGTGTTTGAATTATTATGAAATTAGTTTTGACCTTGAGGACTCTGAAAGGATCTCAGGAACCTTTGAGAACCGATAATATAACATCATTTTCTTTGTAATAATGTTTTTGAACATTCTCAATATTCCCTCTCAGCTTCCTCCTGGTGCCTGTGTTCAAGCAGTCACAATTGTTAATGATTCTTCTTTCAAAATTCTTAGGTTTGGCAACCCTGGAGACGGTAGATTTGACCTTTAGATGTCTTCCTCACTCTTACCTTTCCTCTTTCCTTGACAGCTGTTCTTTCCTTTTCGCTCTTGGTGGCGCAACCTTGGGGGATTTTCCATCCAGGCCGGTGCCTCTTCTCTCTCTGCCTCTGGGGCCTGACAGCTGCCAGGCTGTTCTTTATCTGACATCGTTCACAGTTTATTTCCTTCCCCAAAAGTCTTGGTTTTGACTAAAATGTATTAATTCTTGGTTATGTTTTATAAAGATATCAAAAACATTTTCAACCAAAGTTTAAAAAAGAATTTGCAGGGTAGGGATGGGCATGTGTAAAGAATCTCAGGCATCTTCACTGATGAACTTCAGAAACTATGTCAATAGATTTCTGATGCCAGCTAGGATTGAGTAATAGGCCCTAGATTTACTTTCTCATAAGAAACAACTAAATTACTGGACAAATATATATAAAACCAGGGTTTTTAAGAACCACACATCAGCTAAGGAAGGACAGTGATCCCTGAGAGGCAGAAAACAAAGCCCTATGACTTCTCTGGCTTACTGATGTGAGAGAGTTTCCAGGCCATGGCACAGGGAAGGGTGACCCAGGCAGAGTCCAGTGAACTTCCTGACTTGATGAGAAAGAGCTGAGAACCAAGGGAGATCAAGGAAGCTACAGTTCACAGGAAAGGAGAAAGCTACAGAGAGGAAGAGCTTCAAAGCTCTTCAGTTCAGAGGGTCCCACTCAAGAATTCAGCACACCAGTGCATGTGAGAAGACTACCCAAAGTCAGAAAAAGCACCTCCCTAAAACATTAGATAAAATAGTGGACAAGAGGAGGAATAATTCCTATTCTCACCAGTCAGACTGGAAAGTCTCGTAAGTCACAGGCATTTGTTAGAGGACTCATAAGGGTCAAGCTTGAGAAGTGGAATAAAATGAGTCCTAGAGTGAATGGTGCTGTGGTCCTGTCTGCTGAGTCTTAAAAGTAAGATCCAAAAGAATCAAACTATTCTCAATAACTCAAATGCATCCCAAGACACAAAAATATTCAGCAGCTAACAAGTTAAAATCCACAATGTTTGGCATTCAACCAAAAAATTACCAGGTCTGCAAGTAAGGGTGATAATAATGAAGAGGAAAATGAGTCAAAACCAACCTAGAGATGTTAGAATTAGCAGACAAGGACATGGAAACAGTTGTTATAACTGTATTCCATAAACACAAAGAGGTAAGTAGAGAAATAAAAGATGTGAAAATGCCTGTGTCTAACTTCTAGAGATAACAACTACAATTTCTGAGGTAAAAAAATGACTGGATGAGATTAATAGCAGAATAGATATTGCAGAAGAATAGATTAGTGAATCTAAAGACATAACAATAGAAACTATATATATATAAAAAAACACAGAGGAGGAAAAACTAACAATTAGAGAACAGAGGATCATGAAACAGTGGGAAAATTTCAAGCCACCAAAACTCACATGTAATTGAAGTCACTCAAGGGAAAAAGGGAGTGACAGAAAAAATATTTGAAGAAATAATGGCGAGGGCTTTTCCAAGCTGAACTGAAAATTACAAACCCACATACCCAAGAAGTTCAGTGAACCTTAAGAAACTTGAGGACAAACACATCATTTCACCATAATTAAATTTCTTAAAATCAGCAATGAAGAAAAAATCTTAGAAGCCTGAGGAAAAAAATATGCCTACCAAGAAACAGCAGTGACACCGGTGATAGCAGATTCCTCACAGAAACAATGCAAGCTAGAAGAGTTTGGAGCATGATCTCTAATACACTAAAGGAAAAAAAAAACTGTCAACCAAGAATTTTATACACAGTGAAAATATCTTTCAAAAACAAAGACACAATAAAACCATTTCAGATATATAAAAGCTGAATTCATCACCAACAGACCTGCACTACAAAAATGTTAGAGGAAATCCTTCAGACAGAAGGAAAAGGATACTAGATGGAGATCTGGATCTATCCAAAGGATAGAGCACCAGAAATGCCAAGTTATTATTTAAATGTCTTTAAATGAAAATTATTTAAACAGAAGTAATAATGATGTAGTGTGAGGTTTATAGGATACGTAAAAGTAAAATGAATGACAAAATAGCACAAAGGTCAGGCAAGGGAAAATGAAACTATACTACTGTAGGGTTCTTATATGTAGGGTGATACAGTATCATTTATAGGAACATTTTTAGCACTAAATACCTATTTAAAAAAGAAGAAAATTGTGAAATTGGTGACCATAGCCTCCACGTTAAGCAACTAGAAAAAGGAATAAATTACACACCAAACAAGCAAAAGATAAGATATAATAAAGATCAAAGCAGAAAGCAACTAAATAGAAAACAGAAATACAATCAAGAATATCAATGACACCAAAGGGATGACACCTTTGAGAAAATCAATAAAATTGATAAACCTTTAGCTGGATTGATTGTGGATTGAAAAGAGAAGACAGAACCATCAATGGGAGGAACTAGGTGATATCACTACACTATACTACAATAGTAAAAGAATAATAAGAGAATACTAGGAATAAGATTAGGCATAAAACATATACACTTAGATGAAATAGATTAATTCTTTGAAGGACCCAAGCTACCAGCTTCATTCAAAAAGAAATAGATGACTTGACTAGCCCTCTATCTATTAAAGAAATTGAATTTGTAGTTAAAAGTCTTCCCACAAGGCTCGGTGGCTCACACCTGTAATCCTAGCACTTTGGAAGGCCAAGGTGGGTGGATCTTGAGGAGATCGAGACCATCCTGGCTAACACGGTGAAACCTCATCTCTACTAAAAATACAAAAAATTAGCTGAGCATGGTGGTGGGCACCTGTAGTCCCAGCTACTCGGGAGGCTGAGGCAGGAGAATGGTGTGAACCTGGGAAGCAGAGCTTGCAGTGAGCCGAGATCACGCCACTGCACTCCAGCCTGGGTGAGAGAGCAAGACTCCATCTCAAAAAAAAAAAAAAAAATCTTCCTGCAAGGCAAATTCCAGACCCAGACAACACATCTTGTGAATTCTACCAAACATTTAAGGACAATATAATAGTAATTCTACTCGAACTCTTCCAGAAAATTGAATAGGAATAAATGCTTTTCAACTCATGAGTTCTCTCTAACTCTGTGAGGCTAATATTACCCAGATATCAAAACCAAACAGGACATTACAAGAAAAATACAGACCAGTATTCCTCATGAGCATAGATATAAAATTCTAAACAAAATACTAGTAAATCAAATCCAACAGTATGTAAAAAAGCTAATGCATCCTGACCAAGTAGGTATTATCGCAAGAATGTAAGGTTGGCTTAGCATTGGAAAAATCCATAAATGTAATTCACTATAGTAATGAAACTAAAAAAAGAAAAACAATCATATAATTGTCTCAACAGATGCAGAAAAAGCACTTGACAAAATCCAAAATCTGTTTCCTGGTGAAAACTCTCAGCAAACTAGTCATAGAAGGAAACTTCTTCAACCCAACAAGGGATGTGTACAAAAGGTCTACAGCTAACATCATACTTAATGAAAGCTATCCTCCCAGGATCAGGAACAAGGCAAGAACGTCCACTTTCCCCACTTCTGTTTAACATTGTGTTAAGGGATCTAGCTGGTGCAAAAAAAAAAAAAAAAAAATAAGTCCATCTATTAAATAAAAGGTATCCAGATTGGAAAAGAAAAGAAATTCTACTTGTAGACAGCATTGTAGTCTATGTAGGAAACCCTATGGAATCTACTAAAAATCTGCTAGAACTAATAAGTGAGTTTTGTAGGTTATAAGATCAATATACAAAAATCAGTTGTATACTTATATGCTGGCAATGAGCATTCAGGAATTGAAATTTAAAAACAATAGCCTTCACAATAGCATCCAGTACTATGAAAAACAGGAATACATCTGGCCAAAGACATGCAAGATCTGTATGTGAAGCGGTGGTGATGGCAGAGACTCTTCTGCCCCCGAGCCCATGATGTACCTGACACTGTTCTTGTCGGTGTTCTCTGCACCCTACCCTTCCTGGCTTAGGCTGCTGTCTCTGCAGTCTGTTTCAGGGTCTTTCCAAATTACCAGCTTTTTCTGGGTCCTTCAGATACCTGCATCACTACTTTCTTTCTTTCTTTTTTTTTTGTTTAAGACAGAATTTTGCTCTTATTGCCCAGGCTGGAGTACAATGGCACAGATTTCAGCTCACTGCAACCTCCACCTCCTGGGTTCAAGCGATTCTTCTGCCTCAGCCTCCTGAGTAGCTGGGATTATAGGCATGAGCCACCATGCCTGGCTGGCATCACTACTTTCAAGAAGATAGCAGAGAAAACAGAAAAAGCAATCAATATTTTCTCAATCACCATGTTCTTCCTGAGGGTCTCTCCTTCTCTTGAGACTGCAGAAGGAAGAAACTCTCATTCTAGTAAACTTGTGACTTTCTTCTTCATTTAAACTTTTACATGCTGGGACTCATTCTTCATGCTCTTAGGAAAACCTGGGTTCTGGGTGCATACCTACACCTCTTTTTCATGGGCATCTTCTAATTTAGAGACTGTTTCCCTGTGTTATTATTTTCATGCCCGGATTTAGCTGGGATATTGCTAGGTTATTTACAAGCACACAGTTAATATGTTAAAGGAACAGGGCAGAGGACCGTAACTCATTTTTTTTCCTTGTAGAATAAACAAAAAGGAATGACAAAAATGTAGAACGTGGTAAGATTTTACAATTTTGTTGGCTAATGTAATGCTGTTTAAAATCTGTTTTGTTTTAAATCAAAACGTAATAAACACTCTGTTGCTGATTTCATGACCTCATGCCTGGGAACCACAGTGTTGCCTCTGCTGGATATCACTGTGGGGGCAGCACACAGTTAATATGTCAAAGGAACAGGGCAGAGGACCATGACTCGTTTGTTTTTCTTGGAGAATAAACAAAAAGGAATGACAAAATGAGGAACACGGTAAGATTTTACAATTTTATTGGCTAATGTAATGCTATTTAAAATCTGGTTTTTTTTTTTTTTTAAATCAAAAGGTAATAAACACTCTGTTGTTGATTTGGGGCGATACCTACAATAAAAAATGCTTTACACTTTTCTTTTTAGCTGACTGCCTCTGACATTCTGAGCGTTGATCGAGTTGCCCATGAGTGTTTTGGGATAGGGGATGAAGACATTCCTCACCCCTACAAAGTACATGCATTCCTGTCTCTGAAGATCTTACGTTTATTTTTACTAGAAAAATTAGAATATTGGCGCGAATCCTTGTATTTACAAAGTATTATGTTAACGAATATAACAATTATAATATGATTCAAACTGAGAACCTAATATCCAGAGGACATGTGAGAGCAGGTAGGATTTGATCAAGCAATGAAATACAAAATGAATGATCACCCGGTTGATCAAAAGGAAAGAGGAAGAGTGTGAAGAAGATTCTTGCTCGAGTATGAATTTAAAACGACCAGATTGTCCATTTGGGATGAAGACTGGCCTTCCAGAGAAGGACCGTTGTTCTAGAGTCCCTGAATTATCTAAACCTTAAGCAGTTATGTCCAACGAACATTTTGCAGTGAAGTACTGTCCTGTATCTGTTCTGTCTAATATGATAGCCTTTAGCAATGTGTGGGTATTGAGCTCTTGAAATGTGGCTAGTGCAACTGAGGGATTCCATTTTAAAATTTCATTTAATTTAAAATAATTTAAATAGTCACGTTTCCAGAGGCTACATGAATTGCATAGCACAGATCTAGAGGAATAAAAGGGAATCCTGTAGCCACCTTCTGAGACCCCATGCCTAAGTCACACTCAGGGAACCTCTGCCCAAAATCTTTTCCAGTTCTGGGTCCTAAGACTTTCATGCCATTACTGGGGAATTCAGATGATAGACTTCTATTATTCTCTCTCTCAGGAGGACTCAAGATCCAGTGGCTTTGGCCTCTGAGGACAAACAAGCTTATATTCTAGATGGTATGCTGAGCTCATCAGCAGGTCTAACCATCCCAGAGTAGGAACAACTCAGCACTGCCATCCAGGCTCTTAACATAGTAATTTATTCATGATAGTGCAAGAAGCAAAGAAGGAATCAGTGGTCCTATTGCCTCTTCTCCCAACCCCTGGGGCCAAGGCGGAGAACTTTTCTAGCTCCCATTCTCCCTCAGGGCAGTCATGGATAACAGTATTTTTTTTGTTTTTTGAGATGGAGTCTCACTCTGTCACCCAGGCAAGAGTGCCGTGGCGCGATCTTGGCTCACTGCAACCTTTGCCTCCAGGGTTCAAGCGATTCTCCTGCTCCAGCCTCCCAAGTAGGTGGGATTACAGGTGTGCGCCACCATGCCCAGCTAATTTTTTGTATCTTTAGTAGAGACGGGGTTTCACCATGTTGGCCAGGCTGGTTTCGAACTCCTGACCTCGTGATTCAGCCCCCTCGGCCTCCCAAAATGCTGGGATTACATGTGTGAGCCACTGTGCCCAGCTGGATAACAGTAATTCTTGATGGAAAGTCATTCACCTCTTGCTGAGCTGTTGCCAAGTTGTTTGTTCTGAAGAAATAAAGAGGAATGGTTGGATGTGAATGTAGTATTTGGACATTAGGGAAATGATTAAATAAATACGGCACTCCTGCATCTGACCAGATTTTTATTCTTCCTTTGTTGATAGTGGCCTGCTGTTCACTCTTCCAAGTGTCTTTACTAGTGGAGACTTACTTCTCATGGGCTGTGTTAGTTCTTAGAAAATCATTGAATAACAACACTAGAAACAAAATCATTCTAGTTAGCATTTCCTTGAAAGTACATAGTTATAGCTAATTCTTTTACTCAAAATAGTATATTCAAAACTAAACCTATTTGACCATCTCATAGTTCTCAGTTTTTATTTGTTTGCTGGTCATAATCATAATAATCTTAAGGAAGCCCTTCGTAATTGGACATTGCTCAGAGGTGATGCTGGAGAAGAAAGGATAGGTGTTATTTTAATTCTGAGACACCTTGCACGCTAGACTGAAGTTATACAGTACAGGATAAGCTATGGAGAACTATGACAGTTATTGTTTTGATTATCTATTATTGTGCTACAATCTACCCTGAAACTCGATGACTCAAAACAACAGTGTATTATTATCTCTCATGATTTTGTGGGTTGATAAGGCTCAGCTAGGTGGTTCTCATTTGGGGCCTGTCATGCAGATGTAGCCAGCCACTAACTAGAGTTGACTGGCCTAACATCCAAGATGGTGCACCCCATGGCTGGAATGTGCTTTGGCTGACTGTTGGGACTGTGGATCGGAGCACCTGTACATGGTCTACATGTGGCTCAAGCTTCCTAACACTATGGTGGTCTCGGGACAGTCATGGTCTTTACCTGGCAGCTCAGGGCGTCAAGACTGAGTGTTCTAAGAGGCCCAGGAAGAACCTGAAAGGCTTTTTATGATTGAGATCAGAAATCCCAGAAAGTCAATTCCACCACATTCTATTGGTTGAAATTGTTTGAACAAGTCACTAAGCCAGTCCAGGTTCAAGAGGAGGAAAATCAGACTTTATCTCTAAATTAGATGAGGAGCAAAGAATTTGCAGTTATCTCTAGTTTACTACATTGATCTTATTAAAAGGAAGCCACCTAGAGAAAATACATTGACAGTTATATTCAGAAAGATTAAAAGGTTGAAAGACTCCAACATGAAAATCTAGATTTTAGAAATTGATTGTGTAAAAGGAAAAGTGACAAAACTTAGAGATCAGTTACAAAAAATTGCAGAACACCAAAGATTGGTGGGACTATGCGGAATTACAAGGGAAAGAGTATTAAATTTAAGAATAAGTTTAAAAAGGGTTGTATTCTTGTCACATGTCTGGCATATGATGAAGCACAGAGGTTAGAATAGGCACTTCTTAGATGATGGGAAGGGCTACCTCTTGAGTGGCCATGGACAGTTCATTTCCTGGTGCTTCAAATTTTATGTGTTAAAGCAATCAGAAGCCAGTGGCATGAGAGACAGAGGCCACCAATCTGGTTCTGTTAGGTGCAAGAGTACTTGGATGTCGCCAAGTCTATTGGCCTCTGGAACTTACTGTGCTACATCTGTTAACATGGGAAAAACCAGGTGCAAGAAGCCTCTTTCAGTCATTTGCCTTCATTGAGCAAGATTCAAGCTGCAATTAGAACAAACAGTTGGCTGGTCTGCCTGTCACTTATGTCTTATCTTCCTTCTCTTATTAAAGAGGTTAAGAAATGGTTTATCGCCTGTGACCGCCTTATGAAATATGTCACACTTTCTCATCAGCTCTTATTTCCTGTTCACATGTGGCTTTCTGGTTGGTAAAGGTCTTATTAAATCAGAGGAATTTGAATGGAAAGATGATCATAGTAGCCCACCACCAATCGCCTAGGGAAAGGGAGAGTGTTCAGTAGATTGAAACTGAGAAGTTGTAGTGAGAAAGAGTAAGGCGAAATGTAGATAAGAAAAGAGTTACTTGAAAGTCAGCAGATGGAAAATGTATGAGAGGTGGGAAAACAAACCTAGGCTGTAGAAGGAAGTCCATCTAGGACAGTGGTTTCCAATCTGTGTTGTGGTTCTGTGAGAGATTACCGGCAGTGCCATAAATAACAAAAATACGTGTAGCAAATTAAGAATCACAGAGGCCCTCTGTGCAAAAATGTAATTTTCTTTATCTCTTTACAATTGAAGTCAACTTGACTTAGGAATTCTCATTTCCACCTGATGGTAGAAAAAGATCTCGCTAATTTAGAGTTGTTTTGTCTCCACTGGTTCAAGACTCAGTCTCTCTGGGAGTAGTAACACAATCTCTTCAGAATTCTTTCCTTCCAAACCCTGCATTTGTTTTCTCTGAAGGATCAATGGAGTTCTTTGCGGGTGGTGGGGCTGAAATGGACAGAGCTGAAGAATGGTTGTCCTGGTGTCCCAGGAGGGGTTCTGGTCCATGAGTCATCCTCTGTTCTTGAAAACTAGGACCATGCTTGTCCCATCAGACTAAGTCCAAGGGCTCTTTGGTCTTCTTAGCTTCTTCACTGCCCCCTTTGAGTGTCTGGGGACTCTCAGCTGCTTTACCTGAATACTCCGGGATGCACCGGACTTTTCTTGAGGCAGCCTGTCCTGAGGCCCAGGCATATCTGCTGCCAGGCCTGCTCTTTGGCTCAGGCCATGTTGGACACAGGGCTTTGCTATGACCCTGGTGAAGTCCAGAACGAGGCCTGGGAAACCAAGTGGCATTCCTCTCTTCCAGTCTTCTCCATCAACCTCTTCCCTCAGGAGAAGTCCAGGTGATGCAGTCTGGATATTTGTCCCTGACCAAATCTCGTGTTAAAATGTAATCCCGAATGTTGGAGGTGGGGGCTGGTGGGAGTTGGTTGGATCATGGGGGTAGATCCCTCACGAATGGCTTGGGCCATCCCCTTGGTGATAAGTGAGCTTTTGCTTTGAGTTCACAGGAGATCTGGTCATTTAGAAGTGAGTGGCACCTCCCGCACCTCTCTCTTACCTCTCTCTTACTTCTTCCTGCTCTGGCCATGTGACGTACCTGCACCTCCTTCACCTTCTGCCATGATTGTTAGTTTCCTGAGGCCTCCTCAGAAGCCCAGCAGATGCCAGTGCCATGCTTCCTGTATGACCTGCAGAACCATGAGAAAATTAAACCTCTTTTCTTATAAATTACTTGGTTTCAGGTTTTTTTTTTTTTTTTAATAGCAACGTAGGAATGGCCTAATACACCAGGATTTCTCTTGTTAGGTGGTGCTGAAGAGTGGAAGCTCTGAGTCACCCCTCAGAGACCTTTCAGGGTCTAGTAAACAGCAGCCTCCTCCCTCTGCTTCTCCCCTTCCCACCTGCCGGTCAACTCTGTTCCTTGGAGTGGGAACAAAAACAAATAGCTTTACATTACCATACATTCTTCTGTACTCCATGGTTTATGATATAAACGTTATGGTCTAAGTTGTCCAATACTTTGGCTTTGGAGGTTCAATGAAGAAAAGCATAAAATACTGCTTCTTTCAAGCCTAGCCTTAATGTTTATAATGGACAGTCTTTCAAAATGTCCTGCCACATGTGCCATAGGAGATGTTTTATTTTTCAGGCATTGGATTATGTTGTGTCGGTCATATGATTTTGTTTCACGTGCATTATCAGAGACTCTTCCCAAAGAGGGTTGGGATCTGATCAGCTAGACCAGTGGAGGAGAAACTGAAAACCATCAGGGGACAGGGTCTCAGTCAAGTCTCCTGAATGATAAGCATTTCAGAGGTGGGAGAGAGACACCCCGGAAGGTGTCCAGAGGCTAAGAATGCTATTTCTGTTTTTTGTAAGTTTTTGTCCAAGAGGTGGACCATTGGATTGCATCACTAGTATACAATGCCAGTGTAGGCGGTAGGCTTTGCGGTGAGGCATGTTGATGTGCTCTCAGAGCATTTTTGTGGTGCTGAGATAGGGATACAGGGATTACAGTCTCCACCTTATGGGAACCTCCTATGCAGGGGATGGAGTGAGGCAGGCAGGCACACCAGTTATTCAAGGAAAGGAAATAAAGAGAAGGAGAGAGTCAGTGAAAGTGGTCAGGACAACTGAGTAAGGGAGAAGGTGACTTCAAGTCCCAGAGAGAACAGTCGTTATAAGGTGAGAAAGAGGAGGTCTTCCAATTCCATTTCTGTGTTGGGCGGGTGTCTGAGAGTCCCACCAGGGTCTAGAGGCCTGCATGTCTAGCAGGACACTGGGCAGGAGTGGCTGAAAGGGGACAACACTTACAAAAGAGAAAAATTATAGATTTTATTTCTACATGGTTGCACAAATCAATTTCACTTGCTACTTGTAAACTGCTTAAACACCTTTATTATGTAAATGGAAAGACGAATTTGTGTTCACCATCCTAGTGCTTCTGGGCTGCTTCCACAGCATCCAGCCAGGCCCACCTGCTGTAGCTTTCAGAACTGCCATTTGAACCTGTGGTTAAGGCAGCCTTCAGTTGGAGGATTCACAGTAATGGCATCACTGTGGGAGCTTAGAGGAACAACTGCTTGCAACCCTAGCTGCGCACTGGAATCACCTGGGAGCTTTACCAACACTGCCTTTTGGGCCTCAGCCCCAGAGACTCTGATGTGACTGATCTGAATACAGGAGTGTCATGTCCTTCCGTGATTCTGAGTGGAGTCAAGGCTGTGAGACTGTCTGCTGTATAAAGGAATATTGAGAGCTGGGATTGCTAAGGAATTCTCATCATGCTATGTCACTGGCCTCTGATGAAAGCCTGCTTTCTCCAGAAAAAGGAACCATAAAAGCTTCTGGAACCAGATTGTTTAAGAATGAGAAATTGTCGAACGGGGGGCGGAGCAAGATGGCCGAATAGGAACAGCTGCAGTCTCCAACTCCCAGCGCGAAGGACACAGAAGACGGGTGATTTCTGCATTTTGAACTGAGGTACTGGGGTCATCT
>NW_012117599.1:6335071-6336258 GCF_000951035.1 Colobus angolensis palliatus
AAATGACAAAAAAAAAAAAAAAAGAATGAGAAATTGTCATCATGCCAGGTTGTAAGACAGTTTTTAGGGCAGATGAGTTTCTGCTGCTCATTCCTTCATCTTTTCCTCCAGCCTGGAATTGTTCGCGGACAGCTGAGGCTCAGGTTACCTCAATTCTTGAGTTTTTTAAGGGGCATATCCAGGGGTGGGTTAGGCGAGCAAGAGCCTGCCCAGTCTGAAAGGGATGCAGGAAGGGGCGGTGTGTACTAGAAGGAAGGAAGCTATCATCATTTATTAAAAGTCTTCTTGGAGGATGGCCCATGAAGACCTCTAAACAAGCTGGAGGGGCCAGTCCACTTGCTGAAGACTAGCGAAGTAGAGGGGAAAAGCCTGAGGGAGCTGCAGACTTGACCACAGCGCCCTCCCCTCCCCTCCCTGCAAGGAACCCAAGGTGTGATCCTGCCAGGCGTTCGCTGCATGACCTTGGCCATCCTTCCATTCCCCTGGGTGTGAATTCTCATTGACAAAGTGAGCTGGTGGGCATAAATGGGTTTTCAGTTTAAAATTTTAAAAACCCTGTCTGCCCCCAAGTGTGGTATCAGGATTTTATGGTATGACACTTAAATTGCTTTTTTCATCCGGGCGCGTAACAGCAACAATGAAACCAGCAGATAACGCGTGAGTAGTATCAGCTCTGGGCCTGGCACTATTTTACATGTATTAGCTCATTTTTCTTTTACTGTTCTCAACTACTCCGGAGATGAGATGAGTGCTGTTATGATCCCTTTTCACAGAAGAGGAAACGGAGGTATAAAGAAATTAGTGCACAAAGGCAGTCGGAGAGAGCCCGGGGCCAGGCACCAAGCTCCAGGGGTCGCTCTGGCGAGCTTTGCTTCGGGATCTGATGCCCTGCAGTCGCCAACTCAATTCGCGGGTCGCCGCCAGGCTCCATGGGGGTAGTAGAGCCAGGTCGTGGTGGCTAGGTGAGTTGTCTCAACTAACTCTAGTGGAGCCGCCGCAGCCCTGGAGGAGCCGGGCCGCGACTCGGGAGCGCGCGGCAGCTCTCCAAAGTTTTGGAACCGGCGGGACCCCTGCGGGCTGCCTGAGGCAGGGCGGCGTCCAGAGGGGTCTGTCCAGCTGCCCCTGCTCCTCCGGGTGGAGAGCTGGGGACACCCGGCCAGCTCGCTCGCCGTCAGCGGACTGGCCCA
>NW_012117599.1:6336623-6444650 GCF_000951035.1 Colobus angolensis palliatus
TGCCCCGCGCGCCCCAGGGAGCGGCAGGAATGTGACAGTCGCGCGCCCGCGCTGCGAAGCACTCCTCGCTCGGCTCCTAAGGCTCTGGCCCCTCCGAGCTGAGCCGGGTTCCACCGCGGGCTGGGATCCCATCACCCTCCAAGGCCGCCCGTCCAGGTACGAGGAAGCTGGAGCTTCCGGGGACTAGGTAGGGGTGAGACGGACCCGGCCTTGACACCTTGGAGTGCCCCGCTCTGCAGGGCGCGGTGAGCGTCCTCCGTGAGTTGTACTTGGCTGTCAGAGTGTGTTGTGTAAGAAGGGATGGCAGTGAGGTCTGCTTGTGTTTCCGGTGTGGAGCAGGAGTTAACGTTGTTCAGGTCGTTTGAAGGAACTTGCCGATTGTTCTGGAGATGGGTTCTAGGTAGGTGTGTGACTCCCCGTGTGAATGGCTGTCAGGTTTTCTATCTGCCTACGTACGTTCTACAGGTTTGGGAGGGTCCCTCTTAGAGGTTAGGCTCAGGACCGTGAGTCTCCTTAACAAGGTAAGGGTTGAGGCCTTAACCGTACTGGAGAGGGTAACTTGTTGCCCCTCCAGATAAAGAATGGTGCTAGGGAATGTAGCTACAAGCAAGTAGGCACTGAGAAGACACTCATTATTTACAACAGGCATGCCCAGCACTTTACAGTTTATAAGACTCTTTACAGCGACTGGTCTTTTATCCTCCCTACAGTCTTGTGAGGAGGGTGCTGTCATCACCCCTGTTTTTCAGAGGAGGAAGCAGAAGCTTAGGTGACTAGCTTGTTGGAGGATGATGCCTTGAAGGAGGGTAAGACCTCTGCATCCAGACTCCTCTGTCTTCCCTTCCACTCGTCCCTGCCTGCCAGGGCTTTCTCCTCTGCACTGCCAGGAGGAAGGAAGGCCACTGGGAAGGCATGCAGATGCTGGCTCCAGGGTGGGGTGGCTGTCCACTGCGTTATCTTTGGGGCAGGGTATCTCCTCAGATGGGCACATTCCTGTGATTTAGCTCGACATTCTAGGAACTGAAGCAAGGGACACCATGAACTTGGGCTCCTGATGCCAAGGAGCAAGGGTCCATTTGTCACAGGAATGTGATGGATGTCTCAGTCACTGCGGTTTGGTGCCAGGCTTCTGGCAATTGAATGTGTGAAACAGAATTCCATGACTATTGATGATCTGAGGAAAGCCAGAGGTGGCATGGGGACGTTCACTGTCCTTTTTGCCCTTCAGTTTACCAAGCGGCTATTGACGTTGTTTTCTCTCTCAATCCCTTCTAATTTATTGCGTGATATCTCACTTGATATTTCATTTAATATTCTGTATTCATATCCGACGTTAACTTTTATGCTAGACAGAAAGGTAGAGCCTTTGGGAATGGGGTTTGCTGGTGCAGGGATGTGGAACTCTGATTTATTTTCAGTCTCTGGCTAGCTGCCAAGCTGCTGTGTGTGACGCTTCTCCTGCACCCGTCCGCCCTCATGTGGCCTCCACTGCTGTTCAGGAAAGGGTATTTGATCTGAGTTCTTACATGACCTTGGCAGGCCCAGAGCAGCACCCCCGCCCCCTCATTTCTAATAGTCCCTGCTTGTATGTCATCATGTGACATCAAGTTTTTTTTTTTTATGGTTCTGAAACCTGTGACATGTTTTGAGTCAACCTCTCACCATTGGTGAAACACTGCTTAATATTAGATTCACGAATTTATTAAAGATTTATTGACTATCTACTATGTGCCAGGCACTGTGGTGAGTGGTGGGGAGACAGCAGTGAATACAACAAATGAAAACCTCTGTCCCCTCATGGATGGGAGTCTTCTTGGTGAGACATAGGATGTCAGCAGTCTCTCTTCAAAAGGGGGGTCTTTGAAATTTGCCCCTTTGTACAAGAGTGTGGATGCACTGGCTGCCTAGAGGACACCACTCAGCAGCTCCAGTGGAGAGGACCAGGAGATGATGGGCACAGATGCAGCTCTGCGGTTCCTTAGACAATTGCAGGCTGCTGTTCTCCAAGTTCATGGTGTCCCTTGCCTCAGTTCCTAGGATGTGGAGCTCTAGGATGTGCAGCTACACTCTGTGGCTTGGCCATGCACAGGGACCAGGGCGGATGGAAACCTTGTGGCCGGGATGCATCAGAGCGAGTTGAGTGTCCACCTGCCAGCTGGGACATTATGGAAAAGACATCTCAGTAATAAGAGAGACAAAGCTGGACAATTGCGGTGAAACTACCACAGCGTAGTGGGTGGAGAAGCACAGAGATCCTCATATTCTTATGCTACATAATGGATATGCTAGGTACTTGCCATTTTAAAAGAAGTTGTCAGGGGCACCTGTGGCTCACCTGCCATGACACAGCTCCAGGATGCTGCCCATCTGTTGCTGTGAGTGGTTGCTTGGTTTGCATTTTCCTCTCCTTGAGGTTGTGAGGTGGGCTGGTGGCACAAGACAAGGATCAGAACTGTCAGCAGCCTTTTCTTCCTCTGGTTGTCTGCTGTGTTTCCAGGAAATGCTGCTGGAGCCTCCTGGCCATGTCTAGCGCAGGGAGCACATGGAAAGCCCTGGTACCAAGTTATCTTACCAAGTACTGAAAGGGGCTGGAGCTCTTTGAGGCCCCAGTCACCTGCATATTGGATTGTGTGCTGTCTCCTCTTCATGCACATCCAGGAGCTCACACATGGTGGTGGCCTGATGGAGACACCTATCACTTCCCAAGAGGACTCACGCCCACGAGAGGACAGGGGTCCCATAAATTAAAAGAAGGGGAAAAGGAAAACAAGCGTGGAGATGGAGTGGAGCCTGAAATGAGGCTTGATGTGTGCAGTGTAAACCTGGATGACCTAGATGCTGGTATAGTTACCCAAGTAGGGCCGTGAATGTGGAGGGAAGCCTGGGTCTTAGCTCTGCCTGCACCTTAGCACTGCCTGAAGCACTCAGGGAAATGCCAGGACTGGATGCAGAGCAAACAAACTAGCATCTCTGGGGGCGTGCTCGGCACGGGTGTTTTCAAAGCCCCCCAGGTGGTTCTAACGCATAGCCAAGGTTGACAACATAAATGCTGTTTCCTGTAGGCAATGGGAGAGAGGAAACCCTGCAGGGCACAGCCAGCGGTGTCTTCAAGATGAAAGCAAAGTGCTCAGGAGAAAAAGCATTCTTGGCACAAAGAGAAGTGGGAAGTTTCTTTTAAAGATCCCTGAAAAAGAGGTGAGAATAGTGAGTTTTCGGTGGTCTCTTGAAATGACCCTCCCTGTAAGTGCAGTTCGGTAATCATGGTTTAGCGAGCTGTGAACAGGAATTGTCTAGCCATGCTGATCTCTGCACATTTGGTATCCCAAACATGAGAACTCATAGATCCCTGAAAATACAGCCAATGACTAATGACCAAGAGTTAAATGAAAAGTTAGATGGTGTCACTTCCCATCAGTGAGTCTCACCTCATTAAAACCCAGCACCCCCCTTAATGCAAATATTTTAAAACACCCCTTTTATAATTTTGAAACGATATAATGAAACTTATCTACAACATAACTTTAAAAAATCAATGTAATACTTAGATGTTAAGGAGAAATAAAAGCAATTTGTATTAAAATGATGCATTTCCATGTGCAGACGCTTGAGCTAAGCTGAACTACAACCTAGTGAGGTGAGCCGATGCTTTCTATAGACTGCAGGACAGCTGGCATGGGGTGGGTACAGGTGAGTCTCGGTGGCCATCCAAATGCCACTGAAGGATGAGTGACTCTTGGTCAAGGTCTCGATGGTAGCCAAAGGCCATTCTTCTCTCCATTTTCACAGTGATTGCATTCCTGAAAAATTTAGTGTGTATAAACTTGTGCCAACAATATATGTATTTTATATAAATGTGAAAGGGAGTTGGGGGGCTAGGTTTCAAACACTGTAAATATGTTTCCATTAACGTCTGTGAGACCCCTGGAGGTCATGCAGGACAAGTCTTTACTGAGCAGAACTGCCTGTGTTGTTCCAGATGTCAAGCTTCAATGGCCTCCGATGCTAAATGCATCCTGATGACCCAGGGTCCCCTTCCCCACAGGTTCTGAAATGCTCCCTCAAGGGTCATACCCACCCCAGGGAGAACCATTGCTTTCCCTGCATTGCTGGGTAGTGAGTGATTAAAGTGCCCTTGCAGGCGTGGGTGCTGAGATAGCAGGGCACCGGACATGCCTAAGCCAGCCATCAGGAATGCACTTCCGTTACTTGCTAGAGGATCGTAGAGGTCAATTAGAAATCAGAAAGGTTGGTGCTTTGTATGTGGGGGCGAACGGCCACGAGGGAACTTTGAGGGGTGGCAAGTCTACATCCTGATGAAGTATTCCTGGTGCACTCAGTTGTGGCAATTTATGGAACTGTCCACTTAAGTTTTGTGTGTTTCACCATGTGCAATATGGTGAAAAATATTTACCCCAATAAAAAATTATAGAAGTGAAAACAACGTAACAATTCTTGTAGAGAAGGCTTAGTCCTCTGAAACTGTCTGTGGATCCCAATCTGAGAAACAGCTGTTCTTGCCTGACTGTGAAGCAGTGCTCCAGGGAGAAAGGTCTCTGGTTCTCAGTCAACTTTTTGACAAGTCCAGTGCAACAGTGGCCTTGGCATCGTAGCCCCTGGTGGCTGGAGGGGAGGTGTGTTGGAGGTACAGGGGAGGCTGGGAAACCCAAGGCACGTCATTTAGAAAGGGGACAAAGGACAGGAGAGGAGGCCCACCCCTGTCTCTGGGTTCTGGTTCTGTTGTCCAGGAGCCCTAGGAGGTCTGTAGGGGTGAGGTGGAAAAGTCAGGCGTCAACCTAGAACCTAGTGGTCAAGAGGCTTGGGGTAGGTCCATCCCCGTCTGTGGTATCTGGTGACAGTGATCCTGTCTCACTGTGTCTCATTGCCCCTTTTGCTCTTAAAATCCACATGCCTTAGTTGAAACCACCAATCTTGTGGCTTTTCGCCTTGTATTAGCTCAATAATTGAGATTTCATAGCAACACCTGAAACCTCTTGGGAAATTTTTACTTTATCTTCATATCCTTGTGCATCCCCCCGTGATAAAAATAAAACTTTTCTTCTCCCATTTATATGGGTAAATAAGCCTTTGATAACTATGAGCGAGGCTTTAGGATTCCTCTAGTGGTAGGAACGCTGCCAGGCTTGGTGTTTCCTGGGCTTTCTGAGATGGTGAGTGAGCTTCTGTTTCCCTGTCGTGGGAGTGGTTGCTCATAGTTTGGTAGAGCTGTTTCTCTGGGGGAAAATCAGAGATGACCACATTGAACACACAGTTGGGTTTTTGGGTTGTGTGCATGTGATAGAGTGTGGGTGACTAATCTCCACAGTGTGGAAACCATTGTGTCACGTTTGGAACATAACACAGTGGTCCCCAGAACGCTCTGTGGTTACTTCCACACTTTCCTGCTCTAGCTTGGGTATGGAAGTTCCTGGGTGGGCTCTGTGATCATTAGGGGTAGGTTACTCTACCCCTATTGGTTACTCTAATTAGAGGTATGAGTGTGTGGGGCCCTGATGCTTCCATTTCTCATCAGAATTGCATAGAGATTATTATGGACATTTACTTAGGACAGTGCCTCTTGGATTTTACCTCCCAGGGATTCCTTCTGGGAAATAAAAAGCAAAGGCTCAACCTAGCCCTCCAAAGCAGCTCACTGTAAGTGATGCCTCTTTGAAGCCTCATGTTTTATCTTAGATCGTGGAGATTTTTCTTTCTGCTTCATAATATAGCCATGTTTGCTCTAATAGAAAAATAACTCCCCCGAGAAAATCTGTGGGTAAAATTAGTAACCTAGGGAGATAGACTTCAGGCTCTCCGGCTGTCTGTAGCTTCTCCCTGGGAATTTGTGGATTCTAAACCAGGGCTTGGGTAAGTATGGATGTCTAAATCAACAATGAACATATTGGCCCCCAACAGAAGACCCCTTCCAGGAAATACTGTCTTTTCCATAAGTGTGTGGTTCTATGGCTTTGTAAGTTCCTTTTATCGTCTCTTTCAAACTGACATTTTTGTTTTTAACAATGATGGGGACTTTTTAATGACTGTCTGAATTCTTATAACAAAGGAATAACGCAGGAGGTCAAGGCTGCAGTGAGCTGTAATCACACCACTGCACTCCAGCCTGGGCAACAGAGCAAGACCCTGTCCCAAAAAACAAAGAAACAAAGGATAACAGGAGAACATCATAATTATGGGCTTGGTTTCAGTACTGTAACACATTCCCCATACAAGTTTCCACCGATTTTCAGTAGAACACGTGGGCTGTAACATTTCATGAGCTAAAGAACCTGCTTTAGCTCTTGTTTTTTCAGGACTCATCCATGGCCACTTCTCAGTTATGGCAGATAAGTTGGAGCCTAATTTTCTGAGTTTTTCTCCATTACATCAGATCTACACGTATACACATATTGGTTAATATTAGGGATGAGAGACTGCATTAAATGATGCTGTAAATGCATTTACTTATCACTCCATGGGAAGGTGGAAGAGTGTGTTGCTATCAGGTGGAAATGTAGAAAGTGCAGGGAGGATTTTCTTGTAAATCTCAGATTTGGGGCTTGGCTATGTCAGGTCCCCGGAAGAGGGAGGAGTCACCTACTGCTGTCTCTTCTCTCCTCTTGGGCCTCTGTAGAGGTTTGGCCCTGTGCCTTGGAGGGCTCTGCTCTTGCAGCTTGGACAGACACATCCCTCAGCATGGCAAGAAATGTGGAAGGTCAAGAGGATGTGCCCACTTGGCCTAATCCTAATCCACCAGCCCCCCTGTTCTTAATCATGTCCCTCATGTACCTGGGACCCCTGAATTCCCTCTCCAAACACCCTGGGCGCTAATTCCAGGGCCTGTGTGGTCAATCCCATGGACTCTACTGCCTGGTTCATAGACTTGCCAGGGCTGTACAGAGCGGGATAGACACAGGTAGACTTTGACGTCTACCTGTGTGCATGCTCAGGGCCCCTCCCAGTATGAAAGGCTGGAGACAGAGGAATGGAGATTAACGTAGCTAGACACAGCAGGAGTCACGTGGTGGGACTGCTGTGTGCAGGTCTCGTGGTGAGGACAGCGCAGCCTGTGTTTGGACAGACATGGAATGCCAGGTGCCAATATGAGCTTCCCCCAGCTCTGGGCACCTCTGCTGCCACTGTTCCCAGAAGTGGACCTCCAGGAGATTCTGATACTATCGGGGGTGCCTCTGCTGTGTGCCATCTTGCCTGTGCCTAGCTTCTATCCTAGAAGGCAGGGCTCACAATGTGGGGGAATTCCTCAGAATAAGAATGGAATTCCTCCACATTGTGGGAAATTCCTCAAGAAAAAGAAGCTGTTTAATAAATGCACTGTGGCTACAGAGCAGGAAAAATGCCTCCTTCCCCTGCACTAGGCCTAGGCCTTGAGGAAGAAACCTGGGTTCCTGTGATAGCCCCTCTCTCCCCAGCTGCCACTTTTCCCGTGCGTGCACTGGGTATGAAATTCCTTGCAGAGGGACAGGAAGGCGTTGTTGGATGACGTCAGTATTTCCTGGAAGGGGGGCTTCTGTTGGGGGCCAATATGTTCATTGTTCATTCTTGTACTTAATTTCTACTTTTGTAATTTGTTTCACGTTACAGTTTCTCCTTCTTGGACTAGTGGGAAATTACTTTATGCCACAAATATGCGTTTTGATTTTATCTTTAATCAACAAATAACTTTTTGTGTCTGTTGCACGTGCTACTGTAGTCATGTTGTGATACGCCAGTGTTTCCAAGTACGTCATGATCACCAAACAGCCTTGGGGGCCGTATTCGGGAAGATCTTCACAATCGCAAGCTTCTGGATGTGATTGTCACATAAAGCCGTGGTGTGCTGCAGTGGATGGACAAGGCCTCCGGAAGTGGGGATGACCAGCCTAGGCCTCAGGTCCCCCTAGGATCTGGCTGATTCCCTGGGTCTGGACATCAGCCTCTGAGCACTCCCTGCTGTCTTTCTTGGAAGCTGCTACGGAGAGGACGTTAGCCAGTCCGGGGGTTTCACACATAACACAGGCATCCTTGCTCGAAGGCTAAACAGGGGGAACCGTATGCTGTGGCTTATTAATGTATTCAGTACGTTAATCCTTCTCTCTTTCTTGTTTTATTTTACGTGGGAAATTCAATCTGAAAAATAACACAGTGGCATACACACATCTGTGACTTTTTATTGTTACTGGTATTTTCTAAAGGTACGTTTTGAATCTTACTATAAGTCATTCAAAAAAAATTACACTGGACTTTGATTAACTCGTTCTGAATAAGGGAGGTTTCTTTACCTAGTAGGCCTTCTGGCAGTAACATTTCTTAGTCTCTAGTCCTGTTCCTGTAGTTCCCACTCCTTGGGGTCATCCCCACCCCTCAACTCTGTCGACAACCATCTGGGTGTGAACTCTTTATCTAACTCCTTATGTAGGATTCTACCCTCTCTTATATGATTCCAGCCATCTCCAGACCCCAGTGACAGTTCCCCTTGCAATCCTATTCTCTGACCCACACCCAGTACGCTTATTCCATCCTTTCTCTTCTTTGATTCTAGGCTGGGTTTTCATCCCCGTGTGTGTCATGCAAAAATGGTGGGTAGGTAGGTAGGTAAGTGGATTCCTTCCTTCCTTCCCTCTCTCCCTCCTTCCTTTCTTCTACAAGTATTTATTGAGGTCTTATGACAGACGTGCAAGATGTGTAGGATGGGCCTCCTCATGGGTGTGGGAGACGGGAGGGTCTGCTCTGCACTGCTTTCTTCCCTGGCCCAGGTAGGGAAGGCCAACAACTAGGGGAGCTACCCAATGTTGCCAGAGCCAGGGGGCCCAGAGCCAGAAGTTGGAGGCACCTCGGTGCATTGCACCATGGAGAGCCTGTGTCACTTGTCACGCCTGGCTTTGGAGGAGCAGATGTCTACAAGGACCCTGGGAGAAGCTTCTGATCAGAATCAACTCTGAGATGGTCAGAAATCCCAGAAGCTTCCAGGCTAGGACTGGAAGATTTGTCTTGCAGACTCAGGAAGTGCCATAGAAGTGCATGGAGGTGGAATGGCACAGTGCTTGTAAATGGCAAGGCTGGGAGCCAGCGCTGGACACAGAGCCAGCTGGACGGTGAAGGCAGAAGAGTAGGGGGTGCTGACCCTCATCCCAGGGGTCAGGCAGAAGGGGGCGGTGGGATGGGTCAGGTGCTGCAGAGATGTCCAGTGGGCTGGAGACGGAGTGCTCTTGGCATGGAGAACCTAGGGTGGGTAGCAGCCTGGGCAGTGCATCTCAGAGGAACAGCGAGCTTAGGGGGCACATGGTGGTCGCTTCAGCAGTGGATGAGTGGTGGAGACAGTGAGTGTATACATTCTTAAGTGAAGTTTCTGGGGCAAGAAAGGACGGAAAATGAGGCCATTAGAAGAGTGTGGGTAGTCACCTTCTCTGCAAGAAGCTTCCTGGGCCTCCGAAATAAATCCATCCCCTCCCCTCCTCCGCCCCCTCCCCCATTCCATACATTTTGGTGTCATTCACTATATAATTCCCAACAGCTGCTGTCATATCTGGGGCACACCCACAGGGGTCAGTCAGGAGGGCATTGACCTAGGACTGGGAGCGGGAGGATGTGGGGTCTCCCCTTTGAGTTTCTGCTATGATATGATTCCAGTTTATGGGCCAGCGCACTTCTGATACCTTGTGTTGTGCTGTGTATGGCCTCAAAGTGAATAATAGCTTGGGATTTAGTTTGTGTAGTCTAAGGAAAATACTTTGTGTTGAATTAGTCAGGCTGTTTTATTGATGACCATTAAAAGGCCTTGTGCTTAGGTTTTACAAGCTTTTCTACGGCTCAAAGAGATGATTCAGACAAGAAAAATATTAGACTCCAAAATACTAAAAGAAAACTGCAAAAACACAAAAACAGGTGAATTAATGGTGAAAGATCTGTAGGATATAGCAGTAAGGCTACCACAATGCGGCTTTCTGAGGCTGTCTTAATGTGATATGGATGCAGGTACGTTAATATGCTTGGTAATGGAAGAATGAGGATACCTGCTTCTTAAACAGGGCCTGCTCATTTTTTTCTGGCCTCTGGTACATTTCTCTCTGGCAAAGCTCAAGCTCTGCTTTCACTGAGATGATGCACTGAGACATGACATCCCTAGAGGTGGTTTGATTCATTTCTGCACCCTGGTGTCTGGCAAAGTGCCACGTGCATGTGTTTAATCAAAATAGCTTGTGGTTGTCAAGCTCTTGGTATTCTTTTCTCCCTGTGATTTGATTTCCTGAAAGTATCTTGTCCCCAAGGATTATGGAACATACACTTGTTAAACACTGTACTAATTTTCATGCTCATTTAAATGTCATGACCTTTCTGACACCTTGATATGGTTTGGCTCTGTATCTCCACCCAAATCTCATCTCAAATTATAATCCCCACGTGTCCAGGAGGGACCTGGTGGGAGGTGATTAGATCATGGGGGCTGTTTCCCTTATGCAGTTCTCATGGTAGTGAGTGAATTCTCATGGGATCTGATGGTTTAAAAGTGTTTGGCACTTCCCCAGTTGTTCTCTCTCCTGCTGCCATGTAAGATGTGCCTGCTTCCACTTCCACCATGATTGTAAGTTTCCTGAGGCTTCCCCAGCCATGTGGAACTGTGAGTCAATTAAATCCTGTTTCCTTTGTAAATTACCCAGTCTCAGGTTTCTTTATAGCAGCGTGAAAATGGACTAATACACACCTCTTGAGATCCTCACAGCAATTGGTGCCTTTGGACCTCTTCATTCACACTTCACTCATGTGTTCTTCCTTCCTCAGGTAGACGCACCCTCTGAAGATGGTGACTCCCTCCTGAGAAGCTGGACCCCTTGGTAAAAGACAAGTCCTTCTCCAAGGTAACAGGGCTGAGTTGCCCTAGGGTCCCATGGATGGCCTTTTCTCACAAATGACTGAACTCCTCCACGCTCAGATCCAGGCACCCTGGACTATCTCCCGTTGTATGCAAAAATATTTTATTTCTGTTGACTCATTACTCTTTGGGGCAGCTTGATGGTTTTATTAAATTTTGGAAAGAGGCTTCAGCCCCAATAAGAGTCAATGCCTGTCTGCTTTCCCAGGTCACTTTGGCTGTGCTAGAGTAGAGACTTGGGAAATGGTGGGTTCCAGTGCTGTGTCCAAACTCTCCCAATTTCAACCCCTTCCAGGCCTTGCTGTCCATTTTCACTCCACTGTCACTGCATGTTCAAATTCTTGCTTTCTGCTTGAGTCAGTACTGCTCACCTCGTCCCAGGAGACCTGGGTCTAAGATGCTGTGGGTGACACCCTCTGAGCATCTTTTCTGAGCTGTCTGTCGGTACCTAAACCTGCCCCCCAACCTGGCCCTTGCCCTCCCTGCCCCGACCTCAGTGAGTCTGGCCCAGTCCATCCCTGATTCTCCCCTCTGGCCCCAAGCGTTCTCAAATATGCCCCCGCCTGCCTGTCTGTCACTGCAGCTGGCCCAGCCCTCATCGTCTCTCCCATGAACTTCTGTGGTGGCCTGCTCTCCCTGGCTCCCCTGTCTCCACACAGGTGCCAAAATGTCTGCAAAAAATGGAGATCTAACATACCTTAGCCCATGGCTTAAAACCTGTACATGCTTCTCTGCCACCTGCAAATGACAGTCCCAGTTCCTCATCAAACCTTTGCGTGTTGTGGGAACCTGGGGCTTCTCAGCCTCCCCCTCAGAACCCACCTCTGGTTTATGCTCCAGAACATGATGTTGTTGGACCCTCCCCTCTGCCTCCTCCAGGCTGAGGTAGCTCTATCTCCCCTCCTGCCCTGGGCGTGGCTTTTCCTTCCCTTCTGGGGAAGGAAAAAAAAATCTCCTTCCCTTCTGATGTCCTCGCTCCCTTTGGTCATGTGACCCTTAACGCCCATTCCCAAGCTCGTAGACACCCCCACATCACAGTCTAACTGTGTGTCCATGTTTCCTGTGACTGCTGAGCCCCTGGAGCCAGGCCGTGGGACCTTTGTTCCTATTTTTGTTCCCAGAGCCAAATAGATATTTGATGTATAATTGTTGAATGCAGCAGTAAGTGAATAAAGACATGAATGGTTAACTGAAAACATTCTCTCAAAACTGTTATTTGTCATCAGAGCATGGGCCGATTTCCAATAGCTAAGATTTGGGAGTGACCATTTGCCAGGCACTGTTCTAAGCTCTTTGCATGTGGCCATTGATTTCACCCACATAGTGCCATCAGTGACATGCAGTCACTGCATTGCTTGTCAAAAGGGGGAACTGGGACATGGAGGCTGAGCTTTTACTCAATGTGCCATCTATGTTGAGGGACTTCTGACTTGTGTAGCCATTCAACTGTGAGCGCTATGGAGGCCAGTCAGCCTGGCCCTGCCTTGGAATTTCTGTTTTTCAGGGGCATAATGGGGTTTGTGTTGATTTTTGTTGGGAGTGTGTGGGTTAATCTAGATACAACCCTCATCTCCTTCCCTTCTGATGTCCCCGCTCCCTTTGGTCACGTGACCCTTAACGCCCATTCCCAAGCTCAGTGCTGACTCCTTGCCTCAGGGTCCTGGGGATCAACATGGATCCCACAAGCCTACTCCTGAGAGGACAGGGCCACTCCCACCCCCCTCCACCCCCCCGCCGACTGTTTCCCAGAGCAGCTCTGGGGCAGTAGTAAACTTGGACCCAGGGGCCATGGCCCTTTGCACTTTTATAGTCTATTAGAGGAGGATGAGGTCCAACTTCAGCTGGTTCATTGCCCCTTGTGCAAATGAGCACACTGGGGCCCAGGGAGAGTCGTGTCCAATATCACCCTGCCTTGTGGTACAGGTCACCAACCTCGGACCTGTGATTAAACATTGTCCACAATCAATTTGGAATTATTATCTCATGATACACTCCATAAAGTTCAGTCACACATCTTCTTTTTCTTTTCCCTTGCCTAATGATCAGACAAGCCAGATTCTTGTGACTAAATGAACCGAGAGCTGGCAGTGTTCAGCTGATTTTGCAACGCCCTTATTTTGTTGTTGATAAACTAATGCAAATAGCTAGTTGGCCTGGAACTGGTGATTGGGAAACATTTTAACCCTTCTTTCCTTCCTCTCTAGCATAAAGACTTAAAACACATTTCATGCAGTCAAAGAAAGAGCTCATAGACCAGGCTGCTGGGCTTCAAAGGCTTTTATCTTATTTAATAATCTGAAAATAGTTTAAAGTTAAATATGGTAACAATACTAGTATTCTAGACTATTTTGGGAAGCCAGTAATGTAAATAAAGGGTCAGAGTTAAAAGATATTGAAGGAATGCAGTTTTACTACTCTGAGGTAGGTTTCAAGGCTTGAGCCAGGCTTAGGGATCATCATCCTGATACTGGGGGTAAAGTGAAGAGAATATGAATGGGTATGTCTCGCATGGTTAGATAATCTTTATTTTTTCCCCTGTATTTGTTTTAAAAAGCATGTTGTAACTTAAAAAAATACCTATACACCTTCTTCTTTTTTTTTTGAGATGGAATCTCGCTCTGACACCCAGGCTGGAGTGCAGTGGCATGATCTTGGCCCACTGCAACCCCCGCCTCCTGGGTTCAAGCAATTCTCCTACCTCAGCCTCCCAAGTGGCTGGGATTACAGGCATGCACCACCACACCGAGCTAATTTTTGTACTTTTGGTAGAGATGGAGTTTCACCATGTTGGCCAGGCTTGTCTTGAAGTCCTGGCCTCAAGTGATCTGTCTGCCTTGGGCTCCCAAAGTACTGGGATTACGGAGGTGAGCCACCACGCCCGGCCACAATACATCTTCTTAAATAGAACATTTTCCAGCTAATATTTAAATGACTGCATGTCATTAGAATCTGAATGAGTGTTGTGTTAAAATATTTTGTGTTTTCATATTTATTTACTTATAGCTACAGATAAGAATATTGGCAAATTTAATCTCCCGTAAAAATTAAGAGGCAGATGTTTTCAAAGCACAGAATTACATAGTTTACTCTAGACATTGCTCCTAAGGTTGAGCAGAGGGGATAAGAGTTTTTTCTCTTTTCTCCTTTCCTCTTTTTTTCATACAAAGTTCATTGTAGATATTTTAGAAAGTATAAAAAGCCCCGACAAGGGGAAACCCACCCAACCCAATTTTAATATGTTGTTATCATTTCTTTTAGGTTTTTTTGGGTGCATTTCTGTGTAGCTATATCCTATTGTACAAGCAGTTCAGTATCTTGCGATATAAAATGAAGGCACGACCTTTGAGCTGGCCAAAAGTGTGGGGTGATTTTTGCAAATGCGTCCTGACAGCAGGGGACATAAGTGGGGAACAAATCCTCAGACAAACGGAGGCAAACTGGCTGAGGGGCGAGTGCGTAGCTGACTTTAGATGTAAACTAGATTTGGGGAAATTTAAATGGGATGCAAGACTGGAAATGTATAATGGGAACAGAAGGTAGAAATGAAAATCTTAAGTTGTTGAGTTTGTTCTCAATTTTGTGAAAACTCTTTATCCCTTTTCATTCCCCACTCCATTTTTTAACCAAAAGTCAAACATGATAACATTCATGATGTAGAAAAACCAATTCATCAGTTTGTCTTGGCGGTGAGGGTGGGGACAGGGATGGTGTCGGTATATTTAGTTTTGGAGATTTGTTGGAAAAGTAACATTTTTGCTTTTGTCTTTCTTCCATTCCTCCGTTTCTCCAGGAGAATATGAAAGTGTTACTCAGACTTATTTGTTTCATAGTTCTACTGATTTCTTTTCTGGAGGCTGGTAAGTTAAGTATTTCTTTGTGTTCTTGTCTGCTAAGAAAATCTGTTATTTAGAATACATGAAGTGCCTTCCCTAACAGTCGTTTCTCATACTCATTTCTGTTGAATCCCTGGGCACAGAGCCTCCTGGTCATAGACCTGTATCGCTGGAAGTTCCTTTCAGCATCTTCCTCTCATTCTCTCACACAGAGAGTGGGAAACTGAGGCCCAGTGAGGTTAAGAGCCCAAGGTCATGTGGCTAGTTTTGGAACAAAAGCTAAAATCTAGGTCTCCCATCTAGGTCCAGGCCTCTTTCCACTGGACTGCTGATTGAAAGTGTGATACAGGAAATTCTGACTTTCATTTGGAGGAGATATTATGTATAGTCTTTATGAATCCACAGCTGGAAATCATCAAGATACAGTTCTTTTTCTTTTTCTTTCCATTTCTTCATTTTCTCTAATCTGTTCTCTGTGTGCCAGGTGCTAGCTACTGGGGATACAGCAGGGAATAGTGCAGACAGAAATACCTGCCTGCATAGGGTTTATATTCTTGTAGAAGACAGAGATAACAGCTAATAGATAAATATTGTGTCATATGATGGCAAGTATAGGGAGGAAAAAAGCAGGAACAAAGAGTATAAGGTTTTGTCATTAGAGTGGGCAAAAGGTTAATTTTTTGAATGTGGCCAGAAAAAAACCTCCCTGAGAAGTTGACTTTTGAGTTGACCTTAAGGAAGGGGAAAAGAGAGCTATTTGGATATCAGATTGGGGTGTGGAAATATTCCAGGCAGCATGTGCAAAGGCCCAGAAGCCAAGAGTATTTGGCATGCTTTCAGAATAAAAATATCAGTGAGGCTGGAGCATAGTGAGAGATGAGGGAAGTCATAAGGGGCCAGGCTATCTGGGTAATGGCAAGATGGCGCAGGGTTGATTATATAGAATGTTGCACCCTTTCTTAGGGTCTTAGCTTGTAGTCTGGCTGAGATGGGAAAACTGCAGGGTTCTTTGTTCAAAACCAGAGAGGTGATCTGACTTATGTTTTGATTCCTGTTTTGAGACTAGAACTGAGGGAGCCAAAGAGAGAAATAGAGAAGCCAGTTAACAGACAAGCCATGATGATGGCTTTATCTAGGCAAGAAATGTTGATGGCTTGTCAAAGCGTAGCAAGGAGAAGTGTGAAGCAGAGAAATTTTGAAATATTTTGGGAACAGAATCAAGAGGGATTTGGAGTTGGGTCAGATGTGAGGTGTGAGGGAAAGAGAAGAATCAAGAATTATCTTAGGAAATTTTGGCCTTAGCAAACACAAGGTGAAATTGCCATTGATGGGATGGGGAAGATCAGGTTTTCAGACTGGACGTGTTAAGTTTAGCTGTCCATTAGATGTTTAAATGGTGACTTTGAGTAGGCAGTCTACAGCCTGAGGGAAAGGTCTGGGTTGAATATTTAAAATTGGAGACTTCAGCAAGCGGCTGGTATAAGAACCATGAGACTGAATGGGATCATGGAGTGTAGTTAGGAAAGGTAAGAACTTTAAAGACTGAGCCAGAGATTGACTTAAATTCCTTGGTCCAGTAAGTTTTCTCCCCTTTGCTGAGGGGCTCCATGTGTGTTGGAGCATATCTTCAACATTAAGGCTGTTTACAACTCTGCCTTAGCCTTCACTTCCTGCTTGTGTATGACCTCAGAGTCATGCAGAAATGAGAGTCTGGTGCCTTCTATGCAATTTCCTGGGCATGCACACAGCCCTGCTTACATGGGCACCCTTCTAGGTTCCCCAGGAATGTGTCAGAGCTTTTCAAAGCCCTCTGGAGGTTATGGCTCTGGTATTGCAGCTTTTGGCAGCTGTAAAAAGCAATTAACACTGAGTTTTTCCAGCAAACACCTTGGGGCTAGTGCTTTTTCTGTGGAGCTCTTGGTGAGGTTGATAACAACACCACCCTATGAATGTGACTTTGAGGACCTACTGGTCAAGTCAAAGAGTGGCAATGCTCTGGAAATGGGACTTTTTGAGGCGCTCCAAACCCTCTCTGTTCTTGCAAGCCTGCTGGTTTTCAAAGCCTTTGTGTCTGCAAAGCTCCTGCTATTCATGGCTGTTGTAGAGCTGGGAAGAGTAGGATGGGAGTCATTTAAGTTATAAAGCTACAAACCCTGCTGATCTGCAATTTGGCGTGTTTCTGTTTGTTTCCTTAGTTTCTAATAAATGCTCTTCTGGTTATTGCAAGCCTTTGATTTTTGAAAATTTTTGCCAGTCTTTTTGTTGCCTTTATGGAGAAATGATTTATGAGACCCCCCCCCCCACCATATTGGAAATCCTGCAAATTCAATTTCTTTGAGTAGAAGATAGTATTAATAGATATAGGGCAATTCAGGCTATGTACTTCTTCTCAAGGGAGCTTTAGTAGTCTGGAAAATTTGCTTATTTCATTTATGTTATTAAATTTATTGGCATAACATTGTTTATAATATTCCCTCATGACCCTTTACAAATTATTTAAAAAAGAGATGTCATCTCTTTTTTTTCCTGATTAGTCTGGCTAAAGATTTATCAATTTTATTGTTTTTGTGGAAGAACTGGCTTTTGGTATCTTTGCTTTTTCTTCATTGTTCTTCTGTTTTCTATTTCGTTGATTTCCTCTCTGATCTATATTACTGTTTTCTTCTTACTTCTTCTGCTATATTAATTATGTTTTTTATTTTCTGTATCTTACCATATTTTGACATTCTGGAAGGTGTTTCATATCTAGGGAGAGACTGCCCCACCAAGGGCTAAGCAGTTCCTAGGTGTGTTGTGGACAGCTTACAGCTTGCCCTTCATGTGAGACTGACTGACCCAAGACTGTACCCCACTCACCTCCTTATCCAACTCTCACACACTCAAACCAATATTACCCCAGCCTCAATCAACACAAGGCCAGGTACCAGAGAACTAGGGACAGCCTGTATGCCCAAAGCCTGCAAAAATGGTTCAAACGGCCCAATCTGAGGCTGTTTATGCTGCCCTGCCTTGCCTTTCCCATGGGAACCCCAGTAAAGACTCTGGCCTAGGCTTTCTTTATGTTTCTGCTTCTGCCTCCTAACCCAATCTGGTGATTCTCTCTGTGGTTTTGCGTGGTATGGCATACCCCTTCTGTCCAAACCACTAAGTAATACAAATCTTTCAATGGCATTAGTCTCTGTTTTGTCACTCAGTCAGCTCTGTTAATGAAGACCCAGGCATAGAATCTGTGCTTGCTGCTTACTTTGGAATTACTTTGTTGTTTTTCTAGTTTCTTAAGGTAGAAGCTCAAGTCATCAATTTGAGATTTTTAAAAAATATATAGGATTTAATGCTAGCAATTTCCCTCTAAGTACTACTTTCATTGAATGCCACAAGTTTTGATATGTTATGTTTTCCTTATCATTCAGATAAAAATACTTTATATTCTTTTTGATTTCTTTGACTCATGAGTTATTTAGGAGTATGTTAGTTTTCAAATATATGGGGATTCCTTAGATATCTTTCTGTTATTGATTTCTAATCTAATTCCATTGTCACCAGAGAATAAGTTTTGTCTAATTTGAATCCTTTTAAATTTACTGAGTCTTGGGTTATGGGGAAGAATATGGAAAATTTGCTAAGTTTTATGTGTGCACTTAAAAAAGAATGTAATGTTCTACTGTTGTTGGTTGGAATTTTCTGCAAATATCAATTATGTCAAATTGGTTGATAGTGTTGTTCAAATCTTCTATGTTGTTACTGATTGTCTGTTTAATTTTACTGCTTGTTCTATCAGTCCTTGTGAGTGGGGTTTCTCCAGTTTCTTGCAGAACTAATTTCTCTAGTTCTTGCAGTTCTATCAGTTTTGGCTTCACGTATTTTGAAGCACTGTTAGCAGCTACATAAACATTTGGTATTATTGTGTTCCTGTTGATTAATGACTTCTTTACTTTTTAAAAATTTATTTATTTATTTATTCATTTTTGAGACAAAGTCTCGCTGTGTCGCCCAGGCTGGAGTGCAGTGGCACGATCTCAGCTCACAGCAACCTCCACCTCCTGGGTTCAAGTGATTCTTGTGCCTCAGCCTCCCAAGCAGCTAGGATTACAGGTGCCCACCAGCACGCCTGGCTAATTTTTTTGTATTTTAGTAGAGACAGAGTTTCACCATGTTGGCCAGGCTGGTCTCAAACTCCTGACCTCAGATGATTCACCTGCCTCAGCCTCCCAAAGTGCTGGGATTACAGATGTAAGCCACCATGCCCGGCCGACTTCTTTATTTTTATGAAATGCCCCTTTTTTTCTTGTAATTTTTTTACTATAAAATCTACTTTGATAATAATAGTCACTCAAGCTTTAATTAATTTTTATTAAGGTATAGTTGACAAAATCGTATATATTTACAATGTACAATGTGATGTTTTGGTATATGTATACATTGTGAAATGGTTAATCCTAGCTAATTAATCAAACTTTCTTTTCATGAGTGTTAGCATGGCAAATATTTTTCTTTTCTTTTTAATCTATTTTTGCCTTTATTTATAAAATCTGTGTATGTAGGTGTATGTGTTCATGTTAGGCACCACATAGTTGGGCCTTTCTTTAGCCCATCTGATCATTTCTGCCTTTCAATGAGAGTGTTTAGACTATTTGAAATTTTAGTGTGATTATTCATATATTAGGGCTTAGTTCTGAGATCTTGCTATTTGTTTTTCCATTAGTCCCATCAATTCTGTTATTTTTTTCTCTTTTTTTGCTGCCTTTTAGATTAATTAGCATTTTTAGGATTCATTTTATTTCGCTTTTTGGCTTTTTAGTCATAACTGTTTGTTGTGTATGTGTTTTTTAATGACTGCTCTGGGGCTTAAATAGCCATCTCTAAGTTATCTCTGTCTGCCTTCAAGTGACACTATACAGTTTCACATATAGTACACAAAGTTAAGACAGTATATACCCATTTCTCCTTTCTTGAACTTTGCCCTATTCTTTCCATACGTGTTACTTCTTTATTTGTTGTAAACTTTATAGCATTTTCTTATTTTTTATTTAAACACTCAGTTTTCTTTAAAGAGATTTAAATAATAAGAAAGATGATCTTATAATTACCCATTTTTGTTGCTATTCCTTCTTTTGTGTAGATTCATTTTCATCTTAGAATATTGTCTTTTTTGAAGGACTTAACATATTTCTTGTAATGCAGGTCTACTGGTGATGACATTTTACAGCTTTGGCAAATCTGAAAAAGTCAATATTTTTTCCTAAATTCTAAATATATTTTCACTGGATATGGAATTCTAGGTAGACTTTTTCTTGCAGTACTTTAACAATATTGTTTTACTCTCTTCTGGCTTGTATTGTTTTTGGAAAGAAGGCTGCATCATTTTTTGTCTTTGTCCTCTGCAATAACTGTGTCATTTCTCCCTGGCTACATAGAAGATTTTATCTTTGTCACTGGTTTTAAACAATTTGATTATTATGTGTTTGTAGTTTGCTTTATGTTTCTTTTGCTTGGGGTTCATTGTGATTTGGGAGCCTGTGTATACATCAGTTTTGTCACATCTTGAAAAACTTCAAGTATGTTTTCTGTTTTCCACATTTTTCTTCTTCAGTGATTCATATTACATGTATTGAAGTTGTCCTAAGTAAAATAATTCCCTGCCCATTTTATTCTGTTATTTTCTTCTCTGTGCTTAACTCTGGATAATTTCTAACGCTGTGTCTTCAATTTCACTCATCTTTTTTTTCCCTGCAGTATCAAATCTGCCTTTAATCCCATCCATTGTTTTTTGTAACTCAACATCATTGTTTTCATCTCTAAAAGTTTTTAAAAATCTCTTTCATATCTTCACTAATCATGTTTGATCTTTCTTGTAGCATCTTGAATAATACAATAGCAGTAAACTATTTTAATTTTTAAATTTATTAAGCCTATTGTCTGTGTCATTTCTGGGTCAGTTTTGACTGATCGATTTTTTCCCTCGTCATCATTGGTGGTATGTTACTGCTTCTTTGCATGCCTAATGATTTTTTTTGAATGTTAGACATTGTGGATTTTACCATGTTGGGTGCTGGATATTTTCATATTCCTCAAAATGTTCTTGAGCTTTGTTCTGCCACATGATTGTTACTTGGAAATGGATTAATCCTTTCGGGTCTTGCTTTTAAGCTTTATTAGGATCAGGAAAAAGTTTATTCTAGGCCTAATTTTCCCTAATGACTGAGTCAGAACCCTTCTGGGTACTGCGCCTGATGCCTTGTCATTAATGAAGCTTTCCACTCTGGCTGTTGGGAACAGCAGCTGTTTCCAGCATTGGGTGTGCTCCACGTGTTACTCCCTCCAGTTCTTTTGGCAATACTCCCTCTAGCCTTGGGTAATTTTCTTACATGCTTACGCTGACTGATAGATACTCAGCTGAAAACTTGGGGGAGACTCTCAGTTATCATGAGACTCTTTCTCCCTGTCATCATGCAGCTCAAAGTACTTGGGGACTCTGCCCTGCAAACTTTTCTACCCAGGTTCTCAGCTCCATCTCTTCAACTCACTGGGCTTTGCCTGTGTTTCTTCTCGGCAATGTCATGGCCTGGCTGTGATTTTGGACAACAGTAGAGCTCACCTCCTTTCTTCCCCATCTTTCTGGGATTTCTGTCCTTTGTTTTCTGATATTCAATGTCTTGAATACCATTGTTTCATATATTTTGTCCATTTTTTAGTTGTTCATGTGAGAAAGTAAATCCAGTTTCTATTACTCCATCTTGTACTGAAAGGCATGACTCTCCTCCTACATTATCCCCACTTTTTAGATGAGTGAAAAGTGGGTGAAGGAGGTTAAATAACTTGCCAAGGGCACAGCACACAGGCAGTAAGTGACGCAACTGGACTTGAATATGCTTCTCAGACTCCCAGGATAATGTGCTTATCACAAGGTTGTGAAGCTTTTATATGTAATGTGAATTGATATATTTAATAATCGATGTATTTCTTCGTAGATATTAAATCAAGAGACACTGGCAGATTTTTTATATAAATTGCTTCCCCCCTTCTCCCTTTTAAAGATAAATGCAAGGAACGTGAAGAAAAAATAATTTTAGTGTCATCTGCAAATGAAATTGATGTTCGTCCCTGTCCTCTTAACCCAAATGAACACAAAGGCACTATAACTTGGTATAAAAATGACAGCAAGACACCTATATCTACAGAACAAGCCTCCAGGATTCATCAGCACAAAAAGAAACTTTGGTTTGTTCCTGCTAAGGTAGAAGATTCAGGACATTACTATTGTGTGGTAAGGTAAGAGAGGAATTAGTATGTTACAAACGTGTTCTAGTTTCCTGCAGTTGTTAAGGACAGAAATACTTTTAATAATGCTTAACTTACCTATTTTATTTTATTTTAGAAATTCATCTTACTGCCTCAGAATTAAAATAACTGCAAAATTTGTGGAGAATGAGCCTAACTTGTGTTATAATGCACAAGCCATATTTAAGCAGAGACTACCTGTTGCAGGAGATGGAGGACTTGTGTGCCCTTATATGGAGTTTTTTAAAGATGAAAATAATGAGTTACCTAAATTACAGTGGTATAAGGTAATTTTATTTTAAATATGACATTTCAGTTTTCCAGAAAATAAAATAGTTCCCTGGACAATAGAATGAATCTGCAAAGTACCTTTTTATTTTGCATATTGTTTTCTCTTTAATGGTGACACTTGATAGGGAACCTAAAAAGAATCGTAAGACTGCATTCACTTAATTAGAAGCTTAACTAGAAACTTACTTGCTATTGTTTTTATTTAATTTAATAAGATGTAATTGAGAAAAGTACTAGAAATAGATATTTAAAGAGAAGGCTGATTATAAGCTTAAGGTATTTAAGATATAACTATTTATTACAAAATATACTATGTGTGTTTTATTAACGATATGGTCTTCAAATAACCTGCTAGTTTCCATAACTGTCTTAAAAGTGAGTCGACTAGCTTTCCATGTAACACCCCATGTTGTGGTATCTTTAATCTGCCTAGTCTGGTGGAACTCAAATGGGGAATCATCTTGTAGAGTGTAAGACATACTAAATAAATAATATCAATGAAGAAATGAAGTGCAGTATTGTTAAGAAACTATATAGTGTTGACTTTTTTTCAAACATGTTTTTCCTGCAAAATAAATTAGCATTCACTTCTTGTACTATGAAGTCTCATAGACTTGAAAACTTAATGTCATAGGAATATAGTTAACTGTTTCCAAAAAACCAATACTAAAACTTACTCTATGTAAGGAAGTTTTCCAGTCTCTTTCTAAAAATATAACATTTGCTAAGGTGAAAAAAATGGAGTTCCTTTGACTGGTAGATTGGGGAAAGTTATTGGTTATTGGTTTTCAATGCTTCTCTCTCCCTTTATCTAGGATTGCAAACCTCTACTTCTTGACAATATACACTTTAGTGGAGTCAAAGATAGGCTCATCGTGATGAATGTGGCTGAAAAGCATAGAGGGAACTATACTTGTCATGCATCCTTCACATACTTGGGCAAGCAATATCCTATTACCCGGGTAATAGAATTTATTACTCTAGGTGAGTCCTAGCTTCAGCCTTAGAAGGTTTAGATCTGGGAAGGCCCAGAGACTATGATTGTAATATTACTTTCATTGTCCACGAAGAAACAAAATCCAAGACGACCTCAGTGATACCGCAAAAGTCACATGGCTTTAGTTTTTTTTTTTTTTTTTGTTACTAAACACTATGTAATGTTTTCCATTCCTTCTTCAGATGTAGTTTTAATTAAATAGAAACATTATGAGCTGTGTTTTCCAACTGATCTAAGAGGGTTGTTCTTTGGCATGGCTAAAAATGGTTCTTACCGAAAGCTCTGGGGCTCCCTCTGGCTGGAATATGGGAATGTTCTGAGAGCCTGCACTTGGGGAATCTCAGTGAGTCTCAGTGTCTAGCAGCAAGTATGGGTGTGGACACTAACGAGCTTTGGAATAAGTCACATTTCCAGCATCTACCTCCTGTTCGTTCTGTGTTAGGTGTTAACCTCTCTAAGCCTGTTTCCTCTTCTGTAACAAGATGATGCAATCTCCCAAGATTATTGGGAAGATTAGAGATATGGGGTCCACTAAACTCGTGTGCCTGGTGCAAAGAAATGCTTGGTGCAAAACAGCTATGCAATTAATAGGTGTACGGTGATTGTTCTTGTTCATTTTCTTGTGTCTTTCAATTCCGTGTTAACCATGTTTCATATTGAAAACTATATCACCACAAAATGAAACAAAATGCACAAATTACCAGGGGATAGTCAGAATGCTCAAACTTTTTGTAAATAATGAGATGTTGTAAGCTTTATGTAACATAAGAAGAGTTATTCCAACCAGAACTTTTTTGTAGGTTAGAGGGGTATCTATTATGCTGGGACAACAGGTATAAATTGGGACTATCCTAAGCAATCTCAGAATATGATCACCCTATAAATAGCTTCACTTTTCCAGTTATATAATACTTTATTTTCCTAAAAATATTTTTATTAAATAAAAGTTAATTCCTTGCCATGGTCCTTGCCATTCACAAGCATCAGTGAATCCTAATTTTCAGTGGTCTTTGTATCAAACCATGTTCTTGAGTCTTTAGCAGCCTGTCATTGGGTAGCTCTGGTCTGTCTTTCCTGAAACATAGCAACCAAACCAGCAAGTAGAACCTAAAAAAGAACTGGGCACTGGGGAATATTTAAGCTAGGTTAAGTGTGTTTTAGATACTCTCTGTTCCCTTTTCTGATCCCATTTGTAGAAACAATATACTCTATCCAGGGTGGGGTAATATTTTGTTTTCTTCCCAAGGCCCACCCGAATGATGCATAGTGCTTTTTGTTCACTCAAGGATTCAAAAATATTTATTAAGCATTTACTGTGTTTCAGGAACTGTTATAGGTACACGTTAGGGAACAAAAGAGAGAATATCCTACCTTCATGGTGTTCACTTTTTTTTTTTGACTGGGGGAATACCGAGTACTCAATTTTATGGTTTCTTATGGCTTCTTCATGGCCACAGGTCAACCCCCTGAAGCCAATCTTTTCATAAATAAGTCAGATTAATTTCTGGGGCTCCTTGATACTTCTTTTTGCCTATTTTAATAAATTACAGCATTATTCCATAACCTTGTAGTTCTCACTACTGGGTCATTACCACAGTCATTAAATGCAAGCAGGTCTAGTACTGATTAGCCCTGCTGGCCAATAACACCCAATTCAAGGAACTAACTTCCCACTACTCTTGCCTTTCCTGATGTGCTTTCACTTACGAGAGGCACTTGTCTGGGGCCCCAGGGACCTGGTGATGTGTTTGTTTTTCAGTTGCACCCCACTCTATGGGTTCAGAAGGTCTAGCTCTGCCCCAGGGTTCACAGGGTGCTGTGACCTCTGCCTCAGCTTTCTTCCTTCACTTTCTGCCTCCTGTCTCCTGGCATATGTGCTTTGAACACTTGATGGAGTGTCTGGCCAGAAGTAATTGAGTATATTTTGCTAAGTGTTGTCGTCACTTGAGATTCTGATCTGTAAGAGACCGACACACCTTATGGATGTGTTTCTTTCAGAGGAAAACAAACCCACAAGACCTGTGATTGTGAGCCCAGCGAATGAGACAATGGAAGTAGACTTGGGTAAGTGGGCTCCACTCAGGATATGTTGGAATCAGTTTTTTTTTTAAACGTGAGAGTAAGATACATTGTATCTTTACTATATATATAAAATCCAAGCCATTTACTGAATATATCTATAATTAGAGGGAAAGTGACACAAATTATATCTTAATTTTTTTCTATTTCTTGCCTCTACGGCAAACATCTTGCCATGTTTGATATCTCCAGCCCTGCTTTTCTGTGGACACTTACTACCATGAAAACACCAACCAGACACCAAGGTCAAAAGGCCTAGGAACCAGCAATGCTGTTGACTGGTACAGTGTTAAAATATTTAATGACAAAATTAGGGTTTGCTGTAATAGTGAATCAATAGAGCAGGTGTTACTTATCTCTGAATTAAACAAATTATATTGACATCTTAGAGAACTTCTGAGGAATTAATTATTGTAGGATAGACATCAGCAGTGTTACAATTTCAGGACTGGACTTCTTATGACCAGATCCAAGCTTTGAGTCAGAAGAGTAAGACTACAGGCCCCAAAGATGGTAGTCATTCTAGAAAAGTGCTTTTCCAAGTTAGTGAACATTTTTTATTCAAGAATAAAGAAAGAACCTCACAAGTATCTAGTTCTGCACTGTTGAGTGCAGTAGTTACTAGCCACATGGGGTTACGGACGTGTAAAATTAAATTAAGTCAGTTAATTCATTTAGTTAAATTAAAAATTAGTTCATCTGTCACATTAGCCATATCTCAAGGGCTTAATAGCCACATGTGACAAGTGACTACTGTAGAGACAAGCACGAATATAGAACATTTCCATCATCACTGAAAGTTCTACTGGAAACCACTGATCCAGAGAAAAAAAGTGATTCTTTGTATCAGAGGACCCAAAATAGGCTGGCCTTGGAATTGCCTTCTGTAACAGTAACTGCATGGCAGCAGTCAAGAACCATATAGAGGTTAGAAGGTTCATGTTTGTGATCTGCGAATTCTGTACTTGGCCAGTTCTGTACTTGTTAGTTTTGGTGGAAGGTGGTAGAAAGACATTCTTAGATAGAAACAAAAATCTCAAAACTCAAAATTAAATATGGGCCAATAGGCTCTAGAATAATGTTTTTCAATCATCTTTTTTGTTTTAGATTATTCCCCTTTAGAGTCTAAAAAGTCTTCCTCTACCTAATTCTCTTTCCTGTCTTCAAATTTCAATACCACAGTTATTTTTATATCTGCTGATATACTGTGGCCCTTTGGAGTACCACAAACCATGTAATATCTAAGGTTTTCTTGCCTCTTCCCCAAGAACCAGGTTTTGCCCTGCTGACCACAGCCCCTGTTGAAAGTGCCTGCCCCAGAAATGTGTAATTGAGAGCTCTGATGCCTAGGCTGCACTGATCTCTCAATCTAAAAAAAAAAGCTCCAAATTAGGAAGTAATTATTTTAATGTATTGTATTGACAGTGGATCAGAAGCATATAGTACCCTGTCATAAGATTATCCTGAAGGGTGTTAAACAGGCAATAAGATCCCATACCATTACTCCTAAGATGACTTAGAAAACTAGGAATTGAGAGATACTTCCTTAACTTCATAAATAACATCAGTGCAAGCCAATAGTCACTAACATTCTTAATGGTGAAATACTATAGACCTTCTCACTAAAGCCAAGAGCAAGACAAAGATGCCCATGTAACCACTATTACTGAACACAGTCTAGAAGTGCCTACTAATGCAATTGAAGGAAAAAAATAAGGTATGCTTACCACAAGGGAAAAAAGACATTTTTATTATTGTTTCCAGATCATACAAATCCCAAGAAAATTGCTGGGAAATACTAGAATTAATTCTATATAAATTAGATAACAAATTAACATTTAGAATTAATGTTCTAAAATATAAGACTTTTTTTTAGCAATAACCAGCTAGAAAGCATAATCGGAAAACAAATGCCATTTGCACCAGTAAATGTCTTAGAAGTGTCCATAAAATATCTTAGAAAAACTTTGAAAATATGTGGAATTTATAAAAGAGGAAAAAAACTAAAAAACCCCAAAAGCCTGAATATTAATCTCAGGAAAACTGAAATTTAAAGCATGCATCCAGCTGGGTGTAGTGGCTCAGGCCTGTAATCCCAGCACTTTGGGAGGCCAGGGTGGACAGATCAGTTGAGGCCAGGTGTTTGAGACCAGCCTGGCCAAGATGTTGAAACACCGTCTCTACTAAAAATACAAAAATCAGCTGGGTGTGGGGGTGCACACCTGTAGTTCCAGTGGCTCAAGAGGCTGAGGCATGAGAGTTGCTTGAACTCAGGAAGAGGTTACAGTGAGCCGAGATTGTGCCGCTGCACTTCCAGCCTGGGTGACAGCGAGACTGTCTCATTTAAAAAAATGCAACTAAATAATGGATAGAGGGATAACAGTTTTTAAAAGCAAGGTCAATGAGCACCAAGCTAACAAAAAGCATGTTGACTCACCGTGAATTCAAGAAATGTAGATGAAAACTTAAGTGACATTTTCTTCTCTCAAAAGGCAATGTCTAACCAAAAACACTTGTTATCTGGTGGTTTTGGGGAAAATCGTGCTCACATACTCTCCTGTAGATAGTGTAGACTGATACAGCCTCACTAAAGAGAGGGGGTTAGCTTTTAAAATACGTTTCTTTAATTCAGTCCTACTTCCAGATTTTAATACTTCAGGATGTGTACAAACAAGGATATTCATTAAAATATTAATCTTAATAATGAAAAATTAGGAAATTGTGCTCATCAGCAGGAAATAGTTAATATGTATTATGGAGTGCTAAGCAGCCATGACGCAGTCCATTTTGGAAGACAAATCATGTGGGCCCAAATTCCCAATCCACAGTAATTTCAAAATAATAGGCAATAAGACCCCATTTCAAAAATCGCACGTGTTCACAGAGAAGATAAGGAATGAGATACATAAGGTTACTAATGGTGGTTTTCTCTGGGTGGTGGGTTTAGGGTAATTTTCCTTTTTCTTTGTGCATTTCTATATTTAAAATTTTAATTCAATAGCCATTTATTAATCTAGCTAGATCAGAAAAGATCAATTAATGTTACGATTAAAAATACATTCTTTGCAGGATCCCAGATACAACTGATCTGTAATGTCACTGGCCAGTTGAGTGACACTGCCTACTGGAAGTGGAACGGGTCCTTCATTGACGAAGATGACCCAGTGCTAGGGGAGGACTATTACAGGTATGTATGCTCAGAGTCATTCACAGTTTGATATTAAATCCCACATGGTATTTTCTATAACCTTGTTGGTTTAGTTTAAAAGCAAGTGTTAGTTGTTCCTCACCCTTTGCTGCCCTTTTTATTTTGCTAAGTAGAATTTACAAGATCTTGTACATTTAACATAAAAAAATACATGCCATTGTGGTGCAAATTACAGGCCACTTAGAAGCCTTTCTCTTAAGTTATACATGTTGCAACATTTCAACGAAGCAATTATCTTTCATTATTCTTCATATTCCTCAAGTAGCTTAGAAGAGACTCATTAATGAGCTCAAGAATCAGGCAATCCACACTGCTCTCAAAAGCCTCTACTGGTTTCCTACTGCTCATTTATGGGACAAGGATCTCCTGGCTTCCTATGACTTCTCCTTCACATCACCTGCGAAGCACTTTGTCATCTGCCCCAATCTCCTCTGTTTAGTATATTGTATATTATTCTCTGTGCCCCATGGAGACCACAATGCATTTGTCTACATTTTTCTTCTTGGAAGTGGTAATTTTTTTGCTTTCTCTGCTCCTGAGCCTGTTACTGATAGTGGTCTTGGGGTTGTAAAATCTCAGATTAGTGTTGCCAGCAGTCTGAATGTTTTGACTGTGATTGGGCAGGGTGATTATTTCAGCTGCAGTTTTGTCACCAATAAAGAAATACACAGGGTATACATGTCTTATTTGTAATTGAGGCAATTTACTTACACAAGTTTATTTACTCTCTCTCTTGAATAGTGTGGAAAATCCTGCAAACAAAAGAAGGAGTACCCTCATCACAGTGCTTAATATATCAGAAACTGAAAGTAGATTTTATGAACATCCATTTACCTGTTTAGCCAGGAATACACATGGTATGGATGCAGCATATATCCAGTTAATATATCCAGGTAAACAACAAGCTAATTGAAACACAATTTTGTTTTACCGTAGTAAGATTCCATGACCTTGAAGTTTGAAATGCCATTTCTCTGCTTAGAACACTCTTCACTTCCGCATTACCTAGGTAACTTCTATTTCTCTTTTACTCTCTCTTCTTGGAAGCTTTTCTGTCCTGCTGCCTGCCCTTAACCCAGCTCTCGGCCCAAAGAGAGGAGGTTAGGGCCTCTGTATCTACTTCTGTAGCACCATATGTCACAGGATCCATGGTACTTAGTTTTCTATACTTAACTGTAAATTCTGTGATGGTGGCAACCATTTATCTTAGTAATCATTCTATTTCCACAGCTAATGGCAAGTTAGGTCTGGTACATTGTAGGTACCTAATGAATATTTTGAAGTAAAGTGACTACATTGATGGATACATAGAGTAAGATTAAATAAATATCCACCTTCAAAGAAGACATCAGAAGTCACTGGGTTTCATGAATTGGTATAATAAAACATAATATTGAAAGTATTTCTGAAACATTTTAAGGTAATTTGTGGTTTAATTAAAAATAGGATATTGTAATTGTGTGCATGGAAGAATATCTGAAAGACCCTAAAAATTCTATCTATGTTTAAATACTAGCAGCATACAAATAGAAATTACATTTAAAAGATAACATTTACAGTAGCATCAAAAATCATCAAATACTTAAGAATAAATCTAGCAGAAGCTGTTCAAGACCTCCGTAATACAAACTAAAATATATTGAGATAAATTAGAGAAGAACTAAATGGAGGGATATACAATGTTCATAGATTGAAAGACTCAATATTATGAAGATGTCAGTTCTCCCCCACATGAATGTATAGATTCCAAACAATTTTAATCAAAATCTCAGCAGCATTTGTGCAAGTAAGAGTCGGTGTTTGTATGGGTGTGTTTTTGTGGACACCTGTAAAAGTCACAGGGAACTGTAAAGGACCAAGTATAATCCTGGTGGTCTTAAAGAGGAAAACTAAATCTGGAGGATTATTACTACAGGCATCATGATCTTGTATGAAGCGACAGTACTTAAAATTGTAAATGTGAACTATCATTTGGGCCAGCTGGTTATTTGTCTGGAAAATGGTATAACTTGATTTCTATTTTGTATCCAAATCATCTAAATTGGAAAAGTAAATAAAGCTTTTAGATTCCCTTTTCTGGATGCTTACATGGTTCCTGATATTTAGAAGGTACTTTCTTTTTCTTTCCTCTTTCTTCTTCGCTAGCTCCCTCCTCATCACCTACTCCATCTGCTCCCCGACTTCCTCTGTAATTACTGGATAACTAAGTAGAGAAGGAGGCCAGGAGAACGTGGAAATGTGAAACTTCCCTAAGCCTCTACCTTTTTCCCTTTCCACCAGTCTTTGGCTTTACCCAATGGACTCTCTGACCTCAGGGAACTTTTGTAGGCTTTTGAGTGATTTTAACTTTTCCCTGTTTTACTGTGGAATGCTGTATCCTGTGGTCTTTGGTATTTTTGTTCCGTGTTATTGTACATTGTGCTATTTAGGTAGAAACTTCGTAGAATGCACCTTAGTTTTATATAATCCATGCTAGATTGCTTTGTACATTAGTATCCATTACAAAGTGATAATAATGAATGAGTTAATACTGTCTGAATGCAGGCCAGTCCCAAATATGGTCTTTCTGAGATGAAGATCCTTAATTTGCTGTGCGCAAAGTTTTAATTCTTTTTGATTCTAATATTTTTTCTCTTCTTTTTTTTTTGCTATAGTCACTAAATTCCAGAAGCACATGATTGGTATATGTGTCACGTTGACAGTCATAATTATGTGTTCTGTTTTCATCTATAAAATCTTCAAGATTGACATTGTGCTTTGGTACAGGGATTCCTGCTACGATTTTCTCCCAGTGAAAGGTATAATTTTGTATTCCATGCAGTATTTCTTGTTGGAGATAGGGGATAGTTAGGAGATGTAGAAGATGACTAAGAGGGTTTTTACTTAAGTTCTAAAATGAAAAGTGGCATATACAAGAATATTAGTTATTCTTACACAGAATTATAGTTTTATAACTCATTAGGCTGAATATCATTGTTTTCTAAGTTCCTGCCTCAGCATTCGTGTTGGTAGAATAAACAGGTATTTAGAGCATCTGTTTATAAATTCAGTTATGCATAAGCCATTGGGAGGCCTTGCTCTGTGATGACTAGGACAGACGTAGATCTTACCTTAAAGAAAGAAATGAAATGACTAGATCTTTGTGCAACAGGGAGGTCCTCTCTCTCTTCTTTGTTTAAACTTTGCAAAAAAAAAAAAAAAAAAGGAATACCACAATGTCTAAAAAAAAATGAATGGATAGAATTCAGGGCTGAGACCTTTGGGGAAGAAGATGAGAACAGTGAGACTTTAAGGATGGCTCTATACTAAGAGTATACGAGGCAGCCTCCAAATACAAGAGCAAATTTGCTGTAAAACACAAGAAATAGAAACCTCGTAAGAGATGAACACTTTTTAAAAGGATTATATTTTTGGTATTGCTGCTTCAGTCATGCCATTGTACAAAAAAAGATGAATAGTTCATTATGAAATGAATGTTTGTGATATTAACTTTATCAAATCTCTTATTTTTGCCTTGTGGTTCTAAATACATTATGTTTTTCCTTTAGCTTCAGATGGAAAGACCTATGACGCATATATACTGTATCCAAAGACCATTGGGGAAGGGTCTACCTCTGACTGTGATATTTTTGTGTTTAAAGTCTTGCCTGAGGTCTTGGAAAAACAGTGTGGATATAAGCTGTTCATTTTTGGAAGGGATGACTACGTTGGGGAAGGTATGTGTGTCATGGAACAAAGTAAAGGCTTATTGTTATAAAACTACTTAGTAAAATGTGGATTCCATCTTTCCAGAAGATTGTGGCATAGGGGTATATATTTCACAATTTTAAGAACCTCTTCAGAAGTGTATGATGATTTTTACATTTATTAAATGCAAAGTATTTACTTCTTGCATATTTTGTCAGAGCAATAATTAAGTGATTTTCATTTTGTTTTGAAAAACTTAACGACTAGTTAAACCCAACAGTTGCTTTACAACTGATACAATAAAACAGGAGTGGTAGAGATCAAATGATTGAATAGTAAGTTTTTAAAATTCCAACAAAGTTTTCTGAGTTCTAAATGACATATTTGTCTTTTGAGGGCCAATTTTTGAATTTGTCTATAAAATGGGAGGTTTGCAGTGGCTCACGCCTGTTATCTCATCACTCCGGGAGGCCAGGGTGAGAGGGTCGCTTGAGCTGAGGAGTTTGAGGCCGCAGTGATCCAAGATCATGACACTGCACTCCAGTGTGAGCAACAGAACAAGAGCCTGTCTCTTAACATTAATTAATTAATTAATTCAAAAAATGGGAAACTCCTTTAATTTTAAGTAAGGCAAGAGAGAGGCGTTAGGAGCCATAGGGTTGGGAAAAGCCATGCGTGGCTTTGGTTCAGGAGAGAATGATGATAAATAGGAATTTACTTACTATATTGTGCTTCCTGTTTTTCAGACATTGTTGAGGTCATTAATGAAAACGTAAAGAAAAGCAGAAGACTGATTATCATTTTAGTCAGAGAAATATCAGGCTTCAGCTGGCTGGGTGGTTCATCTGAAGAGCAAATAGCCATGTATAATGCTCTTGTTCAGGATGGAATTAAAGTTGTCCTGCTTGAGCTGGAGAAAATCCAAGACTATGAGAAAATGCCAGAATCGATCAAATTCATTAAGCAGAAACATGGGGCTATCCGCTGGTCAGGGGACTTTACACAGGGGCCACAGTCTGCAAAGACAAGGTTCTGGAAGAATGTCAGGTACCACATGCCAGTCCAGCGACGGTCACCTTCATCTAAACACCAGTTACTGTCAACGGCCACTAAGGAAAAACTGCAAAGAGAGGCTCATGTGCCTCTCGGGTAGCATGGAGAAATTTCCAAGAGTTCTTTGGGTGCCTCCTATCTTATGGTGTTGCAGGCCAGGCTGTGCCTCATGCTGACTTGTAGAGTTCATGGAATGTAACTGTATCATCCTTTATCCCTGAGGTCACCTGGAATCAGATTGTTAAGGGAATAAGCCATGATGTCAATAGCAGGCCAGGGCACTTTGGAGTAGAGGGCTTGGGAAGATCTTTTGGAAAGACAATAGGCTGGGTGTGGTGGCTCACGCCTATAATCCCAGCACTTTGGGAGGCTGAAGTGGGTGGATCACCAAAGGTCAGGAGTTCGAGACTAGCCTGGCCAACATGGCAAAACCTCATCTCTACTAAAAATACAAAAATTAGCTGGGCCTGGTGGTGCACGCCTGTATAATCCCAGCCACATGGGAGGCTAAGGCAGGGGAATTGCTTGAACCCGGGAGACGGAGGTTGCAGTGAGCTGAGTTCGGGCCACTGCTCTCTAGCCTGGCAACAGTGAGACTCCATCTCAAAAAAAAAAAAAAAAAAAGGCAATAAATGCCCTCTCTGAATGTTTGAACTGCCAAGAAAAGGCATGGAGACAGCAAACTAGAGGAAAGGGCATGCAGGAAATGGCCACCGTCTATAGATGGCTTTGTTACGTCATCCACAGCCCAAGGGCGGGGCTGTGCCTTGTCTGGGGACCCGGTGGAGTCACTGGCCCTGGAGCGGCTCTCCTGAGAGGTGCTGCAGGCGAAGTGAGACTGACACCTCACTGAGGAAGGGAGATGTATTCTTGGAGAACTTTCCATCTGCTTGCATTTTCCACACACATCTCCAGGCAGAAGTTAGTTTCCAAAGACCGAATTTTATTTTACATATGTTGAAAGCTCACTTCAGTGAACAAAGGGATTCTTCGGTATTCCAGGGTTTTGAAGTCATCTTAGCTTTCTGCAGGAGAGACAGAACTTAAAAAAGCAACAGTAGCAGGGAATTGATCCACTTCTTAGTGCTTTCCTCCCTGGCACGACCATCCTGTCCTTTGTTATTATTCTGCATTTTACATCTTCAGAGGGACAGCGCCCTAATGGCTTCGTCCCTCCGCAGTGTCCCTTGCATAGCCCACACATGAACCGTCCTTCCGGTTAGCCCATCCCTCCGCAGTGTCCCTTCCATAGCCCACATGTGAACCGACACATGATGCTGCTCTTCTGTCATCCCGCTCCTGCTCAAACACCTCCCGCGGGCTCCACCTGTTGGAGCTGAAGCCCATGCTCTCCCACCAGCACGTCACTCCCAGCCCGCCTCCCTGCCCGGTCCTCCAGCCTCCCCTTGCTGTCCCGCTGTCTGAATTCCCAGGTTGGCCTGGTGGCCATGGCACCTGCCCCCAGCACTCCTCTGTCTCTGCTCTTGCCTGTCCCCCTTCCTCCTCCTTTGCCTAAAAGGCCTTCTCTTATTTTCTCCAGCTGATCAGAATTTTACCGAAATTCAGAACATACTCCAATGCCACAGTCTCCAGGAGACTTTCCCTAAGAGGCGACTCCCTCTCCAGCCCTCTCTCTCCGGTCAGGCCCACGGCAGTGGCGGCAGTGAGCACGTCAGGGAGGCTGGCCTCCCTCCAGCTGGAATCGCTGCTCTCTGAGGAAGAGGCTGTGGGTGGCTGTCTCTGTCCCTTACTGCCTTTCAGGAGCAATTTGCACATGTAACATAAATTTATATAGTGCTTTATGTTTAAAAACATTCCTCAATTATCTTATTTAATTTTTGCAATAATTTTAATTTTATATATAGAGAAAGGACCTATTTTTTTAAAAAATCACACTCTAAGTTCTGTTGAACCCAGGACTTGAGCCTCCATTTCTGGCTTCTAGTCTGGTTTTCTGAGTACTTGATTTCAGGTCAATAATGTTCCCCCCTCACTCCACACTGGCACGTTTGTGAGAAGAAATGACATTTTGCTAGGAAGCGACCGAGTCTAGGAATGCTTTTATTCAAGACACCAAATTCCAAACTTCTGAATGTTGGAATTTTCAAAAATTATGTTTAGATTTTATGAAAAACTCTTCTACTTTCATATATTCTTTCCCCAGAGGCAAACATTTCTTAAAATGTTTCATTTTCATTCAAAATGAAAGCACGTTGTTGTTTTTTTTTAGTATAGAAAAAATATTTTTAAAAATGGGATGACAGGTCTCAGAATAATTGGAGAAACCCTGCAAAACCACAAAGCCAAATTTATATGCCACCAATTGCAGGACACAAGCACAGGTTTAAGAGTTGTATGAACATGGGCAGGACTCCTGGTTTTTATATTTCTCGTATTTAATATGGGTGAACACAAATTTTTCTTTGGAATAATAATATTCCTCCTAAACAAAAACATATTGAGTTGAAGTCTCTGACTCTTGCCTTTCCAATTGCTTTCTCCTGGGTCCACTTTGCCTGTTTTAAGGAACAGTGCTGTTCTGGAACTGCTGTTCCAACAGACAGGGCCTAGCTTTCATTTGGCACACAGACTGCAGCCAGAAGCCCATGGATCAGGGATGTCACGTCCCGAAAAGCCTATTAGATGTTTTACAAATTTAATTTTGCAGATTATTTTAGTCTGTCATCTAGAAAATGTGTGAGCATGCATAGTGCCAAGAAAGCAAGCCAATTCGGAAACTTAGGTTAGTGACAAAATTGGCCAGAGAGTGGGGGTGACGAGGACCAAGAATTACAAGTAGCATGGCAGCTGGAATTTAAGGAAGGACAAGAATCAGTGGATAAGCCTGGGTGGAGGAGGATCCGAACAGAGAAGTGCAGAGCCATTCCCCGTCTTCCAAGGGCTGGATTCTGGAGGAAGACGACACATTCCTAGTTCCCCGGGAACTTCCTTTGACTTATTGTCCCCACTAAAACAAAACAAAAAACGTCTCATACCTTCCACTTTAAGTAGATTTTCTTGCAGTTTTTAATGGCATTTTTGAAAAGATGCCCTAAGTGGTGAAGAAGAGTTTGCAAATGCAACAAAATATTTAATTACCGGTTGTTAAAACTGGTTTAGCACAATTTATATTTTCCCTCTCTTGCCTTTCTTATTTGCAATAAAAGAAAAGGTATTGAGCCATTTTTTAACTGACATTTTTGATAAATTGTTTGTACTAGCTTATGATGAAGGAGTTTTTTTAAACCTGTTTATATAATTTTGTAGCAGAAGCCAAATTTTTGTATGTTAAAACACCAAATTCATGTAGGGCATGCATCACGGATCAATAGACTGTACTTATTTTCCAATAAAAGTTTCAAACTTTGTACTGAGTGTTATCCTTGAGAATCTGTTCTTTGTCTGGTCCACAGCTTACCTGCGCATCTGCACATTCCCAGGCCTGAACAAGGTGAGGAGACCTGCTGCAGAGTTCTTCCTGTTGCGTGGAGGGGGTGGGGAGGGGTTGGAGGAGGGGAGGGGAGTGGAGGTCAGAGGCTATTGACCTAACAGTGAGCCCTAACTCCCTTCTTCTAGCTCAACTCTACTCCCTCTGCTCACCTGCTTCTAAAATGGATTAAAATGTGAGCCTTATCATTAACTGTTTATTAGCTTCTTACCAATTTACTGTTAACTTACCACTTTACCTGTCCAAAAATGATGAAGGGGATATTTGTATAGACTTTTACATTTTACAAAGGGCTTTTATTTATTTTTTCCTTTGACCCAGAAGGTGGGTAAAATTGGTGAACTTGCTGTCCAAAATGCATGCTCTAAAGCTTGTTAACTCTGATGGTCAGAGATGACACCCAGTCAGTGCCTCCTTACCTCACAGCCATGCTAAAGGGCAGGTGACTGTCAGTACCTGGGGAGAAGGGGCAGGTTGGCTTAGAGTCTGAGTCCACTATGAATGAACACTGCCTCCACCATCTACCTGGGGTGAAACTTTAGGCAAAATATATGAGCCTCAATTTACTCATTTTATAGGTATAATATCTAATTCATAGAATTAGGATTAAAAAGATTAAATATATTATGACAAGTCTAGTGCTTAGCCTAAAGCTGGTTCTCAGAAAATGGTTGCTTTGTTAGTAGCAATTCTATGAATTGCTTATCTGAAGTCCTATTACAATCTGCAAATGGAAGGGATAGAGAGGAGTTATAAATTAGAAATGACAATTGACACTAGGGACAAAGTACACAATGTCAAATTGAAGTTGTATAACCACAGAGGCCAGGAGCCCTGTCCAGCCCACAGCCCCTCCACCAGCCCCCAGCCTGAAAGAGTGTTTCTCACTGGAGGAGTTCAGGGAGCTTTGCACCACATTTTGGTTATGATACCAGATAATGTGCAAACCATTAGGAAAATCAGTGCTAACCACCATTTAAAAGTCATCCTTTTTCCTCTCTTCATCAGGTAACTTTTCCCCAGTAAATGCAAAAGAGGTTTTTAGGGAGTCTCTGGAATTATTTTACAACAGGAATGCCATCTGGTGGAAAAAGACCCGGGACTAAATTCCTGCACTGTCACAGCTTTGAAACCAGAACACAGCACCTGGTTGTATGGAACCTCCATTTTCTCATGTGTAAAACAGGACTTCCTGTGTTACAAGGTGTTTATATGTAGAAAGCCTCTGTCCAGTATATGGGATAGAATCTCAAAATATATTTTCTTAGTTTTATCACTTGATGAGTACAGATAAAACAAAAAACTTATTCATCCAAAATATATATTTTTCAAATGCTAGGGTTTTAGGTGTGTGTGTGGGTTGAGGGGTGATACAATGTTGGTGTTAACTTTTAAGTAATAGCTGCTACTTAATCCCATTTTAGCAAGTCAGGATCTGGTTTAGCACTTTTCATATAGTACATTCCCCAAGTAGTAACTGAAGGACTTCTAAGCATAAATACCATGCAGTTATGAAATCAGAGATTTCCTCCAGCTTATTTGTCAAAAGAAAATCTTTTCGCCTTTGACGTGAGACTCTGGGAGTGTGGTGAGGTTGGCTTAGCGTGCAGGGCATAGGGAGCATAGCAGTTGGAGAGGAAAGCAGGTTGGGCTGGAAGGGAAAAATTGTTCCTCTTTTACTAAAATAAAATACATAAATGAATCACCACAATGACAATAATTCATAAAATGGAGTACACATGGAAAAATGTGTGTGGGAAGACAGAGGAAAGGGATAATTTTTGATGTGATAACATTCCTTTTACAACCAAAGTGTGTGTTGGGGAGGTGGGGTGGGGAGGCAGTGTGTTTAAGTTTTAAGGAGAGAGAGAGTTACAAGAATAGGGATACTATTTAAAATGAGTATTAAGCATTCAAAACAAAAACATGCTCATCTTACCACACACTGCTCAGGTTTCTTCTGAAGAAGCCTTGGCTATTAAAATACGTAAATCCTACCTGTGCCTTAAATCTGAGCCCCAAACATTAGCATAGCAGTCTCTCAAAATTTGCAGCTGTTAGACCAGTTCAGCCTGTACCACCTGACTCTAGACTCATAGGAGGCTGTTGACTTCTCTAAAGCTGTGCTCAACCAGTTGAGAGATTAATTTACCTACAGGGTGAAGTCGATGAAGCTTGTTTTTCTTAAAACCTTTGACCTGGCAGTGATCCCAAGCGTCATGTGGTTTCTGCTTCTGGAAGGGAAGGGCTACAATGATACCATTCTACAGTGTTCATTGGTTTTCCTGTCAATCTACACGTCCTCAGAATGAGATTCCTTAGGCTTCTGTAGTGAAAGGGTATTGCATGTTTCACAGCCTGTGTGGGGACCCACTCCTGCTTTGGTTCATGTAGTTAATCCTTCCCTGGCTGACACTGCATTTTCCCTCCTCAGCCATGTTATGTCACTTACCCTGCTTAGCCAGGGACAGAATGCAGCTTCTCATTTGCTTTGAAGGCTGTGGACAGCGGCCACCTGTCTCAACACTTTTTATCATCAGATGCTAATCTGTAGTCTCGCCTTCTACACTATACTTGATTGCTTCTGAGTTCTTGTCTTTCCTAAAACTGGACCCATGTCCTCTCTCAAATGCAAAAACACAGGGGAAATATTTGTGTTCTGAAGCCTACTTTTAGATTTTTAAAAGGTGCTAATCATGTGGATAACATTATGCTAGACACGGAGAAAATTACAAAATAAGAAAAAACAGAAATCTAGTCAGAGAAGAAGAGTGTAAAGAGAAAGTTGCTCAGGAAACAATCTCATATGATAGAGGGTCTTAAATCCATGACTGAAATATTTGGACTTTACCACTGGGAGTAGGTATATGGGAGATACTGGAGGCAACAGGTTGGAAGAACAATGAAACACATTGATATGGCACTATTGTGCAGCAGATTGGGAAGAGGTAAAAGGTTACATAGGGAGGTTGTTAGGAAGGTGGTATAGTAATCCCCTTGGGAGTCAATTATATTTAAGACATTTTATAAAATAAATTAGGAGAAATTTTTTTTATTATGAAAGCAATAATGGTTTGAGAGAATGTGGAAATTTCTAAAACATATAAGGAAGAAAAATGTCACCTGTAACCTCACAACCTAAAGATAATTATTGATATTTTATTACCTTTCTATGGACATAACTGATACCATATAATACATGGAGTTTAATACTCTTTTAAAAACTTAGCATAAATATTTGCCCACATTACTATTATATGAAATACAATCTATAAGTAGTCACTAAGTCTATCAAATGGATGGTCCATAATATGAGAGCATTGCTGTCTTCGTTGGATATCCAGATTATTTCTAGTTTTAGCTATCAGTAGTCAAAGTGCAATAGTTATACTTTCTCTAATATCTTTACTTCCCTAATCATTTGCTTAGCATATATTCAGAGGGCAAGGTTCCTGTTCAGGTTCTTGATGTTCCATAGAGACATTTGCTCCTCTTACACAAGCAGTGTGTGGCACTGAGAATACTCATTATTAAATAATTGCGAATTTGATAGACAAAAAAGGTTATCCTTTGCGATAAGCATTACTTTGCCAGTTAACTATTAACATGGTTGAACGTTTCACTTAACAATTACAGTTTGAGGTGGGTGGATCACTTGAAGCTAGGAGTTTGAGACCAGCCTGGCCAACATGGTGAAACCCCATCTCTACCAAAAACACACAAAAAGCAAAAAACAAAAATTAACTGGACATGGTGGCGCATGTCTGTAATCCCAGCCACGTGGGAGGCTGAGGCAGCCGAGGCTGTTGGCTTCATCTGTGTTATTTTGGAATTTACAAACTGTTTCCTCCTTTGCGATTTTGTACTAGCTGTTTCCTACTTTGGGGAGAGCCCTTCTCCCAGACCTCCACGTGCTGGACTCCTTGCCTTGACACGGGCCTCTGCTGCACCACAGACCCTTCTGAAGGGAGGACTTCCCCAACACCATCTCCATCACTTCATCATAATTGCTTTCAGGGTTCTCACCAACCTGAAATCATCCTGCAAAATTTTCTATTTACTTGACACTAGAATGACTGTAAACTCTAAGAGGGTCTGTCTTCTGTACAGCTGTATTTCCAGCACTCAGAATATCACCTGGAACATAGTGGGAACTGTATAAATATTTGATGAGGGACTGAGCCAACTAATGAATGGAGCTCAAGGGAGAGATTAAGCCTAGGACTGCAGGAAACCAAGTGCTTTAAGGACCTCTCTAGTCTCCCTGGCTGCTGCTTCCATTTCTGGAAGTTCATTTTATCCCAACAATAGCAGTCTACTACAGAAATGCTCCTATATATTCCCAAGCCTCATGGAGGGGAAATATGAAAACTTAAGGACCTTAAAAGTATAAAGATCTTGGTGGAGCCTGAAACCCCCACCCCAACCTAATACTGAGTTTTGGAAAGTTTAATTGTTGCATGTGAATATATTTCTGTTTCATTCTCATTGGGAAACATTATCTGTGGGTTATGGCCAATGGGAAATCATCAGACATTTAGACATCAGACATCAGGCATCATATAAAATACACATTTGTATATGAAATCTTTAATCCAAATTGTTGCCCTGCCACCCTTCTGAGTAGCTGTCATATCCTAGTCTGAGGGCCAAATAGATTGAAGGTAAAATTCAACCAAGCAGAGTTCTGTAATGCCTTTTTCACACACAGATTTGTTGCTTTTTGTCTGCTCTCAGAATGAAGTAATGAATCTCTAGAGGAAGTTGATTTACTTCATTAAAAAAAACCAACTGAAAATATATTTCCTATGGCCACTGACTAATGCTAGAAAACATTAAGAATATTCCCATTGCAAAAATATCTGCAAGTGGGAGAGAATTAGACAAGCAGGGGGATGGTGATAAGCATCTATTACATGTTATACACCCTGTTATGGAGGCTTTACAACTGCCACCTCTGAAAAATGGGCTTTACCTCCCTATCTAAATGCATATAAAATAAAATCACACGATAGCTTTTACATCAGAGCAGCAAAACTAGCAAAATTTGAAAGTCTGACATTAGCAAATATTGGTAAGAACATGAAGCAATGAAATTCTTTTCCTCTAAAGGATACAGTTATGGAAAAAAATTGGGGCTTTTCTAATACAATTGAGGATGTACCTACCCAATGATTCTGCAATTCCGTTCACTAAACAACCCCTGAAATACTCGCACAGAAGGACATTACCAGAATCTTAGGAGCAGCAAAGTTTATAAGAGCAAAATATACATTTGGAAAAACTTAAATGTTCGAAGGAGATGAATACATTTAAGGTTTTTTTTTCAAGGTAATTGAGAATCTGCAGTAAATGTTATGGTTTCCTGTTATTTTTAATTGCTAAGTTTACAATGCCTGGAATCAGTTCTGCCTTCAAAGCCAAGTGTTCATTTTCCATGTATCAGGAAACCCATTTGGCACAGAGACCATCCCAGGAAGTTAAGTTCAGATTCACAGAATTAGTAGCAAAGTGCAATGTCACAAGTGTCCAGTGAGAGGCACTGCAGGGGACTGGGATGGCCTGTCTTAACTTCATACATTTTGGGGCAACTGTAGCCATTAGACTTGGCATATAGTCCTCAGGCTAAGAAAGAAGATCGGACACAAATGCATCTATTCATAAAGTGAAAATGAAAAAAGATAGCGTAAAAAAAAAAGATTTAGAAATAACTTTCAACCCCGCTTATAGCAATAGTTCTGAACGCAAATCATATGACTTTTATAAAAATAGTAACGCCTTTGTTTTGTTTTGGATGAGGACGTGAACCCTGAAGAATATACATATACAGAGGAACCTCGTTTACTGCTGATGGTAGGGGAAATAAATAATAATCTCTATTTATAGCTTAAGAAAGAGGTCCTCAAAGAGTGGGAGCCGCATGGGTCCCTGACAGACCCTTCAAAAAGATCTGTGAAATCAAAACTATGTTCATCATGATATTAAGACCTATTCAGTTCTCATTCTCTCATTAGTGTATGGTAGACCTTTTCAGAAACTATATGACATATTATATCATGAGACTGATTGCAGAAGCAAATATGAGAATCCAGTCATCTTCTAGTAAGCCAGACATCAAAGAGATCTGCATCTATGTAGAACAATGTCTCTTTTCTCAATAAGCCTGTTTTAGAAAGTAGTTACTTTTCATAAATTGTATGATATTTGTGTTAACACATAATGGGTTTATTGTTACTTAAATAAGAAAGTAAATGTTAAAAAATTCTCACTTTAATTTCTAACATAGTAATATTGACAGGCATAACCTACATAGACAAAAGCACGTTGGAATTCTCAATACTTTTTAAGAGTGTAGAAATCTGCAGACCACTGACCTTCAGCCCATCACAGGAAGTTTTGCTGTTAGCACAATTATTGCATCTTTGCTCCTATGGTCGCTTTTGTCTCACTGTCTCTGATCTTTCAAAGACCGTCTGGAAGAGCTTGGCCAGTAATCTATTGAATGGAGATTACATTTTGAATCTTTTCCTACATCTCAGTGCCCTGTGGGATGACTCTGGGGTGTCTCCAGATGGCTAGCGCAACAGGTCCCTGTTGACATCACCTTATGGGGAAGTTTTAGACAGGAACAGTCTTCAGGCTCTGAAGTACTTGAAGAACACCATGGGATGCCTGCCTTACAGAAGTTAATGAGCATGACTCAGGCAGATTCATAATTCTCCTTAGAAGCCATTTGGGATGCCTTCCACTTTGGGGTCATTCCACATAGACCAATGCAGAGCATGCAGTAACTGCTCAAAAAGGAATGAACAGTTCATTTAGAGTTCAGCTTGGAATAGACTTAAGCAGACACTCCTGGTGATGAAGGACTTAGATGCCAGGAAATCAGGCTCAAAGACTTTCAAGCCACTTCCTAGTGTGATGTCACATTCCTTTCTACGCTCCACTGGGAAAGGCAGGTCTGCCCCGCCCACGGTGGCGGGGAAATACCTAGGCATGGAAGTGGCATGACAGGGCTCAGGTCCCTGTCCTATTTTCCACTCTCCACGAGGTCCTGCACGCTGCAATCCTGCAGGCAGGTAGACACCGGGCCGGGAGTCTGGCTGAGCCAGGCATGGGTGGGGCCCTGATAGTAGGAGAGGTGTGCAGGAAAAGACGTGGCAACAATGTGTGCCACCGCAGGCCAGGGATCAGGTCCCCCAGGCGGGCCTCCGACCGGCTAGGTGACCATGGGGGAGACGACTCTCTCTCTGGGTCGAGGTGTGGAGCTCGCGGCTACTTTCAGCTCCAGCGGCTCCCTGCCTTCCTTTCTGCTTTCCCGCCGGCCCTTGCCAGGTGGGCCTGCTCTGGTTGCTCCCAAGTAAGCCGGTGTTTGGGTTTCTGTTGAGACCGCGGATTCCGAGGACAAGGGCGCGCAGGGGAGGAGGCTCCGTGCGACGAGGACGGGGATGGGGTCCTACTTCCGGGACCCAGGCCGCGGGCTGCGCTGGGGGGCGCCCTGGCCCTCGCGGGAGCTCTGGACGCGAGCCTGCTTCTCTGTCAGGGGGCGGAAGCGGCTCCCATGCGGTCCGCACCGCCGCCTCCGCCCACTCTTCGCCCATCCTCCTCTGCGGCCGGGCGAGCTCCCTGCCTTGGATCCTAAAGGTCGGGCGCCCAGACGAAGGAGACAGGGGACGGGTCGTCTTTGGGGAAACGTGGGGCCAAAGTCAGAGGGCTCCCCAGGAAGAAGGGAAGGTCAGCGGCCCGGGCGGTTGTCTTTGAGATTCCGAGGTCGCCCACGCCGGCGCCTCAGGCCAGCCCCACAGCGCTCTGCCCTCCCACCCTCTTCTCCCTTCCTTGCAGCCCGGTTTGGGGATGTGGTCCTTGCTGCTCTGCGGGTTGTCCATCGCCCTGCCACTGTCTGTCACAGCAGGTACGTCCGTTCCGTGTGTCTTCAGTTCCCAGAGGCCGCCCTAGTCCACAGGCTCCTGGCGCCTCACTGGGAACCCCAGGGGATCGCGCCAGCCGGAGCACGGCTGCTTATGCTCCCAAGACGGCGAAGAGGAAACAGAGCCAGCTCCACGTGCTGGGATGCTCAGCCCTGAATGTCACCTTTGAGCTTGGAGGTGACTTCGGGGAGGGGAAGGAGTTAGGCAAATGGCAAGTGAAGACTTGAGTAAAAATGCTCAAATGGAGTTACTACTGCCTATTTTATGTGATAAAGGGTTATTTTATGACAAGATGAAAGCAAGGAAACCATCAATAGAACAAATTTCTTCTAAGAAATTTGGTAGAAATGAGCTTTAAGAATGAACCAACTTTTTTGGCCGGGCGTGGTGGCTTATGCCTGTAATCCCAGCACTTTGGGAGGCCGAGGCGGGTGGATCACTTGAGGTCAGGAGTTCGAGACCAGCCTGACCAATATGGAGAAACCCCATCTGTACTAAAAATACAAAATTAGTCGGGCATAGTAGCTTATGCCTGTAATCCCAGCTACTCGGGAGGCTGAGGCAGAAGAATCGCTTGAACCCGGGAGGTGGAGGCTGCAGTGAGCTGAGATGGTGCCATTACACTCCATCCTGGACAACAAGTGAAACTCCGCCCCCCCCCCCAAAAAAGAATGAACCAACTTTTTTTTTTTTTAACAATCGTTTTGGGATGAAATACCTTTTACTCAAGGCAGAGTAACTGGGTGGCAGAGCAGAAACAGAAAAGACAAGAAGGGCTCCTTTACTCTGTAGATGAGTGCAGAGTAAAGAACTCTGTGGATGAAAAGAACTAAGGGTCGTGGAATAGAAAGGAAAGAGGGAAATCACTCCCAATGGGGAAGAGATTTGTGAGGAGGGAACGGAGTAAATTCTGTCTTATGGATACATTTGAAGAACTTGGAATATACTTTATAATCAGCATTCTATTTTTAGGAAACTTTCAGACTCAGGAAACTCCCAAATAAAATTTCAAATTGGCTGGAAAATTGAAGAGGCATTTAAAAAAACTAACAGTAAATAGAACTAAAGTTTTCTTTCACGGATAATTATTTTGTTTTTCTTTCCCTAGATGGATGCAACGACATTTTTATGAAAAATGAGATGCTTTCAGCAAGCCAGCCTTTTGCTTTTAATTGTACATTCCCTCCCATAACATCTGGGGAAGTCAGTGTAACATGGTATAAAAATTCTAGCAAAATCCCAGTGTCCAAAATCATACAGTCTAGAATTCACCAGGAAGAGACTTGGATTTTGTTTCTCCCTATGGAATGGGGGGACTCAGGAGTCTACCAATGTGTTATAAAGTAAGTTCCTCATTTAAAATAGAACTAACTCATGTGTGTATATGTATAAATTCTTTAAGGAAAATTCTTAATGAACATAGAAAACTCATTGAGAAGAATTACGTTGTTGTATGTTTTTATAATTGTTACAAGACAAATTCCAGTGAACACATTTTTAAACAGAACAGATTTGTAAATCATTTTTGGAATCTGATATGCATCTTTCCCCATGGAAATGGCACCTCAGACCAGACCCACTCACAAAGTGTGTCTGTCCCAATATTATTGCTGCCATCTTTCTTTCTTGTTTTCTTTTTCTTTTTTTTTTTTTTAAGTTTCTGAGACGACGTCTCACTCCGTCACCAGGCTGGAATGCAGTGGTGCGATCTCGGCTCATTGCAACCTCTGCCTCCTGGGTTCAAGCAATTCTTTTGCCTCAGCCTCCCAAGTAGCTGGGACTACGGTGTGTGCCACCACGCCTGGCTAAATTTTTGTATTTTTAGTAGAGACGGGGTTTCACCGTGTTAGCTAGGATGATCTCCATCTACTGAACTCCTGATCCACCCGTCTTGGCCTCCCAAAGTGCTGGGATTACAGGCCTAAGCCACCTAGCCTGGCCACTGCCATCTTTCTTGAAATGCCAAAAGCTTTTGTGGGAAATGGCACATCCAGATAGGAATAAGCCTCCTATGAGCCCTTTTCACAAGGAATTTGCTTAAGGCAGGGAGTAAGCATCGAGAATGTTCCAGACCTCACTGGAGAACCCGTGCTAAGAAACATGAATGAGTAACACAGGCCTGGTGGTGACTGCCCCTCAAAGGTAGCCGTCTATTAGGATCAAGCCCATCGTCTCACTTTTCAAGGGAATCTGGAAATTGGAATTTGTGTGTGCAACTTTTTATAATTTGTAAAGCTTTGTTGGGCCTGAATAAAACACATCTGTAGACCAAATTTAGCTTGAGGGTCACAATTTTGTGACTCTCCCACACTGGCTTGCATGACCTTAACAAATTACTTGATCTCTCTGAGCCTTATTTTTTTCTGTAAAATGGAATTAATGCTGGCCCGATAGGGTTGAGGTGCAAATTAACTGAGACCAGGTGTGAAGTGGGTACTCCATTCTCTCTCTCTTGTTTTGATTCCATGATATTTGCCGGCCCCTTTCTGTGGCCCAGCATGGCCCATGTCCCACTCTGATTTCTGCCAGATTCCTCATTTCTATCCACCAGACAGACAAAATGCACAAAATCGAGTGGTTCACAAGTGGAAGTGGTCGTTAGCTCTGCCTGGCTCCTTTCCACAGATTTAGTCGCTAATAAACCACTCAGAGCATGTGGAGGTCTGCTTTCCTATTTTAGGCTAGGCTGTGAGTTATTAACTAGACTTGAAGATCATACATCACATAAATGAATCTGGATGTCGAAGCTAGAGTTAAACTATTTAAATCTGGGAGCTGTGAAATGACGAAAAATAATCTTTAATAGAAATTAGACAAGGATATCTGCCATAAAAGAAAATGAACGTGAATTCTCCAAGACTTTTACTACTAACATCCAGATAGGATACATATTTAGGAAACTGTATTTTTACTTTTTGCTTTGAAATAATTTTAACTTTAAATAAATTTGGCAGGAATAGTATCAAGAACTTCCTTCTACCCTTTATCTAGATTATCTAGATGTCTCATTTTTAAGAATATATTTTTACATTCATCTTATAATTTTCTCTTTCACCATATATATGATATAAATTATAAACAATATTTTTCTCCTAAGCCATTTTTAAACCATTTCAGTTGTATGCATATCCTCTTAGCTCTTAATATTTCAGTTTATATTTCCTATCAACAGTGTATATTTCCTATTTCATTTCAATGTATATATGTTTATTTCTTACATAATCACAGTATAGTTACCAAATTCAGGAAATGTAACCATCATATAATACCTTAATCTATAATCTATATTCTAATCTTATCAATGGTCTCATTGAAGACCTTTTATAATTTTTTTCTTTCTTTCCCAGTACAGTTACCAATCTAGGATCATGCATCACATTTGGTTGCCATGAATATGTAATTTCTTTTAATCTGGAACGGTTCCTCAGTCTTTGTTTTTCATGGTACCTACATTTTTAAGGACTATAGGCAATTATTTTGTGTTATCTCCTTCATTGGTGTTTGTCAGGTATTTCTTCATTATTAGGTTCAGCCATTTTGGCTGGAATGCTAGGTGAGTGCTTTGTGTCCTCTTCAGAAAATTACTCAGAGCCACATTGCATCCACTTGCCCCCAGTTGGTGATGTCCATTTTGATCACTCAGTTAAGGTGTTGTGCAGTTTCTCCACTGTGTGAATACCATTTGTCCTTTTGTGATGAATGATTTGGGGGGTGCTTACTGCTTTGTTAAAGGCAGAGGGTTTGCATGGTGCTGTGAAAATGATTTGAAAACATTTGAAAATGAGCTGAATTATTTGATTTTGTGATTTTTTAGAAGAGTTTATGAGGTCTCAATCTGTCTTACAGGGGTAGAGACAGCTGTCATAGAATACATGTAAACCTAACTGTTTTTGAAAAACAGTGGTGTGACACTTCTGTAAATGGTTTACCGAATTTATCAGATGAGTACAAGCAAATATTACATCTTGGAAAAGATGATAGTCTCACATGTCATCTGCACTTCCCGAAGAGTTGTGTTTTGGGTCCAATAAAGTGGTATAAGGTAAAAAAAAAAAATTCTTATGGATATTTTTCCTCGTTTTCTTTAAAAACCCACTGTTTTTTATAGGTTAAGTTGCATTTTTTAAGGCAGAATTGGTAAAGAAATTTGTGTGCCTAAGATAGATTAGTTAGCTAGCAGTCATTGATAATGTTACCTTCCTGATTACTGTTTTAAAAAATTTTTTGGTTATTGTATCTTTGTAATATTTTATTATTTGGATCCACCACCTTCCTCCAGTTATTCTTGTTTTTCAGGCTGTTCTTTATTTTCTAACATTAATTATGTTTGTTTAAATACATACTACGTGCGCATGGTTCAATAATCACAAATCGTAAGAGGTTACTCCCTGGAAAACTTCTTTCCTGCTACCGTTCCATATTTGCTCTGGGCTCATCACACCTTCCTTGACATGTCGCTACCATGATTAGTGCCCTGTGATTATTCTTATATAATGCTATACTAGCAAATAAAAATATATAGCCTAACTCTTCCTAGCCCTTCTTTTTTAAGCTCATCTTTCTGCACTTTATGTTTTCATCTTTGAAATTTCTCTTTTCTTGATGATCCTGGCATATGTTGACATAGAAGGTAACCCTTAGCGTGGAGGAGCACAGGCTAGTTATTTGAGATTGGAATTAGTTTTTCCTGCTTGTTAACTCTTGCCAGCACACCCCTCCGGGTCATGAGTTTTCTTTATGGGAAGGTTTTCATTTATTGATTCAATTTCTTTAATGGTGAAAGGATTACGCAGATTTCTTACTTTCTCTTGTGTGAGTTTGGTAAGATTTTGTGTCTTAGGAAGTTTCTCATTTCATTAAAGGTTTCATATATTCTGGAAAATTGTTTATCAGCTCTTCTCTTTTAATGTCTGCAGACATTAAAACCTTCAAAGTAAGGTTCACCTTTAGTCATTATTCATTCTCTCTTTCTTACACACACACACACTTACTTGATTAGTTTCATGAGAGACTTGTCAGTTCTAGTACTCTTTTCAAAAACTAACTTTTGATTTTGTCGATCCTTTCTGTTACATATTTCATGTTCATTTAGTTTGTTGAGTTGCCCTCTTTCACAAGAAATGTGGAAGTGAATGTCCTTATACCTGTCTTTTAAACATATTTGCTAGTGCATGCAGTTCTCTAAGATACCTGATTGCTAGCCCTAGAATTGCTCATTTGTAGGGCATGCAGATGAACAAAGTATTCAACTTTGTTGATGTTGCAAAAATTGCTTTACAGAATTTTGTATCCGTTTATACTTTTGCCAGGAGTATTTTATTTTATTTTATGACAGAGTCTCACTCTGTTGCCCAGGCTAGAGCGCAGTGGTGTGATCACGGCTCATGGCAGCCTAACTCCTGGGCTCATGTGGAAGCCCAGGTAATTTTTAAAATTTTTTGTGGTGACAGAATCTTGCTATGATGCCCAGACTGGTCTCGAACTCTGGGCCTCAAGTGATCCTCCAGCCTTGGCCTCCCAAAGTGGTGAGATTATAGGCATGAACCACCATGCCTGGCTCACCAGGAGTATTCTCGATTTCCTACAACCTTGTGTTGAACTTTGTGTTATAAGACTTTGATTTTTAAAATCAGCCTGGTGGGTATAAAATGTACCTTTTTGTTATTTTATTTTACTTTTCCTTAATTATTAGTGAGACTGACCACTTTTTTCATATGTTTATTGGCCATTTCTGGATCCTCTTCTGAACTGCCCACTCATATCTTTTGGTATATTTCTTATTTTACTTTTCATGCCATTTTCTTGTGACTTATAGGAGATTTTATATATTTATATATCCCGGGTATGATTGTTTGCAATGCATTAAAAAAAAACCTTTCCATTGAAGTTTGACATGTACATATAAAATGCAGAAATCATAAGTGGACAAGCTTGTTGGATTATCAGAAAGTGAACATACTTTTTAATTACCCTTTCCCACGAAGGTTAAGAAAACATTACTAGCACCTCTGAAGGCCCACCTCTTCCATCTTGCAAAAACTATGCCTCTCTAGTCCCCAAATAACCACTTCCCTGATTTATACTATCATAGATTAGATTTACCAGTTTTTGAATTTTATTTAATTTGAATAAAATCATATGTAGTATTTATGTCTAGCTTCCTTGGCTCAATAGCAAACCAGTGAGAATCATCTATGCTATTGCATGTGGCTATATTTCATCCATTTTCATTGCTTATACTATTTCACTGTTATTATTGTTAGACTCTTGAGTCATATCCAATTTCTGGGTCTTAGAAACAAAGCTGGTATGAACACTTTTCTCACTTATGAATGCAATTTTGTGGGACATAATTACACAAGGGTGAAATATTTGGGTCATAAGGGTATGTAGAAAATGCCAAACCGTTTTCCAAATTGGTGCCAATTTACAGTTCCAGCAGCACTGTATAAGTGTTATTTATGCCCCTATATCTGACAACAGATGGTACTATTAGCCTTTTTAATTTGCTATTTGGATAAGTGAGTAATTGTGTCTCATTTCAGCCTTAATTAACACTTCCCTGATTATAACTGATAATGTTGATCTTTAAATTTTCTTATTGGCACTTGGATGTGTATGGGTGTGTGTGTGTAATTTTTTTTCTTTGAGTGCTTGCTTGTGAATTTTTTTTTTTTTTTTTTTTCGAGATAAGCTCTTGCTGTGTTGCCCAGGCTGGAGTGCAGTAGTGCAATCATAGCTCACTGTAACCTTGAACCCCTGGGCTCAAGTGACCCTTCCGCCTCAGCCTCCTGAGTGGCTGCGGGTTACCTTGTCCAAGAGGTATCTTTTTTTTTTTCCTGTAAAAAACCAAATAATAAATATTTTAGGCATTGTAGGCCAGATGATCCCTGTTTCAACTACTCAACTCTGTTTTGGAAGCACAAAAACAGTTGTAGACAATATAGAAATGAAGGAGTGTGGTTGCGTTTCAACAACATTTTATTTACAAAAACAGGTGGTTAGCCACATGTGGCCAGTGTGTGGTTTGCTAGCCTCTTGTCTATTTCTCATTGATTTGTAGTAGCTCTTTATAGATCTGGATATGAGTAATTGTTACAATGTGCCCTTCTAAGCAATGGCTAGCTTTTCTACTCTGGTAATGAGGTCTCAGACTTCCTAGTTTTAATGCAGTCTAACGTACTGATTTTCCATTGTGATTAGTACTTTCTGTGACTTAAGAATCTTTTTCCTACCCCAAGGTAAAAGGATCTTTTCCTATATTTTCTTGTTGAAGTTTCATTGTTTTTCTTTTTCCACTGATTTTTCAGTGTGTAGTGTTGGTAGGGTCAAATGTAATTTTTTTCTGTGTGGACTTACGGTTTACCTGTTCTTTTCACGTTGCTTTGCATGCCACCTCTGACTTAAATCATATTGGTCTTTGTGTATAGATCTGTTTCAGAACTCTCTGTAGCGTTCCCTTATTCTATTTCTTTCTCTTTCTTTCCTTTCCTTTTCTTTTTTTTTTTTTTTTTGAGATGGAGTCTCACTATGCCTCCTAGGCTAGAGGGCAGTGGCGCGGTCTTGACTCACTGCAACCTCTGCCTCCTGGGTTCAAGCAATTCTCCTGCCTCAGCCTCCAGAGTAGTTGGGATTACAGGCACACGCCACCACGCCTGGCTAATTTTTGGTATTTTTACCAGAGACAGGGTTTCACCATTTTGGCCAGGCTGGTCTCGAACTCCTGACCTCAGATGATCCACTTGTCTCAGCCTCCCAAAGTACTGGGATTACAGGTGTGAGCCACCGCACTGAGTCCTTATCCTTGTTAATTAATATGGCATTAGATAAGTCTTGTAAGTTTTGTGTAAGTCTTCTGCTTTTCCTTTTTCTGAAATGTTGCCTTGGCTATTCTAACTTCTGTTTCTGCAGCACTTGGAGATGGCCTCTGAGCTGTGACTAGCAATCCTAAATGAGTATCAGAGTTGATCCTCTGGACCTTTTAAAAATCCAGATATTCAGTCTCACCCTCTACTAACTGAAGCAGGTCACCCGTGGGTGGGGCTTAGACGCCTTTATTTTAAAAACAACCCCTGGGCTTGCAAAAGTAGGCAAAAGCTGGGGGCCAGCAGTGTAAGCAGGAGGGGTCACCTGATACTATACCACCTGCTCAGTTTTGGTGACCCAGGTGTGGCTGTTTTTGCCACTACCATGTGCTCAGACCTGGAATCACTCTTTGGGCCTCAATGTTGTCATCTGTAAAACCAGAGGGTTGGAATCAATTCTTCAAGTATTTGAAATCTGTGATCTTCTTGGTGCTGTGCCAAGGGATGTCATATGTCTTCAAAGAAGTTACAATTTATCAGAGGAAACAGACAGACAAGTAAACTAAGAATTTTATTACAGCATGAGGTGAACATACAGAAAGCGAAATCAGAGCAGACCCTGGGAATGTCCGTGGCTATGCTTCCTGGAAAAGGTGACTTTGAACTGTGCTTGAAGAGTGACCACAGTTAGCCTGGTGGGTACGGCAAGGAAGGTCAGTAATTAGAGGGAAGCAGCAGGTGCAAAGGTGTTGGGTGCGAAAGAGAATGGTGTTTGGGGACCCTGGTTAGAGTTTAGGGCACATGTAGAAAGATGGTGCTAGAAAATAAACACTGTTTATGCCAACCTAAAGCATTTCAACAGTGAATCCCACCATCCGGAGAACGGCATGAGCAAATTCGCATTTGAGAAAAGTCCTTCCGTAGGGGCTGTAGTGAAATCCATTGGAAGGCCTTGAGAATGGTGGCATGCTGATCATTTGGACTATCCTAGAAATCAAGTTAAGAAGTGTGGTTCATTTCAGAAAGTTATAAAGTAGAACTGATAAAATGAGGGAAAAGGAGGAGGAGAGGAAGTGGGGGAACTCATGTCCGAGGGCTCCGAATTTTTATAATTGTAAGGATATGTTATGGGGAAAATTTGAAAGAGTAATGTAGGTAAATAGATAGAGATGCAAAGAATGGCTAAGGTGGAGACCATGAATTTGTAGTGGTACCAAGACGCCTGTTTATGTGATTAGCTCCTATAGTGCTCTGCTCTCTGGTTGGAGGCGTGTAGGAGAGGGATGAAGGGATCCATCAGAATGGGGGGCTTTGCAGGTGAAGATGCTGGAAGGACGGAGGGCTCAGAGTTGAGGTATTGGAAGTGAAGTGATTGAAGTGATGGACACATGAATCCAGGATGGACAGGAAAGGAAATGATACCTGAAAGAGCTTGGAAATTAGACGAAAATAGAGAGGTCAGGTGGGCTAATTCCAGTTAAGGTAGAAAAGTGAGTTGAATGGATAGAAAGTTCAGTGGAAAAGTGTGATGCCCATGGTGAGTAGACACTCACCATCCCTGGCGAGCCTTTTTATCCTGTAGAGGCCATAAAGCTAAAAAGACACAGGAACAAAATGACCAAACCACCTTGCATTTTGCTGAGTCACCTACTGCCAAGGCTCTGGATGGAATTCCGTGTCTCCAGCTGGCTTTGCTGAAAGGTGAAGGTGAGGATGGTGGATCTTCCTGCTTTTTCTACTGGAACGCACAGCCCTGGAGACACGGAAATTTCTCCAGCAGTATTGAAGTGTCCAGTCTCCAGGTCTGTGGGAGCTGAGTATTCCGCTTTATTTGTTGGGGTGGCTCTTCCTGATGTGGCTTTACTTGACACACTGGAGTTGTGTAAGTGGCAACTCCTGGTCTCTGAATTGCAGGTGGTGTATTTCAGAGTCACTTTCCCACTTTCCAGGTTGTGGTAGAGGTAGCAGCTCTCAGGGCAAGCCAGTTCGGCAGTGTGGTTCTGGCCTCGATGCCACTTCCTGAGTACTTTCACAGATTTTGCAAAGCACCTAGTATCTTGTCTTGAATCCTTTTCTGCATAAAATATAGAATGATTTTTGTTTGCTAAATCCAGAGATATATGGCCTCATGGCCCTGTTTCAAAGATTAAATGACCTAATCTATCCACGAAGCATTTAGTTCAGCATGAGTGCATAAGTACCTAATACATAAATATTAGAGATTATTATTATTTAGTTACAATAAAGGAATGAATGAGCTGGAACAGGGAATCAGTCAGAAAGTAATATATTTAATTTTAAGAACTTGGAGACGGGGTTCTGGATAATGGCAAATCCCTATGATAATCTTGGCTTATGTCTGGGAGAATTGAAAACTGAGAGAAGTCCCCAGGAAGTCTTTGAAATTGAAGAGCTGACAGAGGACAAGGTTAGGGTATTAAGACATCTGTCTACACCTGGAAAAGTGGTAATGTCTCCAATTTTGTTTTCGTTTCAATCCCAAATTACTCCTCAGCACAGTGGTTTGGGGCCCCCATCACTGTGCTCAATCTGGACTTGCTAAAGTTACTTCGGGCTCTCTAGTTGCTAAAGTGACATTCATTTTCAACCTAATTGTGGCATTCAACATTGCTGGGCACTCCCATCAGCTGGAAACTCCTTTCTCGTTTTCTTCTAAGACTTACTCATTCTTTGTCTCTGTTTATCTTTTTTTTTTATTATGATTTTTATTTTTTCTGGCACTTCCTTTGTAATCATCACTGAAATTTTTTCCTCTATAGTTGGGTCTTAGGATTTGAGGTTCCCCATAGTTTGAGCCATGGTCATCTTCTGTGCTCGCTTTTGCTTACATTCAAGTGGATGATTTATAGAACCATCAATTTCACTCTATATTCTCCGTATGGCTCCCAGTTCTCTTCCACTTGGATCTTTCTTCCACCCTCTGGATTCCTTTGTCCAACCGTCTAATATACATTCTCCTTAGACCCTCCCATCCCCACCACTCACCCCGTGCACCATGGTTAGAGCTATTTTTTAATCTTACCCCCAATAGAACCATTTTCTCCATTTCTTTGCATTCTTTCTTCTTGCTAGTAACACCTTTGCATACCCAAGCTAGGACTGTAGAAGTCCTGCTCCCTCTGCGTATCCCAAATTTGTCAGTACATTCAGTGGACTGGAACTGCTTAAAATCATTGTTTTTTGTTTTTTTACTTGCTATCCTTACTTCCCTGCTTTAGTTTAGGTTCCATTTGGCCTCAGTTTATGGAAATAAAATCTAAATGATCTTTAGCATTGCATTATTTTAATCCTTTAAACTACACAGCAACTAAAGGATGTTTCTCAAAAGAAAATCTGATTATCTTATTCTCTTGCTCAGAAGGCTTCTGACGCTCATCTCCTTTTCATGGTTTTCTGTGACAGGGCTCCTGACTACCTCACCAGTTTTATCTCCATCACTCTTCTGTACTCATTGCATCTTAGTAAGAATTCTCAGGTTATTTTGTGTTTCTGAAATATTGTACGTCCTGGGTCAGGAGTTTTCTTCACGATGCCTGGAATATATAAGGCATTCAAAAGTGGACGCTATTGTTCTTAATATTTTAATTTTAAATCTTGTTAGTGAGACATTGCCCTAAAGATTTTAAATTTAAATCCAAGCTTGTTGAGAGTTTAACCTTTGAAATAATGCTCCAGTGGATCAGAACAGAGGCAGTTCAAGTTATAGCAAAGCGACAGAATGGCCTTCAACTGCGAGGCTGAACTTTAAGGTGATTAAAATATGTATATCTTGAAAGAAAGAATGAATCCTTCAGAAAGAGGACTGCTCAACCGTGAAAGCACAGAAAAGGAGGCCCAGGGACTATACCTAGCCAGAGACTATCCAGGGAAGACTGTCCAGGGAAGAGGTTTATGAGGTGCAAGGACTAGACTTTGTGCTTTGTTTGGGCTAAGTGCAGTGGTTTACGCCTGTAGTCCTAGCACTTTGGGAGGCTGAGGTGGGCAGACTCCTTGAGTCCAGGTGTTTGAGACCAGCCTGGGCTTCATGGTGAAACCTTGTCTGTACTAAAATGACAAAAAATTAGGGTGTGGTGATGCATACCTATAGTATCAGCTATTCAGGAGACTGGAGTGGGAGGATCCCCTGAGCTCAGGAAGTGGGTGATAGAGCTAAGACTCTGTCTCACAAAAAAAAAAAAAAAAAAAAAAAGTCCTTGTCTGTATCCTGAAGAAGGAGACACCACAGTATCAGAGTCTGATGCCTTTATACATCTAACTCTGATTAGTAACTCCCATTTTGTTTGATAAGCAGTTGTCAGATTCTGAGTTGGTTTCCCATATCAGGTATTTATGGGGAAATAATGTAAGCCTTCTAGGAAGTAGCATTTCATATTATAAATAAACCAGTGCTTGTCTGGCATTAATTATTTACTGCATCCTGCTGGGCGGCTCTATTCATGCTGTTCCAGGGGTGGAGAATGAACTGTGACTCTGAACCGTGCCTAAGTGAGGAGAGAGCTTAACGCTTGGGCAGGTAAATATTTATTTAATTAGGGGTTTCCATGTTGGTTTTATCTTTTAGATTGTGTGCTTCCTGAGGAGAGGGATTGCATGTTAGTCCTGCATGGCCAGGCCTGTCACAGTGCAAGCAAACTGCAGGAACTCCAATGTTTGAATGAACAAATGGACCACTTAGCTAAGCAGTCACTCTGTGGAGTGCAGCTTCTTGAAGGACAGGGAACAGGTTTGGGAGAATTCAGAAGTGGGCCCAAGGTATAAAAGAAGTGGTGATTAGCATGAGAATGTGAGCCTAGGACAGGACATAGGAATGGTGAGGCTTGCCCTCTGGGTGGTTGCTGGGAGAGAAAGCATTCCTGAGATTCACTGGTCTTCTGGTTGGTTGGGTGTGAGGTTGTTGCCTTGTCCATGGAGGAGACTGGGGGGGAGCGGGAGAAGTGATGTGACATCTGCCCTCCATGAACCTGGCCAGCTTCCTTTGCTCACTGTTCAGACCTTCAAAGTGGATGTTGGTGAAGAAGTATTTTGGATTTCTATAAAGTCCAATGCTTGATAAGTGCAGAAAGTGTAATTGGGCCCGCAGTGGGAGCAGTCATTATGAACCCGGGTTTCCAGTCTTGGCAGAGGGACTTGGGCCATTAAGTGGGAGTCCACTGGCAGACATGGGCCCCTGTAGGTGGAGGACGTTCCTGCCTCTTCATGTCCTCCTGTGAAAAACTGACCCAGGCTCAGTTTTCCTCCATGAAATCTTCCTTCCAACTCACATAGGCCACTCTCCTCTCAACTCCTGCTAGACTTAATGTTTGTATCATTCACTTCAGCCTGTAAAATATCCTTTGTCAAATCTGTGTATATCTGTATACACATACACACATATATATATACAGACTGGGCAAGGAATTCTGCTGTGTCTTTCTGTCTATCTATCATCAATCTGTCATCTACCTATTTTTCTATTTACCTAGCTAGCTAGCTAGCTCTCTGTTGTCTTTCAGTTAGTTTGTAAATTACCTAAATTCTAGGGATCACACAGGTTTCTAAGTATTCATTGAATTGAATTTTGTTTTTATTTGTATTAGGACTGTAACGAGACTGTATTCATTGAATTGAATTTTGTTTTTATTTGTATTAGGACTGTAACGAGATTACAGGGGAGCGGTTCACCGTTTTGGAAACCAGGCTTTTGGTGAGCAATGTCTCAGCAGAGGACAGAGGGAACTACGCGTGTCAAGTCATACTGACACACTCAGGGAAGCAGCACGAAGTTTTAAATGGCATCACTGTGAACATCAGTAAGTATGCTCATGTATGTCTGTCGCCTTGTCTTCTTTTGGCTTTGTGGGAACTGGCTTCTGGCTTTGGGCTTTGGGATTTGAGCAGGAGTGATTCTAGGTCTTGGTTTCCCTGAAGGCTAGCAGGCTCTCAGACCTGCCACTCTTAGAATCAGAAGGTGGGAAGAGTGAGGCAGAAGGGCATGAGCAGCTTAGTTCCCTCTTCTGAACAACAGAACACTCAAAACTCTTGGTTGATTTGTGAAAATTAAATGAGATCATGCACATAGACTAGCTGCTGGGGTGCCTGATGAAACACAGGTATCTAGAAAATGGTAGATGTAATGAACATGACTCTCATTCACCTCAGCCTTCATTGTTGTGAATATTCCTGCCGGCCTTCCAGCTGAGGCCTCCCCTGCCTCAGGTGCTTCAGAGCTCAGAGTTCTGGACATGGTCCTGGGATATCCTGCTGCTCATGGGACCTGTGTTCTCATCCCAGGGCAGCCAGCTCTCTTGAACATATGCCTGGAGGTTTGAAAGTAGAACCTTAGAGGAAGAAGAAACCTAAAAGTAATTTAGCTCAAGCCACTAATTTAATTTAATTTTTTTAGTTTTCAATTTTTGTGGGTACATAATAGGTGTATATATTTATGTGTTTATAATATATACACATAATAGGTGTATATATTTATATATAATATGTGTATATATTACATAATAAAAGGTGTATTATATATAATAAAGATGTATTACATATTATACACAATAGGTATATATATTACATAATATGTGTATATTTATATTTATAATCCTTGAACATAGAATATTTTTTCATTTTTTTGGTGTCCTCTTCAATTTCTTTCATCAGTGTTTTATAGTTTTCATTATAGAGATCTTTCACTTCTTTGGTTAATTCCCAGGTATTTAATTTTGGTTAATTCCTATGCATTTTAATATTTTTGAAATGATCATATGGTTTTATGTGTGGCTATTGTAAATGGGATTACTTGTAAAATTTCTTTTCACATTGTTCACTGTTGGCGTATAGAAATGCTACTGATTTTTGTATGCTGATTTTGTACCCAGCAACTTCACTGAATTTGTTAGTTCTAATAGTTTTCTTGTGTAGTCTTCAGGTTTCCCCAAATATAAGATCATATAATTTGCCAACAATGATAATTTGAATTCTTCTTTCCTAATTTGGATGCTGTTTATATCTTTCTCTTGTCTGATTTCTCTAGCTAGGACTTCCAGTACTATGTTGAATAACAGTGGTGACAGTGGGCATCCTCGTTGTGTTCCGGAACTTAGAGGAAAGGCTTTCAGTTTTTCCCCATTCAGTATGATACTAGCTGTGAGTCTGTCACATATGGCTTTTATTACATTAAGGCATGTTCTTTCTAATTCCAGTTTTTTGAGGGTTTTTATCATGAAGGCCTGCTGAATTTTATCAAATGCTTTTTCAGCATCAATTGCAATGATCATATGGTTTTTATCCTTTATTTTGTTGATGTGATGTATTACATTGATTGATTTGCAAATGTCAAACCATCCTTGCATCCCGGGGGATAAATCTCATTAGCTCATGATGAATGATCTTTCCAATGTATTGTTGAATTCTGTTTGCTGGTACTTTGTTGAGGATTTTTGCATCAATATTCATCAGAGATACTTGCCTGTAGTTTTCTCTCTCTCTCTTTTTTTTTTTTTTTGATGTGTCTTTGTCTGGTTTTGGTATCAGGGTAATAACTGGCCTCATAGAATGAATTTGGAAATATCTTCTCCTCCTCTATTGTTTTGAACAGTTTGAGTAGGATTGGTATTAGTTCTTCTTTAAATGTTTGGTAGAATTTGGTGGTGAAGCCATCGAGTCCCAGGCTTTCCTTTAATAAAGAGACTTCTTTCTCTTTAATAAAGAGACTTTATTAAAATTTTTATATTGTTACTTGTTATTGGTCTGTTTAGGTTTTGGATTTCTTCCCGATTCAATCTTGATAGGTTGTATTTGTCTAGGGATTTGTCCATTTCTTCTAGATTTTCCAATTCATTGGCATATAGTTGCTCATAGTAGCCATTAATAATCTTTTGGATTTCTGCAATAACAGTTGTCACGTCTCCTTATTCATTCCTGATTTTATTTATTTGTATCTCTTCTCTTTTTCTCTTAATCTGGCTAAAGGTTTGTCAATTTTGTTTCCCTTTTCAGAGAACCAACTTTTTTTTCATTGATCTTCCGTGTTTTTTTCATTTTGATTTAATTTATTTCTTCTACTGATTTTGGACCTGGTTTGCTCTTGCTTTTCTAGTTCTTTAAGATACACCATTAGATTGTTTATTTGAAGTATTTCCTCTTTTTTTGATGTAGGCACTTATAGCTATAAACTTTTCTCTGAGTACTGCTTTTGCTGTATCCCATATGTTTTAGCATGTGTTTCCATTATTTGTTTCAAGAAATTATTCAATTTCCTTCTTAATTTCTTCATTGACCCACTGGTCATTCAGAAGCATACCATTTAATTTCCATGTGTTTGTATAGTTTCCAAAATTCCTCTTGTTACTAATTTCTAGTTTTATTCCATTGTGGTCAGAGAAGATGCTTGATATTTTTCCAGTTTTTTCAGTGTCTTAAGACTTGTTTTGTGACCTAACATATAGTCTGTCCTTGAGAATGATCCATGTGCTAAGGAAAAGAATATGTATTCTACAGCCATTGGATGAAATGTTCTGTAAATGGATCTATTAGATCCATTTGGTCTATAGTGCAGATTAAGTCCGATGTTTCTTTGTTGATTTTCTGTCTAGAAGATCTGTCCAATGCTGAAAGTGGGATATTGAAGTCTCCAGCTGTTATTATATTGGAGCCTATCTCTTTCTTTAGTTCCAATAATATTTGTTTTTACATCTGGGTGATTCAGTGTTGGGTGTTGACCTTTTTATCATTACATAGTGACCTTCTTTGTCTTTTTTAATAGTTTTTGTCTTGAAATCTATTTTCTCTAAGTATAACTACTCCTGCTCTTTTTTTGTTTTCGATTGGCGGGAATATCTTTTTCTTTTTTCTTTTTGAGATGGAGTCTCGCTCTGTCGCCCAGGCTGGAATGCAGTGGCACGATCTCGGCTCACTGCAAGCTCCGCCTCCCGGGTTTACGCCATTCTCCTGCCTCAGCCTCCCGAGTAGCTGGGACTACAGGCACCCGCCACCTCGCCCAGCTAGTTTTTTGTATTTTTTAGTAGAGACGGGGTTTCACCGTGTAGACCAGGATGGTCTCGATCTCCTGACCTCGTGATCCACCCGTCTCGGCTTCCCAAAGTGCTGGGATTACAGGCTTGAGCCACCGCGCCCGGCCGGAATATCTTTTTCCATCCCTTTATTTTCGATCTATGTGTGTCTTTATTGGTGAAGTGTGGAAACAATCAATGGGTCTTGTTTTTTTCATTCATTCAGCCATTCTATGTCTCTTTATTGGAGAGTTTAGTCCATTTACACTTAATGTTATGATTGATAGGTAAGAACTTACTCCTGTCATTTTGCTATTTGTTTTCTGCTTGTTTTGTGATCTTCTCTTCCTCCTTTCTTTCCTTCCTGTCTTCTTTTAGTGAAGGTGATTTTGTCTGATGATATGATTTGGTTTCTTGCTTTTTATTTTTTTATGTCTCTATTGTATGTTTTCTGGTTTGAGGTTTCCACGAGGCTTGAAAATACTATTTTATAACCCATTATTTTAACCTGATAACAACTTAATATTGTTTGCATAAACAAAAAAGCAAAAAGAAAACTAATAAAAGTTCTACACCTGAACTTCATTCCCCTGCTTTTTAACTTCTTGTTGCTTCTATTTATATCTTATTGTACTGACTACACCTTGAAAAGTTGTTGTAGTTATTATTTTTGATTGGTTCATTATTCAGTCTTTCTAGGATAAGAACAGTTTCACACCACAGTTACAGTGTTAAAATATTCTGTGTTTTTCTGTGTACTTATTATAACCAGTGAGTTTTGTACCTTCGGATGATTACTTATTGCTCATTAATGTCCTTTTCTTTCTGATTGGAGTACTCCCTTTAACATTTCTTGTAGGACAGGTCAGCGAATGAAATCCTTCAGCTTTTGTTTGTCTGGGAAAGTCTATTTCTTCTTCATGTTTGAAGGTTATTTTTGTGGATATACTATTCTAGGGTAAACATTTTTATAATGTGTCATGCCACTCCTTCCTGGTGTATAAGGTTGTCACTGAAAAGTCTGCTGCTAGATGTGTTAGAGCTCTATTGTATATTATTTGTTCCTTTTCTCTTGCTGCTTTTAGAACCCTTTCTTTGTCCTTGACCTTTGAGGGTATGATTATTAAATGCCTCGAGGTAGTCTCCTTTGGATTAAATCTGCTGGGTGTTCTATAACCTTCTTGTATGTGGGGACTGATATATTTCCCTAGGTTTGGGAAGTTCTCTGTTATCCCTTAGAATAAACTTTCTACTCTTTTCTGTTTCCCTACCTCCTCTTTAAGGCCAATACCTCTTAGATTTGCCCTTTTGAGGCTATTTTCTAGATTCTGTATGCATGCTTCATTGTTTCTTATTCTTTTTTCTTTTGTCTCCTTTGACTGTTTATTTTCAGATAGTCTGTCTTCCAGCCTGCTAATTCTTTCTTCTGCCTGATACATTCTGCTATTAAAGGACTCTGGTGCATTCTTCAATATGCCAATTGCATTTTTTTATTTCCAGAATTTTTGCTTGATTAAAAAAACATTATTTCAATCTCCTTGTTACATTTATCTGATAGAATTCTGAATTCCTTTCCTGTGTTATCTTGAATTTCTTTCCATTTCCTCAACACAGCTATTTTGAATTCTCTGACTAAAAGATCACATGTCTCTGTTTCTCCAGGATTGGCCCCTGGTGCCTTATTTAACTCATTTGAGGAGGTCATGTTTTCCTGGATGGTGTTGATGCTAGTTGATGTTCTTCAGTGTCTGGGCATTGAAAAGTTAGGTATTTACTGTAGTCTTCACTGTCTGGGCTTATTTGTACTTGTCCTTCTTGGGAAGGCCTTCAAAAGGATTTGAGTGTTTTGATCTAAGCTGTATCTGCTTTAGGGGGCAGCCTAAGCCCAGTAATACTGTGGTTCTTGCAGACTTGTAGAGGTACCACCTTGATGATCTTGGACAATATCTGGGATAATTCTCTGGATATCAGGCAGAGACTTGTTCTCTTCCCTTACTTTCTCCCAAACAGAGTCTGTCTGTCTGTTCTGAGCCACCTAAAGCTGAGGGTGGAGTGACATAGGCACCCCTGTGGCCATGACCACTATGACTGCTGGGTCAGACCTGAAGCCAGCACAGCACTGGGTCTTGCCCAAGGCCTGCTTTACCCACTCCCTGGCTACTGCTTATGTTTGCTTTAGGCCCTGGTGCTCTACAATCAGCTGGTGGCAAAGCCAGCCGAGCCTGTGTCCCTTCCATCAGGGCTGCTGCCATTGGTGAGGTCTCTCAGGCCCTGGGAGGATCCAGAGGTGCCGTCTAGGAGTCAGGGGTTAGAGTAAACCTTAGAAGTCTACCAAGTGTTTTTTTTGTGCTGCAGCTGAGCTGGCAGTCAAACCACAAGACGTAGTTCTTCCCACTCTTCCCTCCCCTTTCCAAAGGCAAAGGAGCCTCACCATCCATAGCCACCGCCACAGCTAGCCACAAGGAGTCCTGCCAGACTACCGCAGATGTTGTCTTAAGGTCCAACAGCTCTTAAGTCAGCTTGTGGCCAATGCTGCCTTCCTGGGACTCACTCTTCAGGGCATTGGGCTCCCTTTTGGCCCAGAGCATATGCAGAAGTGCCAGCCAAGATTCGAGTCCTAGAATCGGGGACCTCAAGAGCCTGTTTCATGATCTACCCTCCCCTGTGGCTATGCTAGTGCCTAAAGTGCAAGACAAACTTTTCCCTCTGCTTTTCTCAAGCAAAAGGAGTTTTGCCCTATAATCACTGTGGCTGGTCATGTGCTGAGTCTCACCTGAAGCCAGCAAGTTTCAGACGCTCATCCAAGGCATTCACCATAGTACCTGGATAATTACTACTGATTACTCATGGCACAAGGGCTCTTCAGTGAGCAGGTGATGAGTGCTGCAAGGACTGAATCCTTTCCTTCAAGGCAGCGGGTCCCCTTCTGGCCCATGGTCTGTCTGTAAATGTTTTCTGGGAGGCCTGGAACAGGGGCTTCATGACTCTGATCATTGTCCTCTCTTGCTGTGGCTGAGCTGGTATCCAAGATGCAAGATGAAGTCCTCTCTACTCTTCCCTCTCCTGTCCGTTAGCAGAAGGAAAGCATCTCTTTTAGAGCTATAAGCTGTGCAGTCTGGGGTGGTAAAGAGGGGTGATGCCCACACTCCCTTGGCTGTCCTAGATGGGAATACTGAGGTATATTGCATGCCCCACTCCAGTACACGGTCTCTGGGCAGCACTAGGACTCACCTAAGAGTTGCAGTCCAGACTGCCTCTCAAGTTTACTTAGAGACCCAGAGCACTTTAGCCTTTGGTGGTAAGATTTATGGGAAGTCAAGTTCTGATCACTGGGATCGGCAGTTCTCTTCTGTCTAGGGCTAGTTTAAATGCTCCCTCCATGGGCCGGTGGCAGCTGAGTTTGGTCTGGTTTTCTGTTCTGTTCTAACAAGATGGCACTGAGTTCATGCCTCACAATTGCTGTGTTCTTTCTTCCCCAGCAACCAGAGACACTCTCAGTACCATGCCGCCACGGTGGGGGGTTGGCGAGGGTGGCATTGGCGATTGAGGACTGTTTTTTCTATCTCATTAGTGTCCTTTTCTGTGATACAGAGTTAAAACCAGATACTATGAGTGATTTTTGGTTCTTATGAAGGTGTTTCTTCTGTGTAGATAGTTGTTAACTTGGTGTCCTTGTAGGGGAGACAATTGGCGGATTCTTCTATTCTGCCATCTTGCTCAACATTCTCTCCCCAAGCTATACATTTTACAGAGTTGCAGGAGAGAAGCAACTTACCGAAGGTCACAAAGCTGGTTATTGTCAGAAACAGAGCCAGAGCACTGGCATTCAGTGCCCAGGCCAGCATTGGTTTTTCCAAACACATTGGACAAGGAGTTCCTGCTGTAGTGGCTTTTGCTCTTTCTTTAGTAGAAAGTTGTTTTCTATATTTACTCATCTAGATGAGAAGAACCAAAGGCTGGATACTTCTTTGATATAGACTTTCCTATTTGTCACTAGTTTCCATCACACTTCTGAGTACTGGGGGAGACGGAGCTATTTCCGGATGCTGTGGATCCCTCAGGGGATCTGTTCAGCACGGATGGGAGCCAGCGTGGTTGGATGCTGCCTTTGCAGGACAGGGCTCTTTATTCTGTACAGTCCAGTGACTCCCTGCATTCCAGCTGTTCTTCTAGAGAGCCCGTTCTAGTCCTTCCATGTTCTTTGCTGCAACTGCTCCTTTAATTTAAATATTTTTGGGTGGTTTTCAATTTTAATTGTTCTTGCTAAAAGCACAGTAATTAAGCAAATTAATTGTACAAGGTTTGTTTTTTTTTTTTGGAGATGGAGTCTAGCTCTGTCGCCCAGGCTGGAGTGCAGTGGCGCGATCTCAGCTCACTGCAAGCTCCGCCTCCCGGGTTTACGCCATTCTCCTGCCTCAGCCTCCCAAGTAGCTGGGACTACAGGCGCCCGCCATCTCGCCTGGCTAGTTTTTGTATTTTTTAGTAGAGACGGGGTTTCACCGTGTAGCTCAGGATGGTCTCGATCTCCTGACCTCGTGATCCACCCGTCTCGGCCTCCCAAAGTGCTGGGATTACAGGCTTGAGCCACCGCGCCCGGCTTTTTTTTTTTTTTTTTTAATTTTAATGCTCTTGGGTTTTCTACTGACCATTATCTCTCTGAAAGAAAGCAACTTCCTCATCTTGTTCAAAGTGGAATCCCTGGCACTGAGCCCAGTGCCTGGCCTAGATTAAGCACAGATCTATTTATTAAGCGAATGATTGACTTCTATAACGCATTACCTTTACATTGGTAACTGAGGGGAAATTTTGAAAGGTGAAATTGCTCGTGTAAAATGAAGAATCCCTTAAGAAGTAACTGGGTTCAGTAGTCACTACTTCATGTTCAATAAACATTTATTTATGATCTGTTATATGCTAGTATTATGGTAGGTCCTGATAATTCAAAAATGAAAAGCATTGTTTCTTCTACTATGAAACTATCAGCCTGGTGGTGGTGAATCTAGGGGTTAAATGGATCATTTTAACATCATGTGCTAAGGCTAGAGTCATGGACAGTGTTTGTGGAGCAGGAAAAGATTAAGAAGGGTCCATGGGTGGCAAGCAAATGGTCTAGGAAGGATTCTAAGAGGAAAGGAGTTCTCAGCTGAGCTTTGAAGAATGAATAGGATTCACAAAAGTAAAGGAGGGTGAGGAGGGGGTCTCTAGGCAGAGAGAACAGAGGGAACAGTATAGGACAAAGCATGGAAGTATTAAGCATTATGTTTATGTTGGATCTAAAATGACTTTCATTGGAGCCTATGTGAATATGGGGTGGGGAGGGTGGGAGCTGAGGCCATGGAGTTAAACAGGGGCAAGGTCCAGGTGGCTGCATATGCATAGGCTTTACCACACAGCCATTGAAGGGCCCTGGGACAGTGCAAATGCAGAGTCATTGGGCTGCATTTGTGATGGGAGATGTCAGTTTTGAGATGGTTTGAAGCCAGAGTTGACGAGGGCCTTGCAGCTTGGAGACCACTTAGGAGGCTGATAAAATATCCAAAAGAGTGCTGATAGTCTCAACTTGGGAAGAGGCCATGGGAGAGCTCTTCTTCAAGCAATCATTTAAGGACTCTTTGCTGAGTACTGAACAAAGCTATGTTCTGTGCCAGGCAGAGAGAACATCGTGGTGAAGAAAACAGCCACCACCACTGCTCTAATGAAGCTTGAAGGCTGAGAGGAAGGAAGGCAGAGATTAATCAGATAATTCACTAATAAGATGTGTAATTATAGGGAAGATGAAAGCAATGAAGGAAAGGAAAAACCTGAGATCAAACAGACCAGGGCCTGGTGAGAAGGCAGTGGCTCAGGGAAAGCTTTCTGATAATAGTGATGCTGATGGTCAGGAAGCATTATGTGGATGATAGAGTTGGGGAGATTTTTTCTAGACTGAGGAAGTAGCAAATGTGAAGACCCTAGCACAACAGGGCACTTGGAGTATCTGAGAAGTGGAAAGCAGGGCTAGAGTGATTCTGAATGAGAGAAATTATGGTAGGTGATGAGGCTGGGTAAGTAGTCAGGAGCCAAGATCATGTAGGAACCAGCAATTCAGAGTAAGTAGCATGAATTTTATTCTAAGAACAATGACAAGCAGCCAGACAGATTGAAAGCAGGAGAGTAGCATGGGTTGATTTTCACTTCTGAAACAGCAGACTGGCTGCTGTGCACAGAATGATCTTTTCTAGGGTGGATCAGAAGTGCAGGTGTAGAAGTTCAGGTAAGGCATGAAGGCACAGGTAACATGGTGTCATTGAAGATGGAGAGATGTGGATGGGTTCAAGGCATTTTAAGGGGTAAAACCTACAGGGTTTAGTGTTGTACTGAATATGGGGAGAAATATGGCAAGGTCAAAAATGTTAACCAGGCTTTTTGACATGCACTATTGACTGGATGGTGATGCTATTCAGTGAAATAAAATGGCTCTAGAGGAAAACCAGATTTAGGAGTGAGACCATAAGTTTGGTCATTGCTACGTTGAGGATGAGGTGCCTTTGGATTGGGGAGGTGCAGAGTAGGTCATGGCCTGTATGGGTCTGGAGCTTAGAGGAAGGACTGGAGACATGACTTTCAAAGTCATTGGCCTTGAAATGATATTTGAAGAAGTGGGTGTGAATGAGATTGCTTAGGAAAAGAATGGAAAATGGAAGGCTTAGGAGTAAAGAAAAAGCCAGACTGAGAAATAAGGAGGTGAAAGTAGTTGAATTTGGTGATTGATAGATGGAAGAAGGTGAAAGAAAAGCTGTTGCCCAGAATGGCTTCTGGATTTTACATGTGTGTGATCTAGTGGGTGATGGTACATTAACTAGCTGGGGATAACTTTTGTTTGGGACATGCTGCATTTAAATAGTGTGTGGAATGCACAATTATTATTGCCATCATAAAATGTATGTGTTTTTGCATTTTTCTTAGCTCCTCTCTTGCAACTTTTCCATATCCCACTCCAAATATATAGGAGGAATAATGGAACTAAGTAGGTGACCACTAAATTTTGGTAGACAAATGGGAGAGGGAAGAAGTACAGAAAGACTCAGGGGCAGGGAGTCCAGGGAGTCCAGGGAGTCAATACAGGGAGACAGTGCTAAAGTTTGGTGGTAGGATGAAAAGTTGGAAGAATAACAGAAGAGGATGGGATGTAAAAGAATATGGAAATGCAGAGTTGGAGGAGGAAGAGCAAAACTGAAGATGTGATGAACCCTCACAGATCCCTCACCCAATTTCGACAGTTATCAACTTCTGGTTAGATTTTTTTCATCTTTACCTCTACTCACTCCCACCAGTTCCCAAGGTTATTTTAAAGTAATTCAAAAACATGATATCATGTGTTTTTCCATCTCTATAACATTCTTAAAAGGACAAAACTGTAGAAATGGAAAACAGAGTAATGGTTGCCATGGAACAGGAATTGCGTGAGGGAATTTTCTGAAGGTGAAATAAGAGGGTTACCATTTCTCTCAAGCTAGCACCTAAGCCAGGCCTTTGCTTATTATAGCCACTGCCTGAAAAGTGTTTTTGGATTATTAAGTAATGAGATTTTATTATACAAGCTTATTAGTTTACACTGTAAACAATATAGTTTATGGTTTATACCAAAATATAATGGCCAAAGTGGACTCTCTTTATAGCTCAGCTTCTAGCTTATTGTTTTTTCTTTTTTGGCAATTCAGTTACTTCTGGTTGAAAATGTGTATTTATGGAGTGAGATTTTGACCAGAGTTTATTGATGGTCTGCTGTGTTGGGCTTCATGCTATTGCATCAAAGTGCTTGGGAATGTATCATATGTGATTCTAATGAATTTCCTGTGGGTATGATTTCTTAGCAGAAAGAGCTGGATATGGAGGAAGTGTCCCTAAAATCATTTATCCAAAAAATAATTCAATTGAAGTACAGCTTGGTGAGTAAAATCATTGAAGCCATTGAAATCACCAGGGGAAGAGCTCATTATGTTTGCATATTCTGGTGAATATTTGAATGTTAAGGATGAAGATAAATCCCATACACACCCAGTTTCCAACTTTTGATATACCTGAGCTCATGGGGAGAGGAATCAGAATAAAACACCAGAGAGCTGAAGCTTGGAAAAGTTGTGGTGGCAGAGAAGTCTGTCAGTGAGGACTCTGGGCCCAAAATGATTATTATAAATCTGTTTATGCAAAGGCAATGAAGATGCAAATAATTCTTCAGACAATATGTAGTATAATATAAAACTACTATTAAATAATGTTGACCAGGAGTTCTGGATTGTACTACCTCACAAAGCAAGGTATATGAAAGGAGTGAAAAAAATATTATGTTACATTCCTTAATCTGCATGGAAAAGCATCAATAAGCATTGCCTCAGTTTGTGATCTAAGTAGATAAAAAGGGGTCAAATTATTTTTTTAAATTAAAAAATAACCGCTAGTGGCCGGGCGCGGTAGCTCAAGCCTATAATCCCAACACTTTTGGGAGGCTGAGGCGGGCAGATCACGAGGTCAGGAGATTGAGATCATCCTGCCTAACATGGTGAAACCCCGTCTCTACTAAAAAAATACAAAAAATTGGCCAGGCGTGGTGGCGGGCACCTGTATTCCCAGCTACTCGGGAGGCTGAGGCAGGAGAATGGCGTGAACCCAGGAGGCGGAGCTTGCAGTGAGCCGAGATCGCGCCACTGCACTCCAGCCTGGGTGACAGAGTGAGACTCTGTCTCAAAAAAAAAAAAAAAAAAAACTAGTAAAATAAATATGCTGTATTACATCTGAAGAAAAAGCAAATTAGACAAAAATCTCAACACCTCCAAAAATAGAAACTTTTATGTGTCAAATAGTAGTGTATCAAAATATATAATGCTAAAAGTCTCAGAAATACAATACAATAAAACAACACAATTGTTTCAGTTGTAGGGGGAGGTTTTAACATACTCTTGCTTTGAGAAATTTGCTAGGAAAGTAAGAGTCTACATGGTTCGAGTAATCTAGCAAAAGTAATGTGTCTAATATATAGATCACTCTCAGAAACATCTATGAAAAACCCAGAGTCCAAAAGAGGAAATTGTACAGATCATGGGGTATAATCATGATGCAGTAAGTGTAAAAATTTGTATCTAAACCAAAACAATAAAATAATCACACTCATTAAGTATGTGATGAATTTGTTAATTAGCTTGATTTAATTATTCTACAATATAAACGTATATCAGAACATCACATTGTACCCATAAATATATGTAATTATTATTTGTCAATTAAAACTAAAAAAAAAAGACCATTTAAAAATGTAAACAACAAAAAATCCATCTCTTAATTATTTGTGTTTTTGGTTAGAGAACCAAAGCCGTAGTTAAAGAATATTTAGAAAATAATGATAGTGAGAATACTTCATATCAAATTTCGTGGCATATGACCAAAGCTGTACTCTAAACAAATTTATATCTTTAAATAATGTTATTATTAATAATTGTGGAAATAATTAAAATATACAACTAACCATTTGACTCTATAAGAAGACCAATTAGCCGGGCGCGGTGGCTCAAGCCTATAATCCCAGCACTTTGGGAGGCCGAGATGGGTGGATCACGAGGTCAGGAGATCAAGACCATCCTGGCTAACACGGTGAAACCCCGTCTCTACTAAAAAATACAAAAAAACTAGCCAGGCGAGTTGGTGGGCGCCTGTAATCCCAGCCACTTGGGAGGCTGAGGCAGGAGAATGGCGTGAACCCGGGAGGCGGAGCTTGCAGTGAGCTGAGATTCGGCCACTGCACTCCAGCCTGGGCGACAGAGCGAGACTCCTTCTCAAAAAAAAAAAAAAAAAAAAAAAAGACCAATTAAACAACTATAATAAAAGTAGAAAATAATGAATTTATTAAAGGAAAATAAACTAATTGAATCTGTCCCAAAGTTGGTTAAGGGCAGAAGAGTTGAGGTGGGAGTTGGGAGAAAGATAAACTTCCAGCAAATCTAATCCCCTAAGTGTGAGACACCCAAATATAAAATAATTAGAAATGTGGGAAAGTTTACATAAAACAAAAAATGGTAAGAGATAAAATCTGTTTAAATGCCTCTAGGCCCATATGTTTTTAGGAGAATTCTTTTAAACTTTCAAGGAAATAATAATACCCATAAAAAGGATAATTGTCTTCACATTACTCATCATGTGAATAGTCTTAAAAGACACATTTGGCTGTTTTATCTCTCTTAGTTGACTTTCTTCCCCTACTCCTGTCTTTGGAAATTCTAGCCAATGTATTTAGACAATTAAAAGGCAAGAGAAGGAGTTTTGGAAGTCTTGGAGGGAGGAAGACAAACATAATTTTTAAAACATGATCTATTGGCTTCTACTTTGAAATTTTAAGAAAATTAAGTAAAAAAAATGACTAGCATTTGCTTATTAATGTTATTTTAATACAAGATAAACATTCAAAGCTAATAGCATTTTTACATGCCTGGAATAGCATATGTTATGTAACCAGGGAAAACAGCATTCACAATTACAATACAAGAAACAAAATACTAAGGAACAACTGAACAAGAAATTAGAAAGAGTTGCCTACACGATTAGAAATGCAACATTTTATCATTTTATAGATGGAACATAAAATAATATGTGTTTTAGTGAAATTTCAAAAGATGTTCCTAAATAGAAACACTCAGTATTAAAAATGTTATTTCTCCTCGATTAATATACGTTTAATATAATACCAATTAAATTACTGAGTATCCTAAAACTTGTCAAAACTTTTCTAAAATTTCTGTCAAAAATGCTGGAAAGAGCCAAGAAAAAAATTGAATAGAAGAAAAAAGAGAGAGTCATTTCCTTGTAAGTATTAAAATATATTATAAAGATAGAGATTATTAGTATGTCAACAAAATTTCTGACTAGGGGTTCCTAGCACTAATTCCCCTACAAAAGGGCCAAAATATAAAATAAATAGCTACATTTTGACTAGTGTGTCTGAAGGAGGGTGCTACAGTACAGCATAGAAATGATGGAATCTCTGCGGAGCATGGAAACCCAGGATGGCAGCATAGAGGGGGAGGAAATCACTCTTTCTCTGTCACTCTGTTTCCCCCACCAAGATTGATTTGGAGCCAAGAGAAACTTCTCCTTGCAGGGAAAAGGTAAGCAGAAGGCCCCTGCAACCTTCATTATTACCACAGACACCTGCAGTTCTTGCTACAGAAGAAACCTGCAGTCCTCACAGGCCCTGAGCCCAGTTTGGGGAGCAGCCTGGAGTTCTCATGGCTACATTGCTCCAGTGCAGGGAACTACCTTGTGCACACCCTTATCCCCTATGACCCACGAGCTATGTCATGGCATTATCCTGGAATTATAGCTACTGCTAGAGTGAGTCCTGTTCTGGGGGCCAGTAGCCCCTGCATCTCTCCATCCCCAAGGCTTTCCCATTATTCCACCATGTTCATACAGGTGGCTACAACTTCACAGTCCTGGTTACTTAGAGTATAGGCCCTGTGAAATTACTGTGCCCAAAGGCACATGGTGCCCTACTTCCTGTATGGACAGGCAGTCCTGCACAACCGGGGAAGCTTCCCCTAACCAGCAGATCTACTGTGCTCACCCTTATACCCATGAGGGTGCATGTACTCACCCTCAGCCTGAGAACCAGCTCAGTAGCCCTGCCCCTGGCAAGACCACACCCCTTTTTGATTGGACCTACTGTGTGTGCACACACACCCTTGGCCTGAGAACCAACCTGGTAGCCCAGCATCCTGCAAAGCCATGCCACTGCCAGTACAAACTCCTGCAGCCTAGGCCACTGAAACACTCAAAGATATTGCAGATGTGGATTGTAGCTGAAGACACTGCATGAAGACTACACTTCTGTCTCTATCTAGAACCAAAGCCAACATACCCTATCCAACTGACATGCTGGAATGCATCTACAGAAAAAGTCTTTCTCTAAGAAAGCTACTTCATAAAATTAGAAGAGGTGACTGTCACATCAGATGTGCAGCTATCAACATAGGGACACAAGAAACATTAAAAAACAGGAAACATGACACCTCAAAGGAGCACAATAATTCTCCAGTAACAAACCTCAAAGAAAATAAGATTTACTAAATGCCTGAAAAGGAATCCAAAATAATGATCTTAAGGAAACCCAGCTAGATACAAGAGAATACAAGCAAATAACTTAATGAAATCAGAAAAACAATTTATGAAAAAAAATTCCTTAGGGATTTCTTGTAAGGCTGGTCTAGTAACAATGAATTCCCTTAGTTTTTGCTTGTCTGGAAGGGACTTTATTTTTCTTACCTTTCTGAATAAGAAATGCAACAGAGATATACATTATAAAAAAGAACCCAAGAGAAGTCTAAGAATTCAATGAATGAAATAAATGCAACTGAGAATTCAACAATGGAATTCAACATTCTAGTGATCATTATATAATGACCTTCTTTGTCTCTTCTTATAATTTTTAACTTAAAGTCTATTTGTTCTAATGTAAGTGCAGCTATTCCTGCTTGCTTTTGTTTTCCATTTGCATGGAATATCTTATTTTCATGTCTTCACTTTCCGTGTATATGTATCCTTACTGGACCTACTGTGAGTCTGTGAGTAAAGTGAGTCTCTTTTGGGCAGTACATAGTAGGTTCTTGTTTTTTTCTTTTAATCCAGTTTGCCACTATATGTCTTTGAATTAGAGAATTTAATCCATTTACATTCAAGGTTATTATTGATCGGTAAGAACAGGACTCCTGACATTTTGTTAATTGTATTCTGGTTGTTCTCCAGATCCTTTGTTTCTTTCTTCCTCTCTTGTTTACTTTTGTGGTTTGGTGGTTTTCTATAGTCCTAAGTTTTGATTCCTTTCTCTTTTTATTTGTGTATCTGCTGCAATTTCTATCATTGTGGCTACCATGAGGCTAACATAAAGACTTTTATAGTTATAATAGACTATTTTAAGCTGATTACAATTTAACTTTGGTCACATAAAAATACTCTAGACTTTTATCCTCCTCCTAACAGTTTATACTTTTGTTGCCTTAATTCACATCATTATACGTTGTGTGTTCTTTGATAACCAATTGTGTCTGTAGTTATTTTTGACCATTTTGACCTTTAAACTTATTACTAGAGGCTTGAAAGATTTACATAGCACCATTACAGAATTGAGATATTCTGGATTCAATTTTGAATTTACCTCTACTAGTTAGTTTTCACATATTTTTATGATGGTAATTATCACCCTTTCACTTTCAGTTGCAGCATTTCCTTAGGGATTTCTTGTAAGGCTGGTCTAGTAGCAATGAATTCCCTTAGTTTTTGTTTGTCTGGAAGGGACTTTATTTTTCTTACATTTCTGAAGGATAGCTTTGCTGGGCATAGTATTCTTGGACAGCAGTTTTTTTAAATTTTCATTTAGCATTGAATATATCATCCTTTGCTCATGAATTGGAAGAATTAATATGGTTCAAATGTCCATCCTGCTGAATGCAACTTGCAGATTCAGTGCAATCCCTATTAAAATACCAATGACGTTATTTTGAAAGAAAGAGAAGGAACAGTCCTAAAATTCATATAGGACCACAAAGCACCCTGAATGGCCAAAGCAATCTTGAGGAAAAGACCAAAAGGCCCCAAACCAAAGACAAAGCTGGAGGTATCATACTATCTGACTTCAAAATATACTAAAAAGCTATAGTAATCAAAACAGCATGATGTTAGTGTGAAAACAGACACATAGATCGATGGAACAGAATAGAGAGTCCAGAAATAAATCCACAAATCAACAGACAACTGATATTTGACAAAAGCACCAGGAACACACATTGAACAAGTAAGAGTCTCTTCAATAAATGGTGATAGGAAAATTGAATATCCACATGCAGAAGAATGAAACTAGACCCCTATCTTTTAACATATTCAAAACTCAACTTGAAATGGATTAAAGACTTAAATATAAGACCTGAAACTATGAAACTACCAGAAGAAAACATAAAGGAAGTGCTCCTGACATTGGACTGGACAGGGATGTTTTGGATATGACCTCAAAAGCACAGACAACAAGAGTAAAAATAGACAAATGGGATTACATCAAATCAAAAAGCTTCTGCACAATAAAATAAACAATCAACAGAGTGAAAACACAATCTACAGAATGGGAGAAAATATTTGTAAACTATGCATCTGACAAGGGGCTGATATCCAGAATATATAAGGAACTCAAACAGCTGAACAACAAACAAACAAAAAAACCCAAAAAACAGAAAAACAAATAATTTGATTAAAAAAATGGACAAAAGACATTGCTTCTGAGATTTGGACAATATCCTGTTTTCTTCATGAGGTGAAAGTGTTATAGATATTTGCTTTATGATAGTTCATTAACTTTGCATTTCTGTTCTATACTCTTTGGTATATGTGTGTTTTATTTCACACACATATTTTTTAAAAAATGTCATTTAGAATAAAGAACACTCCTTGAATGTTAGAATTTACTAGGCTCACGGGACAAAATCCACTGAGACTATAAATTGATGAAATTTGTGAATGTATGTAGAGGCAAGATAAGGGAAAGAGAGGGAAAGGGTGGGGGTTACATTTGTTGAAGTAGAAATATCACTGGATTTGATGTTAGAAATCTAGAGTTCATCTCTCATTTCTTCCTCTAATTAATTTGGGCAAGTCAGTCCATCTGTCTGAACTTGTTTTTGCATCCTTAACATGAGGATAATTGCACCTCCCCTTTTCCTGCCTTGTAAGATTGTTTTGAAGATACAAAGAATAAAGGAGAAAATGCATAAAATACTTTGTGAACTGTCAAGTTCTTTGCTAGTGTTACTAGGAGTAGAAATAACATTTGTGTACCTGATGATGTTTGGTAATGTATATGTATTCCTTTACAATGGATGTCCTGGAAGGCCACTTGCCCCTCATGGTCTCTCTCTAGGGAAAGAAAAAAATAGATTAACATTAGCCTATGGGGGTATTTCTGGTAACCAAAAGGTATTTGAGGCTTGAGAGTAAGATGCACTCATTATCCAGGTGTTAACAAATTTGAAAGTTTGTAGAATTTTCATTGAATATTGATAATATTGATTTTTTAGGTACCACCCTGATAGTGGACTGTAATATAACAGACACGAAGGATAATACAAATCTACGATGCTGGAGAGTCAATAACACTTTGGTGGATGATTACTATAGTGAATCCAAACGAATCAGAGAAGGGGTGGAGTAGGTATTTTGCTTTTTTGACTTCTGTAAAAGCTAGCAAGGATTTCCCCATCTAAGTGAATCTGGTGTCACTACTGCCTTCTCCTCTTGTTTTTGCCTCTCAGTGATTCATGTTATCAATCCCACCTACCACATAGTTAGGGAAATATGGTAAAATACCAAGTATCCCTGAGAGCAGTAAGATCCATTTCACTCAGCTACTACTAAAAATTAGTACCATCTCCATTCAGTTATATCATGATCCATAGGCCTTCAAAGCTTAACGCCCTGGGTATACCAGGGAAACACTGGAAGTGACACAAATGTGTATACTGCAACAGTAGAAGAAGGAAATAGTAGTATAGTTCTTTACTATACTAAACAAGCACCAACAAGGGCTCTGAGGGAAGACAGTGCATAATCATTAGCTAATTGAATGGGTATAAACTCAAGTTATGGTGGTATAAATGGAGTGGTGTAAATAAAACTAATGAAGTCAGAGGGCAGGAGAGCTTGTGTTGGGCCTTGCAGTGTGGATGAGTTAGGATACGTGGAAAGGAATAGGGGAAGGGCCTTTGGGGCTGAGAATGGTGTCTGTAGCTTACAGAACCATACGTCCTTGTCAATGCAGAAGAAAATGCAAATTTGGAAATACACAATCTACATACCTCACTGGGCCAGTCAGCAAAGTATTCTTAGGATAACATGATGGTCCAAAGTGTTCTCCAAGAAAACCCTTAATCTCCAGAAAACAGACTATAAAATATGTTAGGTAAATACGACTCATGTATTAATGACGGGCTCTTTTCTTTATAGAACCCATGCCTCTTTTCGGGAACATAATTTGTACACAGTAAACATCACCTTCTTGGAAGTGAAAATGGAAGATTATGGCCTTCCTTTCATGTGCCATGCCGGAGTGTCCGCAGCATACATTATGTTACAGCTCCCAGGTAATACTCCAGTGGGTTACACACTGTTCAGAGTGTTCAAAACCATGGCCAGGAAACACATCTGAAGGAGGAGTGACTCTAAATGCTCAGAGTGTGGCATGAGGATGGTATTAAAGGGACAAACTCAGCATGAAATCTAGGGAAAAGTTCATGCAATGGCTCATAATGTTGTTGGAGTGAGGCTGTGATTTTATTGCAGTATATTTTGAAAGTGCCATATTTTCAATACATCGAGATTTATACATCAAAACAGAAAGAAAACAAAAGCTTTTCTTTATTAGGTGTGATTGCCAAATGTTTATAATTTGATATAAAGCCAAAATGCCTATGTATATTTTTACTACGTAACTTTGTAAAATTATCTGTAGAGGCTGAATTCTGGTATTTAAGCAGGAGGGCTTCCAACTCAATGTATGTATACAAATTGCACTCTGAGCACCGTACAGAACTAATTGATTACCCACTGGAAGTTTTAAAGCCAGTGTACAGATAGTGGAGGGTGAAGCCAGAATCTTGAGAACAACTTTAAATTCATAACATATCAGAAGTGTATGAAATACCTTGCAAATTTCTGTGTGGTTTACCAAGACAGTGGTTCTTCTTGATTCTATTAATAACATTAGTGTATGTGTGTGTGTGTGTGTGTGTGTGGCTAGCTAGAGAGAAGACTTGAATTTGCTGCTGTCCTTCAATGATCAGTTAAACCTATGCTTGCATACATCACGCTGAAGCCCCACCTCACAGAAAACACCTAACAGAAAACACAGTGTTTGCTGTATGGAGTTAGCAATTGTGCCTTTGCCCCTGCCGAGATCCTGGCCTCCTAAGTGCCCGTGACCTCTCTTAGAATTGTGATGAATAGAGATCTGTGAACAGCAGCAGCTCTGGGTGTGCACATTCTCTGCCTCACTTCTGTGTCCTGAAGGCCAGTGTCGTTCTCGCCTCAGCTGCCTTAACTGAATGAACACAGCACCCTCTCCTCATCCTCATGGCATGGGGAATCCTTCTTGGGTTGCATCATGTGGAAGGACCCTTGGGCTCATCTGTCACCACTGCCCATTTTTTCTCTTCTTACTGACTTTTCCTTGTCATAAAGCATCCTTTTCCATCACTTTACCCCAGTCAGTCTTACATTTGCCATCTCTCTCTGTCTGGTACCTCTATGAGGTTCATCATCTGTGCTGCTTTTCTTTCTGTGCCCTCGTCCCTGAATTCTTTTTTCCCTTTATGGCATCAACTGTCATTCCTGGGCAGGTGCAAACATGTTCCATATATCCAGCTGCATGCTGTTTTCCCCTGTGACAGCTCTGCATTTCCAACTGCATAAGGGACTGCTGATGTCAGAAAGCGTGTTTAAACTCTTCAACCTTCTGGTTCTGTTTTTCTTACATTTGTGAATGGAACCCCTGTATCTTCCATGTTGTTCAGGCTCAAAATCTGGGGTCATTTTGATGTTTTCCCTTACCCTCTCTCACGCCAGCACCCAATGACTTGCCAAGTTCTGTGGGTTCTTACCCTCCTGCCCATTCCCACTAACAAGCTGGATGGTAGGGTGACTCCTGCCCTAGACTTAAAGGTCCTGTTTTCAGGCTCAGATCCTATCTTGTTCACTTAGGAGCTCTGTGAGGACAGCACTGTCACTCAACCTTTCTGTGCCCGCGTCTCCTCATCTGGGAAATGAGGGGGATAGCGACTTCCTTCCACGGCTGTTGTAAGGATCAGCTGGGATTTTCTTTTATACTTTTTTATTGTGGAATATAACGTATATATTATACATGCTGTAACACATGCACATACATGGTAAAGGAACACAGAATATCTGCATCACATAACAAGTCATTGTATAGCAAATACTCATGAAACTACCACCTGGATTGAGAAAAATGCATTGCCTGAAAAACCCCTGGATGTTCTTCTTGATCCTTCCCTCTTGATAATCATCCTCCCAACTTTTAGGAAAAGTCATTTCTTTGATTTTCTATCTATGCTGGCAGGCCTAATAACACAATTTATTTTTGCCTATTTTTGAGTTTTATATTGAGAGTTATATAATATGTTTTATTTTCTTCGGTGTGGGGGGCTAATCAGTGTATCACTGATAATAGCGTTTCAAAGCCCTGAGTCCTTCTGAATGTATTCATTAATGACCTGTTTCCAATTTCATTCTCTTTTAGTTCGTTTATAAAGCAGAGGGCATCAACACTCCTGAAGGCAGTGAGTGAAAAGCCCGAGAATTTTAGAGCATCACTCCTGTCTATGTGCCAGAGGCTTTCTGAGCCTCATTAGTGTAGTGGGTGTGGTCTTCTTATTAGGACAGTTAACAACACCAAGATCTCTGAAACAGACACTAAATATTCCCAGACACAAGTCATCCCAAAGAGAGAGGTGGCAATATTGCCCCTAGAAGGAATTCTAATAAGAGCTGGAAAGGGCAAAGAGGGGTAGAGGATGGGGAAGCAGGAAGGATCTGTCTCATGATTGAAGTGAGAGGTTCTCACAAGTGCCCAGGATTAGCTTGGGCACCGGTGTGTAGTGCTGTGTGTCTATTCTGGCTGTACTGGAACTTACTCAATGAATTAACTTTTTTTTGGCACAAATTTGTTCTTAGTTATTGTGCCATGTATTTAAAGATGTGCAATAGTAAATGGGAAATCTTGGGCCTCAAGATGTTTACATGGTGTGGTCTAAGGCAGGTGACAATAAGCTCTTTAATGTGTATTTTATAGCCACTGTGGAAAACATAGTGGTTCCTCAAAAAACAAACAATACAACTACCATATGATCCAGCAATCCCACTGCTGGTTATATACCCCAAAGAAAGGACATTAGCATGTTAAAGAGATATGTGCACTCCCGTGTTTATTGCAGCACTGTTTACAATAGCCAAGATGTAGAATCAGCCTAAGTGTCCATCAGTGGATGAATGGATAAAGAAATTCTGTCACAGATGTACAATGGAATATTATTCAGCCATAAAAGAGAATGAAATTCTGTTATTGCAGCAAAGTGGATGGAACTGGAGGCCATTATATTAGTGAAATAAACCAGGCACAGAAAGATACATATTGCATATTTTTACTTATATGTGAGAACTAAAAATATTAATCTCGTGAAGGTAGAGAGAAGAATGGCGGTTACCAGAGGCTGGGAAGAGGAGTGGTGAAGGGGGAATAAAGAGAGGTTGGTTAATGGGTAAAAAAAATACATTTTGATAGTAGGAATGAGATATAATGTTTGGTAGCACAACAAAATGACTATAGATAACAATAATTTACTGTATAATTCAGTATAACTAGAGGAATGGATTTGGAATATTCCCAGCACAAAGAAAAGTTGAATGTTTGAGGAGTTGGTTGTCCCAATTACCCTGATTTGGTCATTACACATTGTGTGCTTGTGTCAAAATATTACACATACCCTATAAATATGTGCAACTATTATGTACCTATAAACTTTTTAAAAAATTAAAGTGCTCTAGGGGGTCAGAAAAAAAGAACCCCCCTCTTCCTCCCCTCCTCTGCCCACCCCACCATCCAGTGAGGACTGGAGGATGAGGAAGGGGCTGAAGAAGGAAGTGGTGTGTGAGATGGGTTTTAAGAATGAGGAGGACTTTTCTTCCTGTCTCCCTCTTCCCCTTTTCTAGTTCTTTCCTTCCCAGAGGGTCTTCTTTGGTGGTATGGGTTTGGGCTGTGGTGAGACAGAAGTCATGCTGTTCCTTTTCTTGGATGTGTAGGAGCATGTTTTCAGGGACTTGAGGTTCCAGAGGAGCTGGTTCTGCTCGTTGGCCATCTCCTGCCCACCACTTAGGCTCATAATTGCTTTGCAATGTATGCATGAAGCAGGGTAGGGTGTAAACATTCTTTCTGAGACTGTGTCTCTCGCACAGGCACCCAGCCTGGAAATCGATGGCACAGAGAGGATGAGGTAGAGGTTGGGCTCTTGACCTGTCTTGTGGAGCCAGCCACGCTGGTTCCAGAGGGGACAACTGTTGGCTCTTTAAGGATGATGGGTGTCCAGCTGTTCAACTTTGAATGGCTGGGAAAGCAGTTACAATAGGATTGTAATCAAGAACGGGCAGCAGAACCAGCTGGAGAAGGTGCCCCATGAACATACTCAGGCGCCACCTCTGGACAGTCTCGTGTTGACTCAGCACAACCTGGACATGGGTGTTTTGAAAGCAGTCTTCGTGCAGTTGGGTCCATCCTGCATCTACCACCGGAAACTAGGGCTCTGCAGACTTTTACTCTGATAGGTTCCCAGGAGCTGAGTTGTTTCCTAACAATCGTGGTCCAGATCAGATTATTCTGCTCCCACACCACGCTTTTGACTTTACAGAAATGTTTAAACAGTGTCCTCACTGACGTCCAAAACCTTTCCATTTGGCATTCATAGTGTGATCTGTATTAGTAAATTATATAATGGACTCTTTGTATCATTATTATAATTATAATTTTTTTTTTTTTTTTGCTGTCATTTGTAGCACCAGATTTTCGAGCTTACTTGATAGGAGGGCTTATCGCCTTTTTGGCTGTGGCTGTGTCTGTTGTGTACATATACAATATTTTTAAGATCGACATTGTTCTTTGGTATCGAAGTGCCTTCCATTCTACAAAGACCATAGAAGGTAAGTGTGTGTAATCACTGAAAAATGCCTCAAAATTGGCATCCTCTTATACGTATACAACGATTTCAAATATACTTTGTCATATTTTACTATGTTGCCGGCAAATTTCGGGAAAGGAATCTCCTTGGAACTGCCTATGCTTTAGAGAAATGATTTGTCCCTAATCACCAGCATCATTTGGTCAGATAAGGTTTGCAGGCTCGTAGTGATTGAGGAAATACTGGCTAAGCTGCGGGAGGAGATCATCTTCTGAGTCCCGCTGCAACCATGCTACAAAGGTTTCCACGTCCATCCTCTGCCCACTGCAGGAAAGTTTCTCCGAAAGCAAAGTGCTCTCAATCCATGATGTGTGCTCAGCACAGTGGGTGCTTTTGCAGAATATGTGTCACGGAGAGGGATGAGCTGCCTGCAGTTGGAGCTCTCTCTAGGCCCTGTACTTGGTGCCTGCAGGGATTTAAGTCTTCAACTCTCAGATATGGAGACAGCGCGAACCAAGTTTGAATGTAATTTCTCCACTTACTCCCTATGTAAACTTGGATTTTCAACTTTCTTCTATTTCTCAGCTATAGAAAAGAATAGAGGAAAGAAGGAAGGAGACAGGGAAGGAGGAAAGAGAGAGAGAAGGAGGAAGGAAAGGAGAGAGAGAGGGAGGGGGGAAATGCAAGGAAGAAGGGAGGTTCGTAGAAAAGAAACGAAAGAAAGCAGGGGAGAGAGAGGGAGGAGAAGGGAGGAAGGGAAATAAGAAGGAGGAAGGAAAAAAGAAAGAAATAAAGAAAAGGAAAGTGATTAAATCCTGCTTTTTGACAGTGGGGATAACTGAGCTGAAGCATACAGAAGCATTCAGCTGGGGCCTGGGGCACAGGGCGGCCTCTGTTGCCTGTCTGGAGGTCAAGACAAATCCCCAACACCATGGCTATAGGTTTTGGTCTGTGGGCCTATGTCCTGCCAGTGCTGTTTGGCACAGAAATGCCTCAGTGTGATCCTGACTCTCTGAGAGCCTGGCATTCCCCACCATGGTGCTTGTGACACTTTACGCTACTTTTTTTTTTGTTTTGTCTCAGAACAGATACAATCTATTAAGTCCTTGAAAAAGTAATAAATCTGCTCTAGTGTCCCCTAATTAGATGAAAAAATTAATATAAGCCCAAAGAAGCCTGATGCAGCTGACCTGTGTGGAGATGCACGAATTTATACCTTTGAAGTCCAGAGGCCTGAGTGACAGGAGCGGGAAAGGGAGGGAAACTGGGTGTCTGAGAATGTTGTATGGGCAGCTAAAACATAAAAGAGGTCACTGCCATCAGGCACCTGCTTTGCACATAAAATACACAGCGCAGTTGTTGTCCACATGTCTGATAAAACATAGATGTCCTAACTTGGATTTTTTCCAAATTAAATTTCAGCATTCAAAATTAGCAACCCCAAGCAATGGAGAAAGCAATAAACTCCTTTTAATGACAAAAGTCATCTGAACCTTAAGTGTCCAGTGCAACCTGAAGTACTCGTAGCACTGTGGATAGTCCAACTGGGCATGGCAGGGTTTGGCTCTGGCATCTGGTTTTGGCTCTGGCATCTGCAGAGGCTGCCCTGTCTAAGCACACCCGTGACTGCTCTCCTGCTTGCATCTTTGAGAAGAAGACAGTTCAGTCCCCCACCACTTACTGTTTTCTGACACAGGTGTGAGTGGTTCAGCTGCTTTCTACTTTTTGACTCACAGAAGCCTGCGTCACTTTACGTATTCTTCCTGGCAGCTCAGGCCCTGTGGCGTGTCTCTCTCGCTGTCTCTCTCTCTCTCTCTCTCTCTCTCTCTCTCACTGACTCTCTCAGTGACTCTCTCACTGAGTCATTGCGACTCCCAGGAGCGTGATTACAGCTGTGACTTATGAGTGTTGTGCAGAGTGTGTGGGGAAGCTGCTAGTGAGGTCGAGTTTAGCAGGAAGAGAAAACAGGAATAGTGACTCACAACGAGTAGCGGGGGCTGGGCAGATGGCAGAGTTAGGCAGCCCTACCCTCTGCCGAGACTGGGACGCAGCCCAGATTTTCCACCAGTGGGCAGAGGATTTGGCGATGGAGGCCCACAGGCAGCCAGGGGTCCTTTTTTTTCTTTATTTTTATTTTGCTTAATTCAGAAAACTATGTGCATTTTGTCATGAAATTCTCTACAGTTCCATCTACGAGAACTGCCTGTGTAGTATCTCTGTGTGTTGGCTTTAAGCTACTGATGAGATTCTGAGATGAGTCCCAGATCCTGTTTATGTCCTTGTTCCCCTTGAGGATATTTTCTGAGTTAAATCAGGAAATGCCAATTGATGGATGAAAATGAGGATGAAAATGAGGAAGACAGAAATAATGTCTTTTGTAGGATAAGTCATTTACCCTGACTGGGTTAGCTAAGCTGTATCACTCAATTAATAATTAGGTGTGCATGACTCACCGTTTTAGGAGAAGCCATTGACAGCCCTGGCTGAAGTCAGCAAGTTCTGTGTCTTCCCTAGCAAGCCTTAAAGCTTCCCTAGCAAGCTTTAAAAATTCTCTTGGCAGGAGTGCGTGTGTGTACGAGGATGGAAGGGTCTGTGTACAGATCTCTTAGAGAGATTTGAAGATGCTTCGCCTTACTCCAGATAGGTCTTTGGAGAATGTGCATGTAGGATAGAGTGGTTAAAACGAAGACAAGCCAAACAGTTGGAGTGATCAAAGGGAAACCAAGGAGACAAGGAAAACAAGTCGCGGTAGAGTTAATAACACCTTTGACAATTATTAAAGGTGAATTTGCTTTTCAAGCTAAAGCAAAGGCAGCGACAAGATCCATTGTGTGCTGTTCACAACAACCTTTCCAATTTTCATGAGAGAACATGGCTTTTTCTGAGACTTAATTTCCAAAGGCAGATTTTTTTCTTTTCCAACAGGGAGTCCTCATTTCAAAAGGGTGTGGTGTAGGGAAGCTTGACTGCAACAACTTTCCCACATCATAACATGTTTTGTGTGACTTTTCTTCTAGTGTTTTCTATGCGTATTGGGGCTACACCCGCCAAACGTCCTGCGGTTCAGTAAAAGCATGTGCATGGAGGCCAGATTGAATCTGAGTTTTCCACTGTTCTGGTTTGAGCCGGCCTAAAATTTAGCAATATCATATTAACAGAAAGTAGGGAGTTGAATAATCTTTAGGCAATATTTCATAAATATTAATTTATGTGAATGAGCTTTTATATATTTTTTTGCCAAGAGCCAAGAAGGACGTAACAATTTTAAGGAAGTGGAAAGAGACTCTGCGTCTTTGTGAAGGTGTGGCAAAGTTCTGGAAGAACACGTGGGACTGGAAATATTGCTGGGGCTACTTTTGGAAAATTCAGACTGACACAGTTGCACAGGACTAATCAGGGATAAGTTTTGCGAAATTTCCTGCTCCCGTTTCTCATTTTAGTCACAGCAAAAGGAATGGTGGACCTGGGTTTACATCAAGGCTATGCGCTCACCAGCTGGGAGACTTTGGAGCGATGGTGCCGTCTTGCTGGTCTCAGCTTCCTTACTCATAATTTGAGACAAGAACCATGTCCTATACAGCTGGTCATGAGAAGCGCAGCCAGAACATGTTGAGGTGCTGTTGCCTGGCAAGGCTCTTCAAAACCAGTGGCCTGATGCAAAAAGCAAAAGACTACAACTTGATCTTTTGCTCTTAATATATTGGCCAATAAATTATGAATTAGTCATTTGAAAGTGATGAAAACTCACTACATCTTGAGAACATCAGCAAGTTCTGTTTCTACTCAAAAGCTTAGTCAGACAGAAAGAAAAATAAGATGACCAAAAAATTGGGCACGTGCGCACATTTTGGATTTTTAAAAGGTGTGAGACTTTCTTGCTACTCAAATGTCTTCTGATCCTGAAGTTGGAGAGCATCAAGTACCTATATCCTCAGACACCTCGTTTAGAAACAGGAAACAGGGAACATTGGCAAAAGACAGAATACACAGCACACATGGTTTTTTGTTTGTTTGTTTGTTTTTGTTTTTTAATCAGAAACAGTAGGAAGAAAAGAGAAACAGATTGAGAGAAGCGGGATACTAGTGGCAGGGTCTGGGACAAGTGGCAATAAGCCTGCATGTCTGCTGTAGTTTAGAACAGACCAGGAAATACTGTATTCTGTGGTGAACCGAGCATCAACTCAGCCAGCCTTCATCAGAAACCAAAGGATAAATATGATCACATTTTTAAATGGGAAAATTTAATTCCTTCTCCAAAAGTTCAGAAACATAAGAACCTTATGAAATGTTTCTTTTTCCATTTTCTATCTACAGAAAAAAAAATCCTCTGGCTTTGGAAAGTCAAATGGGTGCTATGAAATTTTACACAGAAAAGTATCCACTTATGTGAGCAGTGGTCTCGATCAGTGACCTTCAAGATTCCACAAGGAGTTTCAGCTTTGTTGGGTTTTTGCCAATTCAAGACACAAATTAGTTTTCCCTTTTGTACTTACCCTGTGATCCCACCTTAAAAAGCTGAATCTGACCTCAGCTTTGTCCCCAGCATAGATATAAGCTCTTTGAGGCTCTGTAAAATCAAGCTTCATTTGGACATTCAGTGAGCACTGATGAAGGCCTTCTCTGCACCTGGTCCTGCTCCATGGGCTGAGGGTAGGGCAGGGAGCCAACAAAGTCTCCACTCTCACACAGCTTCCTTTCATGATGGGGTGGAAGGCAGAGAAGGAGTGTGTACATGTGTGTGTGCATGCATGTGTGTGACTATATGTGCACACACGGGTGTGCATGCATGTGCATGCATGCGTGTGTGCGTGTTACCATTCTCCATACGAGATGGTCAAGAATGGTGAGCAGGGACCCGAAGGTCAGCAGTGGTTGGTGTGAGAACTGATGGAATGAGAAATGGTGATATGTAAACTCTCGAGATCTGGGCACGTTTTCATTACTATTATTTGGACAAACACTAGAAGACTACAAGGTTTTCCTTTCCCTTATTCATCTTAAAATCACCTGTTTCTGCAAGTCTGCTCATCCAATCAGCTCTCATGAACGGGATAGAAAAGGACACCACTCCTCTCTAGCACCTTCTAGGTTGTCTGAGTTTCTAAAGAGCCCAAAGCTCGAAATCGCGTTTTCCCACGAGACGCCCACACTCACCTCTTCTTCCACTCAAGCCCTCTGGCCCTGCTGAAGCTCCTTATTGATTTACATGATTCCTGAGTAGGAAATTATTCCTCCTTCCATGCCCTTCTGAAGCTGCTCCCTTGCAAGCCTGTTTGCCATCCACTCTTAGACCCTCACTTTTTTTCCTCTAAACTCTCCCACCCTTTAAAATCCAGGAGCTCCAGCCTGGCCAGCATGGTGAAACCCCGTCTCTACTAAAAGTACAAAAATTAGCCGGGCATGGTGGCGGGTGCCTATAATCCCAGCTACTCAGGAGGCTGAGGCAGGAGAATCGCTTGAACCTGGGAGGCGGAGGTTGCAGTGAGCCGAGATAGCGCCACTGCACTCTGGCCTGGTAGATATGAGTGAGACTCCATCTAAAAATAATAATAATAAAAAAATTAAAAAATCCAGGAGCTGGCCGGGCGCGGTGGCTCAAGCCTGTAATCCCAGAACTTTGGGAGGCCGAGATGGGCGGATCACGAGGTCAGGAGATCGAGACCATCCTGGCTAACACGGTGAAACCCTGTCTCTACTAAAAAATACAAAAAACTAGCCGGGCGAGGTGGCAGGCGCCTGTAGTCCCAGCTACTCGGGAGGCTGAGGCAGGAGAATGGCGTAAACCCGGGAGGCGGAGCTTGCAGTGAGCTGAGATCCGGCCACTGCACTCCAGCCCGGGCGACAGAGCGAGACTCGTCTCAAAAAAAAAAAAAAAAAAAAAATCCAGGAGCTGTCCCATGTTCATTGTGAATTTTTTTTTCAAGGACTCCAGACCATGGGGATTTTTGTTTCTTACTGTCTTTTCTGTTCATTTGGCTCTCGTCGCCGTATTGTGTCTTGTGTTGTTTCATTTCTGTGCATGTGAATGGTCTGCTCAGTGAGGTCTGTGTCTTGCTCATCTCTGCACTGACCAGTGCAGAGGCTGCTTTTGAGGTCGCTCAATAAATACTGATGACGATGACATGCGCCATTGGGTTTGACTTCTCTCAACGGCACTGCAGATTACTAGAGTCTGCTTAATTGCTTGTTCTCTTGTTTCACAGATATGAGTCTGTGGGCTTGTAGTGATGGAATTCACTGGTGGGTCTGAATCAGGAGGGAGTCATCCAGTTTTGCCTGGTGCAGTTAGGACAGTGCTCCATCACACGGAACACGCTGAGGGTAACATGGGTAAATGGGTAGTTTCCTGCTTCTTTGTTTGTTTATTTTAGAGATCCTTTTTTTGTTTGTTTTAGAGATACGGTCTTATTCTGTCCACCAGGCTGCAGTGCAGTGGCGTGATCATAGCTCATTGCATCCTTGAACTCCTTTTTTTTTTTTTTCGAGACAGAGTTTTGCTCTTGTCCCCTAGGCTGCAGTGCAGTGGTGTGATCTCGGCTCACTGCAACCTCCGCCTCCCAGGTTCAAGCAATTCTCCTGCCTCAGACTCCTGAGTAGCTGGGATTACAGGTGTCCACCACCGTGTCTGGCTAACTTTTTGTATTTTTAGTAGAGACAGGGTTTCACCATATTGGCCAGGCCGGTCTTGAACTCCTGACCTCAGGTGATCCACCCGCTTTGGCCTCCCAAAGTGCTGGAATTACAGGCATGAGCCACCGTGCCTGGCCACATCCTTGAACTCCTAAGCTCCCATTTCAGCGTCCTGAGTAGCTGGGATTTCAAGCATGAGCCATCATGCTTGGCTAACTGTTTTAAAATTATTTTCTTTGGAGAGTCTTGTTATATTGCCGAGGGTAATCTTGAATTCCTGGCCTCAAGCTATCCTGCTTCAGCTCGTTTATTACAGCCATGCGCTACTGCGCTGGACGAGTCTCCTGCCTTTAATTCTCTTTTCTGGCCGCAGGGAGTGGTGGACTTAGAATCGAAAGGCATGGGTTAGGGTTAGGGATTGCAGATGTGATGCAGCCTACCCAGTCTCAGCTTCACTCCTGTGCGTTGGGGATAAGACCACGTCCCTCAGGGGTCCATTTGTGAGAGGAGATGATGTCGCTTGGCAGCCCCTGGCACTGTCAGCCAGCTGGGCACTCGGAAGTCATGGAACCCAGGCCAAAGGACACCATGGTAGCCGCTCAGGCTTCCGGTTTGTTAACATGAGAGAATTCGGTAGCAACAATTCCACGAGCGTGTCCTCAGGGAGGTTCCAGTCTATTCTTATTTCCTATGAGAGGCAACTATAGACTGAATAGCATCTGCAGAGCTGGGTATTTAAAGAGCCTGAGTATTTCCCAAGCAATCATCAGGGCATGTTATTTGGTTTCTAAATTAGTCACATAAATCCTGGTCCTTTAAATAACTATTTCCTTTTCAGACGGGAAGCTGTATGACGCCTACGTCTTATACCCCAAGCCCCACAGGGAAGGCCAGAGGCATGCCGTGGATGCCCTGGTGTTGAAGATCCTGCCCGAGGTGCTGGAGAGACAATGTGGATATAAGTTGTTTATATTCGGCAGAGATGAATTCCCTGGACAAGGTGTGTTTTAAGTGAGGTATAAAAATAACAAATAAAAGAAGGAAAGCGACCCTTCTGTTCCTCCACTTTACTGATGGCGATGACTCTGCCTGCCTTCCCCATGGAACCACAGGAAGTCTATGACCAGCACTCCCCGCCCGCCAGCCCCTAGTCCCCAGCCAAGGAGGTTAGGCGCAAGCTGGCTGCCTGCTCTAGGCTCCTCCCTGCCCTGCAGTGTCTGGGATTCCTGCTTGTAGCAGTGCGCATCTCACTTTGAGTGAGGATATGGTTAAGCCATTCACAGAAACAGGTGGCCAGTGATGTAACTACATTGTTACAACTACACAACTACGTTGTGGCTAAAGGATTGAAAGGTGGCGAGTGGTCATTTGCCCTCATGTCCCTGAGACGAACTGCTGGGTATTTTCCATGGGTTTGAACAATGTAAATCAGGTCGTGCTTAAAGCTGATTTTATAAACCTCAACCCTACTTGCCTCTCCCCTCCCTAAATACAATGGAAGTTTTAGTGCACTTTTCCCATTTGATAGGAAGGTGGCTTTGGACAGTTCAGTTAACATCTCTGAACCTCAATTGTCTCATCTGTAAAATGGGGATGGGGTGCTTCCCTGACTCAGATGAGAGAACTGAATGAGAAAACCTGAGAAGGGGCCCCCGGCATGGAGCTCAGCACACTTTAGACACTCACACAATGGTGCCTTCCTGTCCCTTTGTTCTCCTTCTTGGAAGGCTATACAGAAAAATGACTGAAATCTGGAATAAATGTTCTTTTCTAGTCACCAGTAAATGCCAATTCACTCACTTATTCAACAAATATTTACTGAAAACCCCTCTATGTGATGAACAGTATTCTAGGCACTAGAAACACGAAAATCAGCCAAGCAAAAGGGCCTGTCCTCAGGGAGGTTCCAGTCTATTCTTATTTCCTAGGAGAGGCAACTGTAGACTGAATAGCATCTGCAGAGCTGGGTATTTAAAGAGCCTGAGTATTTCCCAAGCAATCATCAGGGCATGTTATTTGGTTTCTAAATTAGTCACATAAATCCTGGTCCTTTAAATAACTATAATGACAAAAGGAAACCACAAATTCAAGATTAACGCAACATTTCAGCTAACTACATGTTTCCTGTCCTTTTAAAATCTATTTTTAAAAATGTGTTCATCTGCTAATATACACCGGACCTTCAGGTAGTCTGGGGATACGAAGTTAGGCACCATCAGATACTTGTTGGCCAGGGAAAGTGACATACAAAGAAGCCACATGTAAAACATGATTCATGACTGGCTTCAGGGAAAGCCACGGAGGCTTCACAAAAGAGGTGACAAATGTTAAAAAAAGAAAAAAAAAACCCAAAACTTGTATTAATCTATTCCTGACTAAGTCATGTTTATTTTGAAGTCCATTTTTGGCCAGGCACGGTGGCTCACACCTGTAACCCCAGCACCTTGCGAGGCCAAGGGGGCCAAGTCACGTGAGGTCAGGAGTTCGACACCAACTTGTGGCAAAACCCTGTTTCTACTAAAAATGCAAAAATCAGCTGGGCGTGGTGGTACGTGTCTATAATCCCAGCTCCTCAGGAGGCTGAGGCAGGAGAATCGCTTGAACCCGGGAGGCGGAGGTTGCAGTGAGCTGAGATTGCATCCCTGCACTCCAACCTGGGCAACAGAGCGAGACTTCATTTAAAAAAATAAAAAAAGTCAGTTTTCTCCTCTCAGAGCCTGTTTCAAATATTCTCACTAGCATGAAGACCCGGGCTGTTTTAATTGTGAGCTCTTCTGAGCCTTCTTTCTTTATTTCCAGCTGTGGCCAATGTCATCGATGAAAATGTTAAGCTGTGCAGGAGACTGATTGTCATTGTGGTCCCTGAATCGCTGGGCTTTGGCCTGTTGAAGAACCTGTCAGAAGAACAAATCGCGGTCTACAATGCCCTCATCCAGGACGGGATGAAGGTTATTCTCATTGAGCTGGAGAAAATTGAGGACTACACAGCCATGCCGGAGTCAATTCAGTACATCAAGCAGAAGCACGGGGTCATCCGGTGGCATGGGGACTTCACGGAGCAGTCACAGTGTGTGAAGACCAAGTTTTGGAAGACAGTGAGATATCACATGCCACCCAGAAGGTGTCGGCCGTCTCCTCCGGTCCAGCTGCCGCAGCACACACCTTGCTACCACACGACAGGTGAGCGGGTGGGAGGACACGAGGTTCGTCACGCTCTGATGGAGGGTCTGTCATTACGTGGTGGCTCACAGCTGGAGGAGGACACATTTCATCGGGGCCGTCCGCTCTGAAGCTGGCAGTTGCGTACTAGTGAGAGGGTCTGTTGTATTTGTTGTCATTTGTTTGCTTCGATCAGAGCTGCTTCTTCAGGGAAAGACACGGCTTCTGCAGAAGGCTGTCTTTAGCCTATGGGCTTATTGACACACATGCACACTCACTGAGGCCTGGGTGGATACAGCACTTGGGCCCCCTGGGAACGGGACATGGAGGGTTTTAGAGATGGCAGTGGACACGCCCGGAAGTTTGCCCATGATGTGGCACCCACAGAGTCTGAGATGGGAGCCTGTGCTGTCGGGGGATGACAGGAGGGCAGTCTAGCGCCAGGAGAGGGTTGGCAAGGATAGCAGTATTTGTCCACATCTGTTCAGTGACCGCAGGGCCCCGTGCTCAGGCATCATTTGCTGTGTCCGCGTCTCTCTCACTCTGCCAGTGCAAAGAGCTGTGACCACAGCCTGAGCACTGTGCTTCCAGAAGCGAGTTAAAAGTCACCTAGACCAGTGGGGACCCACGAGTGTAGCCATGACTGCCTCTCGGTCACCCTTCCATGCTTTGAAGAGGCTTTATCTGTCAAACTAAAGCAAGCAAGAATTCCTTTCCTTTCCCTTTTAGACACGTCAACCAGAATTCTGAGCAGCCTGTGAGAGACGCAGTTAGCACACAGATGATACAATTGCAAGCAAGACAGTCAGTTTCCAATGAGCCAATGTGCCCTTGTCACAGGCCAATTTGTAATTTAATGATTCACAAAGTTTTTTAATATAAAAAAGTAGCTGTCAACCCTCATCACTTTTTTCCAAGACCCTGGCCTGAGGGAATTAGACATAGCTCAACCCTCTGAAGCTGAGGTTGTTGACATTGAGACTTAGTAAGCAGTCAGTGGGGGCTGGAGGGGAATCAGCCTTCAGAACCAGCCGGTGGGGTCGGGGTCGGGGGCGGGAGCCAGATGGAGTGGAGAGCGGGGTGGGTTGGGAGGCGCCGTGCCTTCATTCACAGGTGGTGGGTTGTGCCTAGTGTGGGATGGACTTTCAGGTGCTAAGGAGCCCACTCCTGTCTTTGAAGAATTTTGTTCCAAGGTAACCTCACATTACACATTTGTTTAGCATCCTATGGAGCCCTCGACTTGACATTGGTCTACTTTTTATTTAACGTTTGCTTTTTAAATTTTTTATTTCGGTAAACTATATGAACATAAAATTTACCATTTTAACAATTTTTAAGTGTATAGTTCTGTGGCATTAAGTACATTCGCGCTGTTGTTTGGCCATCGCCACCATCCATTCCAGAATTGTTTCATCCTCTCAAGCTGAAATTCTATACCATTAAGCTGTGCCTCCCCATTGCCTTCCCATTGCCTCCCCACTGCTCTGAGGTAGGACATAAAATACATTTTAAGAATAACAGCATTAAAAAATGGCTACTATAATTCATTACTACTATTACATTTTTGATACTTTTCGATAAAAAGAAAGTAGAGACACATATTGGAAAGAGGGAAGCTTTTTCACTTATAAAACTCCAGTTAAAGAATTCACCAACAGTGCTGGTCTCCTGTAAGTCAGAGGTTTCCAGAAAATACCTTGCCTTCCGACGGGTCGGCTTTCTATTTTGCTGACAGCCTTGACTGATGTCCTGTGAGTGTGATCATTCACTTATAAATAATTAATTGCTAGAGAATCCGTTTTCTAAAACTCACAGGCACGCTTTCAGAGAGGACACATCCCAGCATCTCTCCGGTCTCCCCGCACTGTGGCTGCCTCTGGCTCCCTCCATCCTGCGGAGGGAAGTGGCTGGGAAGGGAGGAGGAAGGGTGCTGAGATGCCCTCAAATCGGAATGGGGTGGGGGTATTCCCCAAATCCTCACCAAACCACAAGCCAGTGACCACCACTCACCCATTGCGGTCCAGATCTTACTGCACCAGAGCTAGTCAAGCGGCCAGAGGTGGTGCCCACTACCCTCAGGGGGTTTCCTGGCCCGGTCTCATACGCACTCCACAGAAGGAAGGGCGAAGCGTCCTCAGCCAGCCCGCAGCCACCCTGCCCGCTCCAGCACTGCAGGCAGCCTCCAGAGACCAGCCCAGAGAAGAGAGCAGCAGCGAGTGAGAGGACAGAGTGCGGAACAGATCAGCAACGCCCATTTTCCTCTTGGATGCAACAGGAGAAAGAGCCTGTTTTAATTAAACTAGCAAATCCTCCATGAGGAATGACGACTCCCATGTTGGAGAGAGAAATCGAGATGCAAAGAAACCTTTTAAAGTTCTACTAATTCCTAATGAAATAATAGGGATGCAGTGCAGCAAGAACACGAATAATTAAAGCAGCCTGGCATCACCGCTGACAACCAGGTTGGCAGGTAACAGCTCTGCTGATGGTCTCAAGTCCAAATTTGCATAAGAAAGGAAGTTTAAGAGTTCAATGGCTAAGGGACAAAAAGGCAGTTTATAGGAAAACTGAAGGCCACCCTCAATTCTTTCCCGTTTCTCCAACTGGGCTTGGAGCAAATATGAGGTCAATGGGGTCCTATCCCTAGTCCTTGGGGGTGGGCTCCAGAATTCGAGTCCAAGCAAAGCAAAGTCCGTTTCCAATGAGCCCGTGTGCCCTCGTCATAGGCCAATTTATAATTTAATGATTCACAAAGTTTTTTAATAGTATAAATTAGCTGTAGACCCTCATCACTCCTTTCCAAGATCCTGGCTTGAGGGAATTAGAGGCTCCCCTGGGAATCCCCAGGGACTGACCTGGAGGTAGGGCTGAGAGAGGAGATTGGACCCGAGAGGTGAAATGTAGGTGTCAAATTGCTGGGTTACCTTTACATTCACCTTCCTATAATGACTGAGTCAGCCACAAAACCCACTTCCTTTGGTATCTCCCCTCAAATACCCTGAGTCGGCTCGTGAGAAAGGCCCTGGGAGAGACCCAGTCACATGAAATAAAGGGCCCCAGAAGGTGCGGTCTTTCCCTGGAGGACCAAGCGAGATAAAGTGCTTGGCAAACCACGGGATGCCGTGAGGGGCTGGCCTGCCAAAATATGGAATGTGCTCAGGGAGCCTCAGCCCCCAGGGCCCCTCACACCCATCAGCACCCCATAGTGACGCAGACCACTTCCTGCCATGTCACAGCTGGTTGACCTTTCCTTGGCACTTGGTCCTGTTTTTTATTTAGAAACTTCTCTCCAACACGTGCTTGTTTGGTTATTAATCTAGGGCTGTGTAAAGTGGAAAATTCCTTCCTAGTTTCCTTGAAGAACAAGAGGCTGTTCCAGATGAGGTCTGGAGTGAGCTACAGAGGGTGACGATGGCTCTAGGAGCGGTGGCTGCTGAGTCTGAATGTTAGAGGCCACACATCTCCAGTAATATTATTCTGGGAGATGGGAACTGTGTGTGTGGATGTCCCCTCCCATACACCCAGGGACTTCTGAGAAACGCTGCTGTTCACAATACAATTCCACCCGCATCTCCCAGGCTGTCCCTGGAGAGGAGCTCTCCACTTGAGAAGGACCTCAGAGCCCTGGCTCTTGTCATCCAAATTCACCTTTCCTCTGGGGCTCTCATAGGAAAGGCGACAGTTGCCACTGCTCACCTGTGATGCTCTGGCATAACCACCTTGCAAAGACAACCCAAGAGAAATGGAAGCCTCAGGGATATACCACCAGATGAACTGACTGCAAGGTAGAGATTTTCGCATTCCCATGGCAGGTTTCCTCCTCAGCCCCCATCTCCCACCACATCAGAAAAGGGGAAAATAAGGGGAAAATTTCCTGATTTCAGGCCCAAAACTAGGCTCAAGAAGAAAGAAGTGTACTCTCAAGACTGGCTAAGACTTGCTGGACTGACACCTATGGCTGGAAGATGACATGTTTTGCTCCATACCTCCTCATTCCTACACCTATTTTCTGCTGCAGGATGAGGCTAGGGTTGGCATTCTACACACCCGGTTGAGCTCAGCTTTAGAGAAGAGGAGGATGGGATAAGAGCTGGGGGCATCAACATGGTCATGGTGGGTGAGAGCTGGGGGCCATCCCCATGGTCGTGGAGGGTATCCCCGTGTCATGGTGGGTGAGAGCTAGGGGGGTATCTCCATGTCATGGTGGGTGAGAGCTGGGGGGGGTATCCCCATGTCATGGTGGGTGAGGGCTAGAGGGGTATCCCCATGTCATGGTGGATGAGAACTGGCAGGGGATCCCCATGTCATGGTGGGTGAGAGCTGGGGGTGTATCCTCATGTCATAGTGGGTGAGAGCTGGGGGGTTATCCCCATGTCATGGTGGGTGAGAGTTGGGGGGATATCCCCATGTCATGGTGGGTGAGAGCTAGGGGGGATCCTCATATCATGGTGGGTGAGAGTTGGGGGGGTATCCTCATGTCATAGTGGGTGAGAGCTAGGGGGGATCCCCATGTCATAGTGGGTGAGAGCTGGGGGGATATCCCCATGTCATGGTGAGTGAGAGCTGGGGGGGTATCCCCATGTCATGGTGGGTGAGAGTTGGGGGGGGTATCCTCATGTCATAGTGGGTGAGAGCTGGGGGGGTTATCCCCATCTCATGGTGGATGAGAGCTGGGGGGGTATCCCCATGTCATGGTGGGTGAGAGCTGGAGGGTATCCCTGTGTCATGGTGGGTGAGAGCTGGGGGGGGTTATCCTCATGTCATGGTGGGTGGGAGCTGGAGGGTATCCCTGTGTCAGAGCTGGGGGGGTATCCCCATGTCATGGTGGGTGAGAGCTGGAGGGTATCCCTGTGTCATGGTGGGTGAGAGCTGGGGGGGGTTATCCTCATGTCATGGTGGGTGGGAGCTGGAGGGTATCCCTGTGTCATGGTGGGTGAGAGCTAGGGGGGATCCCCATGTCATAGTGGGTGAGAGCTGGGGGGGTTATCCTCATGTCATGGTGGGTGAGAGCTGGAGGGTATCCCCATGTCATGGTGGGTGAGAGCTAGGGGCGATCCCCATGTCATAGTGGGTGAGAGCTGGGGAGGGTATCCCCATGTCATGGTGGATGAGAGCATCACCATGTCATGGTGGGTGAGAGCTGGAGGGATCCCCATGTCATAGTGGGCTGAGCTCTACATGGAAGCCTGTGCTTGGATAGCGTATGCCCTTTCCCCTGTTTTTCCAGAATGACCAATTAAACTGTATGTGTTAGAAATATCAGTAATTTGTGAAATAAATTTTATTCTCATTTGAGCAACATAAATCACCATTTTGTTTGTTTACCACGCTTGTCAAAATCACAAACATGTTCTTATCAGTTTAAAAAATGAAAACCAATTTCTGCTGTAATCATCTGACAATTAGCTTGTCAACATTCAAATATTTTTCACCTTAAATCAACCGAAACTGTGCTTGTAGCTGTAGAGAAACATGAGGATCATGTGCAATACCTTTTCTTCCCCACACTTAGTAGATGGACTGTTTCTCAGTCTGACAGCCACCAAGACGGTGGTGGATTAATTGATGTCTCCCACCTTTGGCCTGGGGAAGCCTGGAGACCAAAGCTTTATGTTCTGATGAGTATTTTCATCCTCTTATCCTCTCTGATGGCCTCATTTCTCCAAATTTCTTATTTTTTTTTTTTTCTTTTTGAGAAAGAGTTTCACTCTTGTCACCGAGGCTGGGATTATAAGCATGAGCCACCGAGCCCGGCCAAGGCTTTCATATTTTTAAAACTTTGAAGTACAATGAGAAACATAATTCAGTAAGCAACTCAGTATGCACACACGGAATGGAAAAAGCTCTGTTCTATGTTATTTGTTCTATTCTATTTTGTTCAAGTCTAGTTCAATTTTTCAAAATACTGGTCACAGCTCGCCAACTTGTTTTAATAACCAACTTATGCCTTTCCACTGCAATCTGGAGAGCTCAGCCTCTCTGGCTGCTGGTCCCCCGGTCAATCACGATACTTTGGCTACTTTGCTTTCTTCAGTCAACAAAGCTTTATCAAGAACTTACCGCTCTTTTAATTATCTGACTTCCTGGTCAATCAGCTTTGTTTGTGGTTTTAAATGACCACAGGGTAGTAGAAGTGAACATAATTTCCTGCCTGTGTAAAAGGATGACATCAAGAGGAAAAGAAAACAGCCCATTGGGTGAAGAACCTTGAGAAAGAGACGAACATTTCCTCTCTTGAGACACAGGACAAACAAGTTCACGCCTGAGCTGGGCAAACAAGGACTTCAGTGCCTGCCCACGGCGCCATTGCGCCCTCTAGTGGCTGCTGAGGAACCGCTGTCCAGCCCGAAGCTCACAGAGCCCCGCTCAGGCTGTCGTAACCTACCTAGGCGGCCAGAATGGAGCCTTACAGGTGGACGGACACCCCGGGGTGCACACATTAGCCTCTCGGGGCTCTCCAATTTAAGGCCAAGAATATCTTTCTTCTTTTTCGGCTGTGGAGAAGGTGGAGATAGTGCCATTTTCGAATGTGTTCCTACCTCTTGGGCTTCTGAGACTGCCGCAGTCTGTCCAAGGGTGGTGAGTGGGGACCAGCAGGCTTTACTTGCTATGTACTCGCAAGAGGGGACTACAGTCGTAGGGATTTCAGAGAGGTGGCCCTGGCGTCGGGCTGCCTGGGCTCCAGTCACAGCTCCACCACTTGCTGATGGAGTATGCTAAGCTCAATTCCTCGTGCAAGTCACAAACCCTGTGCCCCAGTTTCTTCCTCTGTAAAAAAGGGATAATACAATGTTGGTATCCGTATTGCCCACTCCAAAAAGGGCCAGAGAATATGAACAGGACATTTACAAAATAAGGGTTAATTCATACAAAACCTAGTGAACGGAAAATGTGTGTAACATCACAAATGATCTGATGCCACCATGTGCCAGACCCTAAGCTAAGCTCTTTAAGTACCTTATCTCATTAACAGTCAGTTATCCTATATCCTTTCCATTTTAAAATGAAGAAAGTAAGTGTGTAAGAGATTAGGTAACCCACCCAGGGGCAACGCAGTTTTTACACGTGGCCCCAGAGAAATATATCACTGGCTGGGTATTTCGCGATGTTACAGCATTCCTGTTAAATTGTTAGGTATGATAATGGTCGCATCGTTATTTTTCTAGAAGCATCTTATGTTTTAGAGGTGACATCCTGAAACATTTGTGAATGAAATACTATGATGTCTCAGATTTACTTCAAAATAATCCAGTGCAGGGAGTGGTGGAGGACGTGAGTTTGTGAACAAGACTAGCCATGAGTGAAGTTCATTCAGTAAAAAATAGAGCGGTTAAAAAGATCTTAAAAAACAAACTCTCAACCCTCTGACACTTACGCAAGTCTGCTGTGAAATAAGACATCCTGGCTATTCTGAAGAGCCGGATGATACTAAAGACGGAGATACTTTGTTTTGCTTTCAAAATATAAACAACGTTTTCCTCCCTGATTATTTGCTCATTGGGTAAATTGATAAAAACAGGAAGTTATAAAAATATTCATTATCCTTTTGGTGTATATATGAATAGTCACATAGATTTGATCTTGCAGTACCAATCTTAGATTTATGAATTGCATTATTCAGGGTTTTCTAGAGAAACAGAACCAATATGACTTTTATATACATACAAAATTAAGAACTGTCTCCATGATCATGGAGGCTGAAAAGACCCACAATCTGCTCTCTACGGGCTGGAGACCCAGGAAGGCCAGTGAAGTATTTCTTTAGTTGGAGTCCAACACCCTGAGAACCAGTGGCGCTGATGATATAAATCCCAGTCTGAAGGCAGAAGATGAGATGGTTTTCAGTTCAAGCAGTGAGTGAGGCAGATTTTAAAAAGGGGTGGGGAAGAATTCCTCCTTCTTCTGCTTTTTGTTCTATTCAGGCCTTCAAGGGATTTGGATGATTTCCGCCTGCTCTGGAGAAGGTTCTCTGTCTTACTGAGTCCACTGATTCCAGTGCTAATCTCCCCTGAAAACACCCTTACAGACACATCCATAAATAATGTTTAATCTGGGCGTCTTTCGGCCCAGTCAAGTTGACATATAAGATGAACCATCACACGGGTGTTTAGATGTGTTCCAATTGTTACTTTCACAAACAAAGTGCATTCATCTGACCATTTGCCTTAGATAAATTACTGGAAATGGAAGAATTGATCTATTAAATAGATAGATTCATAGCTGATCATCTGATGCATTCTTCCAAATTTCCCTCCAGAAAGCTTGTACCAGTTGTGGCTTCCACCAGTGTTGGCTGAAGATGTCAGAAAGCCACATGTGTTCTAAGGTGTCCCAGGCTCAAGCCTGAGTTCCTAGTTCGGTAATGACACTGGGGAATTTCTTGTTTTATATATTTTTTTGTGCATTTCAAAAGAAATGATCAACAAGCTGTGATGGGATGTTTTTGGTCTTGAAGGACCTAGTAACACACGTCTCTGTTTCAGGGTGTGGCTGTGCAATTCCCAGCCCCACTAGTCCCCTGCCCTGTATGTTTATCCATCGCGCCTGCTCTGCTGCTGGTGATTCTCAGGAGGGCACATTCTCAAGCAGGCCTCCCCAGGGGTGGCACAGGCACTCCTGCAGAGTCAGGGTCTGCCATTGCTTCCATCCAGTTGGGTGGATCCTAAAAACTTAAGAGGCCATAACGCAGGGGTGGAGTAAGCTCAGAGCTCCAAACAAAAGGGGAGAACCATCTGGCCTTTCCCAGTAACCACTCTGGTAGAGTAGGTTACTTAAAACCGGTAGCAACCCTAAAACCTGACTGGTATTATCTCTTTTCCTAGCCCCAACCAAGGAAAAACAAACAAAAAAAGCCCATACTGAGTCTCAGGGTCTTTTGTGTTTATGATTCCCATGTGTGCGGTCCCAGAGAGAAAGAGGATAGAGGAGGCAGGGGCTTGAGGTCAGCAGGTTGCAGTGGAGAGCTGCTCTCCTGTGAGGAGGCTGAAGTCCCCTAAAACGAAGAGAAAGCTTGGGATGTTGGGCTATTCCCGACCCTGCTGTCATGTCGCTCTCTCTGATTTCATTTCACATATCATAGTTCACAGGGCACAGATACTCTGGAGACATTTCCTTTCTTTTTTTCTTTTCTTTTTCTTTCTTTCTTTCTTTTTTTTGAGACAAGAGTCTCGCTCTGTCACTTAGGCTGGAGTGCCGTGGCATAATCTTGGCTCGCTGCAACCTCCACCTCCCGGGTTCAAGTGATTCTCCTGCCTCAGCCTCCCAAGTAGCTGGGATTACAGGTGCATGCCGCCACACCTGGCTAATCTTTGTATTTTTAGTAGAGACGGGGATTTCACCATGTTTGCCAGGCTGGTCTCAAACTTCTGACCTCAGGTGGTCTGCCCACCTCAGCCTCCCAAAGTGCTAGGATTATAGGCATGAGCCACCATGCCCGCTCTAGAGACATGTCTAATGGGGACACTTGGAATCTTGAGAATCTTTTTGTAGGCCCTCAATTATCTGTTCATTGAAATAAGAAAGCCAAGTACTTGATTGGGGGCAGGTGGGTGGGCGATGGTAGGACATTTACTCCCAGCCCCCATGCTTGAAAATCAATTCCCTTTCCAGTTTTCCAACTTTTCTGTTTCAAGCAACATCAGTCAGGTGTCAGAATGTCACAAAGCTTTTCTGATTGAATGAGTAATAGGCAGGCTCTGTTTTATTCTGTGTGAAAATTAAGGGTCTTTTTCTCTCAGCTCTTACAATGGCCAATAAATGCTTTGGAAGGTACAATGGCCTTCTCTGGAATTATGGAACCCCAGCAAGCTGCTGGCACCCTAGACCTTCCACAGAGCTTGGCCTGATGAATGAATGATGGGAACTTGGGCGCAAGAGCAATGGTGAGATTTGCTTGGGTCTCTCCTGCCCAAGTTAATTTGCGTATCTGTAGTATGACTTCCAAGCAAGGTAAGGACCATCTAGCCTAATTTTATTTGTATCTGTAATCCGACCTAGGGGTTTGAAGGACAAATATCAAATGGTGGCGGATTTCCGTTTCAGGGTTGAGCACCGGGTCTCCCTTCAGGCCTTGTTCAAGGCAGCTCCCAAGAGTCCAGTGGGCAACCTAGTGTTAGGAGGGTGCCTGTCCGCCTCTCTATGGAGTGAGACCAAAAGGTGGGCTTTGCTTGGGTTCTTGGAAACCTCACCTCTGTGAAAGAGCATTCAGGGATCTCAAAGGACCAATCTTGTACTTCCCTCCACCCCACCTGTCTAGCTTCCAAGCCAAAGGTGCATGGTAGCCACTTTAGGGGGAAATGAGAGAACTCGGGTGGTCATTTAGCCATGCTATGACCAAAGTTCCAAACTGGCCTTTTGTAGTTTTATTGTCGACTTCTGCCATTTATTGAACACATGGGCCTCCTATATGGATACAGAGCCATGTCTCTGCCCTGATGGCGTGCATGACCTAATGGTGGGGAGACAGCCACAAGGAAGGGGCGGGAAAATGGCTGGGGATAGGGGAGTGAGGAGGTGCAGAGAGAGAAGGGGAAGCAAATCATGGAAGAAAGCTATTTGATGACAGACTCTTTCTTTTTAAAAATGCAACACTAGTCACAAGGGGTTGTGGCTGACCTGACTGCCACACCCCCGCCCGCAAACCAAGGAAGAGGCAACAGCTCCGGCACCTGTTTCTGACCCAGGGACCAGGTGATGGCCCGGCTCCACACCACATCAGGCCTGAGTGTGGGAAAGCATTGTGGCCAGGAGCCATCTAGGAGCTTGGAACAGAGCCATGCTCTCCTCCGAGCTGTCTAGCTTCAATTAAACCCATGGCTAAACCCTCCACCAGGCGTGTCCATTTGGGACGTTGTTTTGGCTTATTTAGAATAAATCACCTATAGTGGTTTTCCCTCGGTACTCGGGGAAATTGTCATCGGGTGAAACCAGCCTGAAATAAGTACTGAGATTATGCTTGGAGGTCCCGCTGGCCCGTGGGGAGGGGTGGCGGTGGCGGTGGCGGTGGCGCGGGGTGGAAGGAGGGCCTGTCCTCAGGGCTCGTTCTCGCCTCGCTCTGTCTGCCCCTGAGGGTCTGTCCGCCACACCACGACCCTTGCGGACGTTTCAGGGAGGTATCTGGTAGTCTGACCTCAGTGACCCTACGACCCAGGCAAGTGAGCCGCTAGCGTTAAGTCCCAAACCTCCCAAGTGAGGGCGCCCGCGATAGCTCCACGCGTCCCGCAGGGGGCGCCCTGGGGTTTTTCCTCCGCTTCCTAAAGGGATTCTTGATTTGACAGGAAGCAATAAAAACGCATGCAGATTGCTGACTGGAGCCCGGATTCTACATGCCTGCTTCTTGCCTCAGAAACACAGAGGAATGAATGAATTAAAGACACAACACTCAGCCCTAGGCTTCAGGATTGGATGTGTGAACATTCTGGGGTAGGCTTTTCTAGAGAAGTGCAATCAAGGTAGGAAGAGTGTCAAATGAAATCTCACTTTATCATCACAACAGCCCCATAGACTGTTGCGGCAGGTGGAAGACAGGTGTAGACAGGTAATTGAGTTCAAAGCAGCGTGGTAGAAACATGATTTTTCCCCCAATGTCAAGCCCTTTTTTTTTCCATTAGGTAGAAGCTCCCTTCAGTTATTTCTGCTAGGTTTCACAGTTTTGCAGTCACTTCTGGTGCTTTGAAGAGTCATTTGGGGTTTATCAGATTCAGCTCTGGTTCATGTTAAAACTTTAATCATTTGATTCAAAGCTTTTCTTTTCCTCTACTCCACTCAGTGGAGATGGGAGCTGAGACTCTAACGGGTGGGATAAAGGTGGTGGTGGGCTGCTATCACACACCTGTCCTCTTCCTCCGTCTCTCCCACCTCATTTGGAGCATTGAGAGATGGGGAAAAAACCATGTCTACATATTTGACTACATATGATGGATCTCCCTGGGGTGCCGCAACTGCCATCCCTGCTCATTGCCCAAGGGCATCAAGTGGTTGGATGGTGACACCTTCATGTCCTACAAGGGGCTCACATCTGAGGAGAGACCCTGGCAAAGGTGGGTTTTGGAGGGACCCAACTGTGCTTTCAGGCTGCCATGCAGTGGGTGGCCTCACACGCACACCTGTGGGGCCTGTGCTGCTTTGTGCCTGGAGCTCCTAGCTCAGCTTCCTGCCACAGTCTACCTTCAGGTCTGCAGGTGCACTGGGGCTCCATCTCCCTACTTCTTAGGAATCATAATCTCTCGTGGCATGTGCCCAACTTTGAGGGGAGCATGCCTTCATGTCCCACTCCATTGGGCAGGGCCTTACCAAGCCACCTCTTCTGAAGTCTACTTTTCTCTAGTTCAGGGGCTCAGGGACAGTACAGTGAATCTACCAGCTAATCAGGTGCAGAGCAGGAATCAAAATCCAGTCCCGCTTTTTTGATGGCACTCAAAGTTTTGGAATAGTTCTCTTGGGGATCTCCCCTCACCCTGGTAGAGTGAGGAAGAAATAAGCTCTTTTCATGAACCAAACACAAAGGCCCAAAGACGACCCATGAGCTCTCCTCATATGTGGAGTGGTTGCTCACTGGGGTGGGGGTGCGGGTGGGGCCAGTTCCTAGGGAACGTCCCTCTCAGTGGGCTTGTGGCTGGTGCTCAGCATGTTCTGCCTTCAGCCTCAGCCTCTGCTGAAGATCTTGAACAAGAGGAAAGATACTGTGTGGCATCTGACACCATGTTTTCTAAAAGAACTTCTGAAAACCAAAGAAAAAAGACAGTAGAAAATTGAACAAACAATATAAACAGGAAATTCAAAGCCTCAGGACACCAAATAGTCAAGACCCATAGGAGAGCCCATCCTCACTAACAATAAGGGATGTGTCATTCCACAATAGTTACCGCTTTATATCTTGCAGATTAGCAAAGTTTAAAGGGCCTGGCAATGTTGGTGAGGTCATGGGGCAGTCGGGATGCTTCTCTGTTGAACTTACAGCACATTGGTAAAATCACCATGGAGAGCATTTAGCCAGCACATTGGTAAAATCACCGTGGGGAGCATTTAGCCAGCACATTGGTAAAATCACCGTGGAGAGCATTTAGCCATAGCTCATAGCTGTCCTAGGTACATAGCCTGAAGAAGCTCTCATTCATGCAAAGGTGTGTGCATTAAAATATTTATTGATGTGTTATTTGTAACTGTGGAAATTTGGAAGCAGACTAAATATGTCCATGGATAGGAGTACAGAGAAGCTGTGTACCTACCCCAAATCCACTATTATCTGCAGCTTAAAAAGAATGAACTTCAGCTGCATGTATGAACATGGGTAAACTTCAAAGCCATGTGGATAAAAAAGTTTCAGAATAATATGCACAATATTTATATTAGTTACATATAGCAAAATATAATACACAAAACAGAATCTAAGATTGTCTCACAAGGTTACTTGTGAGTTTATCATAATCTTATTCACTTCCAGCTTTAATGTAGGATGCTTTTGTTACCTTATTCTGGGCTCAAGCTTTTGGGAACAGCTTGTGTCTGAAACACCAAAGGCCATTGATTCTATGTCCCGAATAAAAGCCTGCTATTGGCTTGAATGACAATAACAGACTTTTATTATTGATAAAAAATAGTAAGATTGTTGCCTATTACTTGATACTGTGTCTCAGTTAGACCTGGCTTTCTATATAGGCAGTTACCTACCCAGTAACATTTTAGAGATGCTGGAAAACTGTGCTGCTCTAAAACATCGCTGGTGGAGACCAGTCTGCTACTACATACATTTCTAGAATTAAATTTTTAAAATAGTTAACATATGCAATCGGCAAGAGTGTTTTATTAATGTCTCCAACAGCTTCATTCACACACTTGCAAGGGTACATTTCTTTGATTGCATTTCAATTTGATGGCTGAGATGGAAAGGAGACAAAATGGAAGCTTTGTTATAGGAAAGGAGTACAGAATTGACATTTAGTGTGGGCTGCTGTGGGCAGAAGGCGTAAGTGGGTACCACTCTGGGGATGATGTTACAGTGTTCTTTGCACAAAAGGACAAGGCAGGACAACGTTGAATGAATGCAGGTGTTTTGTCTAAACATACAAACAAGTCACAGCAAACTACACTTGGCATCATGAAATGGTGCTGCTGACCACTATAGGGGTTCATGTTTTGTTGAGCATTTAGTATGTGCCAGGCACTGGCTGTACAAGCCTTTGCACGAATCTTTTTGCACATGCATATATCAGGCTTCAGAGAGTTTTGATTGCTTTCCCTAGTACCCCACAGTATTTGAACCCAGGGCTGGCTGACTCCAAAATTCAATCAGCCATAATGCCGCTAACTGACAGTTTCCCTCCTACCCCTATAGTTTATTCCTGGAGAATGTCTGAGTTTGTAACAGATTACACTTTGGGTGTGAGCAGTACATTTTCTCACCCTTCCTTTGATTCCACTAGAAAGCTTCTTGTGTGCATTTGACTCCTGTGAGTCCATGCCCAGGCTTGGTCCACGCTGACATGATATGACTTGCACAGTTTGCAGGCAGCTTTGTAACACAGGATAGATGAACGTAAATCCTCTGAGATTCTTTATGGCTGGATTCGGTGGGAAAATTCGTCTCCCTCGCTCCTTCTCCTACTCTGTCTCTGAAATGTGGGTATAGCTTTGCTGGTAGCAGTCTTTCCTTCCACAAGGATGGAATTTGTCAGCGTTAAGAATGAATCATGTCAAAATTGGAGTCAGAGATAAGCAGAATCAGGGAAGGAAAGAGAGACCAAGAGAGATCTGTGACGTTGTTTGAGTCCCTGGATCCTGTCATGCCTGAATTCCTTGGAACTCTGAGGTTCAGGAGTTAAATATTTCTCATTTCGGCTTAAATTTGGTTTCTCTTTCCATTTGGTTTCTTTCCATTTCACAATGGAAAGAATCCTAACAAATACAAGCCTCCATATGTTAGTCTTTTCCTGCAGACTTCTTTCTGATTGATATCACCATAGCAATGTGAATTTTTCTATGAAATCATGTAAGTTTTTCTCCTTGGAAAAGAGATAAAAAAGTCATACTAGGTTTGGGGTTCCTACCATGAGTGTGTTTTGGTATAAATAATACAATGACTCAAAAGTAACTTCAAAAAAATTTATTGCTCGGGGCAGTGCACACTTTGGGCATGAAATTCGGGGCCTCAGTCCACCGCTGGGATGTCACTGGTGGCAATCAGCTTCTCCCAGCCTCCACATCTGAGCCTTGTACAGAGCGATGTCATTGCAGACCCTGCCGTGGTTCAGCCTGCGATCCGGGCATTCTGGGTTGAGCGAGGGCTCTGAGTCCCATGCAGTTTCCTGGTTTTCAGTCTGCGTCTGGGTCCTTCTTCCTTGGTCCCTGGGCAGCGTGGCGAATGAGATTCCGACACCTTAGGTCTCCAGGCTCCTCCAGGTTACCATGCCAAGACACGGGCTTCCTGATGATCTGTGGACCTCGTGGAGGGGTTCACGTGATGCCGGGCATAGACGTTCCGGGCTGGTAGCTCTTTGAGGTACAGCTCCTGCAAGATCGGGTTCTGACGGACCTCATCCTGGGTCACCCTCTCCCTGGGGTGTCCCGCCATGGCCTTGGCATTGCTCCATCGGGCTCCATGCGCTCTCTGCTCCCTCGTGCCTCTCTCCCTGGCCCCGGGCTTCTGCCGTCTTCAGGAAAAGGCCTTCCACGCGGTCTCCAGGCAACAGCGCTCCCACAGCCCCAGCTTCCTGCGATCCAGCCCTTACCCCTCCAAGAAAGGGCTCCCGTCACGGGACAGACCCGGAGGTCATGCGCATGTGGTGAGGCCTCACCTTGGCCAGTCGTTTCCCTCCCAGCGAGCAGAGGCGCCACTTCCTCGTGCGCTCCCTTCTCCGTCTCAGGCCAGCAGTTTGCTCGGTGGTTCCACACCAAGGCCCACGGGGAAGCCAGTTCCAAATGCAGAGGCGGGCCCGGCTGCTGAGCAGGCAGCGGAGGCCGAGGGTGGGTGTCCGTGGTCCTGCGTCCCCGTGTCCACAGCCAGGCCGTGGGGACC
>NW_012117599.1:6444980-6476670 GCF_000951035.1 Colobus angolensis palliatus
CCGGAGTGCGCGGCGAGCGCGGGGCCTGCGCGGCTTTTATCTCCTCCGGGCGTTCCAGGGCGGAACGCGCTTTGTGACCCGCGCCCCATCCGAAGACGCGGGGCAGCTTTCGGGTCATTTTCAGCGCGTGCAGCGCTCTCTCCTCGGAACGGCAGGAGTGCGCGGCGAGCGCGGGGCCTGCGCGGCTTTTATCTCCTCCGGGCGTTCCAGGGCGGAACGCGCTTTGTGACCCGCGCCCCATCCGAAGCCGGGAGCGCCCTTCCAGTCGGCACAGGGCCCCGTCTCCGGGTTTAGGACCAAGCAGGGGAAATCCAAGAAAGAGGCAATGGGGCGACGTAGCAGTCCCTGTTCTGATACCCCGTAGTTTTGCCCTCAGTAGGCAAAGGCTGATCGGAGGGCTAGGATACAGTTAGGGGCCGGGGGCCTGGGAGAGCGGCTCTGAGCAGGAACTGGGAAAAGGGGACGAAGTCAGTGCCCCAGGCGCGTTCCCTTACACAAGCCCTTCAGTCCTTCGCAACACTGAGGGAACATGTGCAATTAGACATGCTACGTCTGTTTTACCCATGGGACACGGAGGACCAGAGAGGGAACCTCCATAGGCTGGCGGTGGGTGACAAAGCAGGTGGGGCTCGAACTTGGGGCAGGAGGGGGCAGGTAGGAGGGAGCGCAAAACTGCCCCAAGTGCGCACCAGCGGCCTTGCCTCTCCTGCATATCTGGACGAGATCCTGCAGGGGGCGCATCAGAGCAGACCTGGCCGTTGCCTAGCTTACCCTTGACCCCCGTGTTCCTTGGTTTGATGCTTTACTCTTTAAAATATATTTTAAAAATCTTTAAATATTGATTTCATTTTAGATTCGTGGGTACATGTGCATTTTTGTTACATAGATATATTGCATAACGGTGAGGATTTGGCTTCTAGTGTACCTTTCACCAAAACATGAACATTGTACCCAACGGGTATTTTTTATCCCTCACTACCATCCCACCCTGCTCCATTTTGGAGTCCCCAATGTCTGTTGCTTCCATCTTTATGTCCATATGTACTCATTGTGTAGCTCCCACTTTTAAGTGAGAACATGCAGTATTCTACTTTCTGTTTCTGAGTTATTTTACTTAGTATAATGGCCCCCAGATCCATCCATGTTGCTTCAAAGGACATGATTTCATTCTATTTTATGGCTATATAGTATTCCTTGCCATATTTTCTTTATCCAATCAACTGGATGGACATTTAGGTTGGTTCCATGATTTTGTTATTGTGAATAGTGCTGCGATAAACATCTGAGTACAAGTGTCTTTTTTAATGTAATGATTTCATTTCCTTTGGGTAAATTCCCAATAGTGGGATTGCTGGGTTAAGTGGTAGTTCTATTTTTAGTTATTTGAGAAATCTCCACACTGTTTTCCCTAGAGGTTGAACTAATTTACATTCCCACCAACAGTGTATAAGCGTTCCTTTTTTTCTATGTCCTTGATAACACCGTTTTTCGTTTTTTTTTTTTTTTGACTTTTTATTAACAGCCATTCTGACTGGTGTAAGATGATATCATTGTGGTTTTAATTGACATTTCTCTGATGATGAGTGATGTTGAGCATTTTTTCATGTGTTTGTTGGCCGAGAAACAACTTTTAATGGATCTACTTGGCATAACCTAGCCAGACAAATGCTTTCTGTAGTTATGAAAGCAGAATTAAATTTGAACCAATAGATGTCATAATTCTCTATTACTCCATCACTTCTCCCCACTCCTAGACACACAAGCTTTAGCAATAAATGAATGAGGGCTGATCCCTAATGAGGCAGTGTGGAGCAGATGGGCTATGGGTAAGTCTCTTCAGGGGACTGGCTGCTGCTAGAGAGGAAGGGCACACCCAGGAAGGGACTGGGGCTGTCACTGGTACACTTGGGTTGTTCCAGTGGTGCTTCAAAACACAAGAATAAGCCAAGCAACCACACAAAAGGGGGCTGAGCACAGCCATGCTCTAGGTTAAGTGGGCATATTGTCATGAAAGACCTCTCCACCTTTCTCTGTCCTGAAGAAGATTGCCCAGATTGTGAGAACAGCCCATCCTGGTTCCACTTGTGTTTGGGATGCTTAGAGAATTTCCTTTTCATACTTGACATGCCCCAATGAACAGATATCTCTTTTTCTCTTTTTAAAAGGCCTGATTTAAAGACTGCTTAAATCAACATAGATGAATTAGATAAGTCATTATGCAACAATGCCTTTTCCATTAATTCAATTTCTGACTATGGTGTGACTTGGTGGGTTGTGTTTTGCTCTGGTTGTTCTAAGGAGGGGAGCTTAGGGCAATGACCTGGAACAGCTCTAAGATTTTGCCTTTTCTTTTACCTGGAACCATGAGTATGACGACGTTTTCCTTTTTTGCTTGGTTTGACATTGCTGCCTAAGATAAGGCATACAGCACAGGCTGCAGAAATACACAAAAATTCTCCTGATAATACACGCTTGTTTCTATGGCCAGGAAGTCCTGATTTGCTTACCTCCTCACCACCATGACCAGGTGTGAATTCACAGGTAAAAGGGCAAGTTTGTTTACTCCTAGTTGCTCTTGAATAGAGAGTTGACTTTTTCACCCCGGTTGGCTTGTAACTGCTGAGTTCACTAATAAACCCTTCCTTTTAAAAGTGGGGAAAATAGGCCGGGCGCGGTGGCTCATACTTGTTATCCCAGCACTTTGGGTGGCCGATCCGGGCAGATCACAAGGTCAGGAGATCGAGACCATCCTGGTTAACATGGTGAAACCCTGTCTCTACTAAAAATACAAAAAATTGACTGGGTGTGGTGGCGGGTGCCTGTAGTCCCAGCTACTCGGGAGGCTGAGGCAGGAGAATGGTGTGAACCCAGGAGGTGGAGCTTGCAGTGAGCTGAGATTGTGCCACTGCACTTCAGCCTGGGCAAAGAGGGAGGCTCCGTCTCAAAAAAATAAAATAAAATAAAGTGGGGGGAGGGGGATAAAACAAGAAAATATCGTAGGAGATAAAGAAGAATCATAAGAACCCATTGTGGGAGTTCAAAAAGAAACCGTTGAAGGTCTAAAAGCTCAGAAAAATATTTAAATCACTGATGCTATAATAGATATAAGCAAAACAGACAGGGGCCACAAGGGATGGCATTCTAGAATATTTTGAAAAATAAAACAAAATTTAGTGTAAGTCACTTGAGGGCACCCATTTTGCTCTGGATATCTCAATAGAGGTGCTACTTATAAATGCTTTTTAAAATCTCTGGGCTTTAAATTTGTTTATGCCAATTTTCAAACAGATTATTGAAATCTGACTGAAGAATAGGATTATAAACATCCCTAATAAAATATCCAATTTGTGTTTTAAAAGTATTTTTGAGTTGAGATCAATATACTGGTTTGAAGTCTAAGGTGTCAAACATGACTAAGACATGAATCTTGAAAATAACCCAATTAAGAAATAAGTAGAAGAGATTGCAACATAAGACAATAAAAGACACCCCCCTTCCATAGTGAAATATCACCTTCGACCAAAGTTTCTTTTTCTTGAATCAATTTTCTTACATTTAATTTTCATATGGTGTAGGAAGGGCAAGGGAAATGGGGCATGGAAGATCAGAGAGAACTTTCTGGAGAATGTGACCCCCACATAAGGGAGCGTCAGCTGGAAATGGTGGATGTAGTGGAGGTGGATGTGGCCGAAGACCTGGTGGGGCTCTGAACATTTCCTATGATTTTGTGCTTCTTTCTTTGTGTGATGGCTTCTCACACAAAGAAAGAAGCATAAAATAATGAGAAATGTTCAGAGCCCCACAAGGACTTCAATTTCTCAAAGCATGAAGTCTGGAATGAAGGGGGGACTAGGAGGTAGAGGCTGGGGTGAAGAACTCAAGAATGAAGAGAGGGAGGAGAGTGTGGGAACCTTGAACAGGCACAGCTGGAGAAAGACTTAGCGGTATTACATTTTTAAAGATTTCTCTGCTCATAAATACTTGAATAAAAGCTTGAAAATGCAAAAAACACAAAGAAGTCATCCCCAGTCCTGGAATATAGGCATAAACACAGACTATTTTTACTTTATAATGTATTTTAAAATCTGGCAGTACCAGCCACCTTTGTCATTATACTTTTGTCTACACTTTCTTGACTCTTCTTGTTCATTCATTAGTGTCTTAAGTTTCAACAAGTTTCTATTGGTATTTTGATTTTAATTGTTTTGAACTTATGCTAATTTACAATTTTATGCCTCTCTAGCAGCAGATACTATCTCTTAATACAGTATTTCTCTAATATCTCTTAATAGAACAGTACTTTTTCACGTAGATCCCGGCTTAAGTTTCTTAAGGAGTTTCTTCTCAGAAATTGTTTTGTTGTTGCTATTGGGAATTTGTTTTCCGTTTTTTTTTCTCATAGTTAATTCCTGGCTGATGAAATCCTGGTTTTTCTATTTTTATTTTAACTTGTCAACTGCTGTTTATTTTATGTTTTTGGCAGTTTTATTTTGTTTATATGGACAATCACAACTGGAAATAATAATCAGCTTGTCTTTTTCTTTCCATTATTTGTGGCGTTTGTTTCTTTTTCCTGTCTAATTGTTAGACTGTCTAACATTTTGCTTCATAGGAGTGAGAGGGGACATGTCTCTATGGTTTTACTCTTAGCTATAATGTTGGCTGTTTTTATTTTCTTTGAAATTTTTAATTATTTTAAATTTAAATTGTTTTAAATTAAATGATCTTCTAGGCTTAGTTGACTAAAAGCTTTAATTAGGGTTTTGAAAATTTGTATTGAATTTTGTCGTAGGAGTCTTTGGCATACATTAAGATGATTATATGATTTTTCTTCTTTGTCTTTTTGGTATGATGAAACATATTGATACATTTCCTGATATTAAGGCATCTTTGAATTCCTGAGTATACAGTGTACTTATATTTGTTAATGTGCTTCGTTTATCTAATTTTATTTGGAATTTTCATTTATATTTGCAAGTGAAATTACAAATGAATCTTTACATTTACTAACTCTGTCCTGTAGAAATTATGCTGGCTTGCTGGGCATGGTGACTTACACCTGTAATCCCAGCACTTTGGGAGGCTGAGGTGGGTGAACCACCTGGGGTTAGGAGTTCGAGACTAGCCTCGCCGACATGGTGAAACTCCATCTCTACAAAACAAAACAAAACAAAACAAAATCAACAACAAAGAAACAGCAACAACAAAGTAGCCAGGCTTGATGGCAGGCACCTGTAAATCCCAGCTACTTGGGAGGCTGAGACAGGAGAATCCCTTGAATCCAGGAGATGGAGGTTGCAGTGAGCCGAGAAAGCACCATTGCATTCCAGCCTGGGTGACAAGAGTGAAACTCTGTCTCCAAAAAAAAAAAAAAAGGGAAAGAAATTATGTTGGCTTTATAAAGCAAATTATAAATCTTTTCATCTTTTAATAAGCTCTGGCAGTGTTAATATAGGCTGGTAACTATTTCTTCTTTACAAATTTGAAGGCAACTATCTGAGTCAGGTACTACTTTGTTGATTATTCTTAAATTATATTTGTTATTTTTAACACATTTATTGATTTGATTCTTTTTTATTTCTTTATTTTGGTAATTTACACTTATCTAGAAATAATGCACATATAATTTTCTAATTAATTACTATATGGAGATATAATCTTTCTAAAAGCAGTTAATGTTTTGAATGTATAAAGTATTGTTCTTTGTTTCATCTCTAACTTTGTTTACTTTCACTTTCACTTCTCCCTCCTGTGGCTTAACTATGTAGAGATGCCTATTTTACCTTCTACTCTCTATTACACTTGAATTTATCAATGCAAAATTTTTCTCTTAACCGATTAATTTTATCTTTAAGTCCTTCTCCCTTTTTTTTTTTTCAAGTTTATTTGTGACTCTCATGATTGTTTTCTAAAACCTCAGGATAAGTACTTAGTAACTGCATTCAAAACTTATTTTTTTTAATTCAAAACTTATTTTTTTCAGAATTAAAGAATTGCCCTCCCAGTACAGCTTTGGTTGTATTCCAGAAGTTTGCTATGCAGCATTCTTCTGGGTATTTTATTAAGATTGAGACACTTAAGTTTTGATTTTTGATTTTTGAGTTTCATTTTATTTTATTTTTTTTATTTTTTATGTTTTTTTGAGACGGAGTCTCGCTCTGTTGCCCAGGCTGGAATGCAGTGGCGCTATCTCGGCTCACTGCAAGCTCCGCCTCCCGGGTTTACGCCATTCTCCTGCCTCAGCCTCCCGAGTAGCTGGGACTACAGGCGCCTGCCATCTCGCCCGGCTAGTTTTCTGTATTTTTTAGTAGAGACGGGGTTTCACCGTGTAGACCAGGATGGTCTCGATCTCCTGACCTCGTGATCCTCCCGTCTCGGCCTCCCAAAGTGCTGGGATTACAGGCTTGAGCCACCGCGCGCGGCCTTGAGTTTCATTTTAAATAATGTTGTCGCCTTTTTTTTTTTTCTAGTGGTTCAGTTCGTTTGCACGTAACTGTTCATTATTTCTAGCTTTATTTCATCGTGATCAGAAAACAGAGTCTTTACCAATCATAATACAATGTTAAGTAACCTCTTGGCATAACTACTGTACTTCTACTGGCATTAGAAGCAAGATGATAGTTTCCGTATTATAACTTTAGTGTCCAATTTTCACATTCTCACATTGCTTTACTCACCAATTGTTAACTGTACAGGACAATGTTGGGCCAAGCATGACGGGGACATAATTCAGGACTGTAGTTAATGTGCCGTTGCCAGAGAGCAAATGTAAAAGGGACCTTCACCACGAACCTGTCTCACCTTTTGCCCCTCCCTGCTTAGGGGCTGGCAAGGGCACTGTCACCTCAGGGGCAAGAGATGATGAGGATTTGGGCTATAGGGGATAAGGATTTGGCGCTCTGTTGTAAGTAGAAGCTGGCTAGGATGGCTGAGGGTTCAATCTCCTTGGTGGAAGACACAGGGAGACTGTAGCAGTGAGGGGTGAGCCTCAGGGAGGTGATTTGCTACCCTTACAAGCAAAGCTGCTCTGGAGGGCACACTCAGGATATCACAGAGGAGGCTGGGTTCCCCGTCTTGGCGTCTGGAATGAGCACTGGGTCAGGACCCGTTCTAGTGCATGCCTCTGTCTGCCCTGGTCTCGCTGGCCATTAGCAATGCCCCTATGTGGAGTCACTCTCTTTCCTCAGGGCAATTAACATTTTTTCCCTTTTGCCCCCAAACCTGCCCTTCTAAGGAAGACACTGTCGGTGCTCCAGAGGTGGTGTGACTTTCTAAACGAGGATGGCCTCTCAAGAAAACCCAGGTGATTTGTTATCCTAACTTATGTTACATCGTAGTGGAAACTTCTCTCATTTTAAAGGACTGCTGGTAGCACACAAACTCAAGTTCGATTTCTGGGTAGGTGTCCCTCTGGTAGGGTCACTCATTACAAAAGAATAAAGAAATATTTCCTGCATCTTTATTTTCTCTTACATTGGGTCCACAACAAAATAATCACATTTATGCCTTTAAGCTTCTAACTGCACCCTAATTAGTTGATTTGCTATTTGTATATTCTTCTCTAATGCTGTCTGTGTTTAACCATCTCTGAGCACTCTTTTCCTAAAATTTACGTTCCTACACAAAGCTAATATCCCATTGCCTATTAAAAAGCATCCAAAATTTACGGAGAAGAATGCCATTTGCATTTAAAAAGCCAGCTCCTTGCCTGGCAATCTAAGACCCTTCTACCTTACCTTGCTCATAAGTCTACTGTCTATCATTAGTTCTTTTAAGCTAGTCATGCCCCCAAGGGACATGCTGACATTTGGCAACTGGAGATCAGTTTCATGAGGTCGGGGGTCCCGTTACACCTCCCACAACGTGCAGAACAGCTGCCGCCCACAACAAAGAAGTGCCAGGCCCCAATGTCAATAGTTCTGAGGCTGAGAAAACCTGCTCTAGGCAATGAGGGAAAGGGATGCCCTCAGAACCACCTAGGGGGTTCCCACCAAATGATTCTGATGTGCCCCATTCCTGGTTTGGCAGAACTGTCCTGGAACAGGGCAAGATCATCTCCTGAATGAAGTTACTCTCATTTCTCCAAACACCACTAACTGCTCTTTCCTTTGGCTTAATTATATCACTGTAGAATGGTTTCCAGGAATGGCGATTTTCTTTGATTGTCTCTTACATGCACGCTCTTCCCATTGGAGGGTCTCCTTTGGGAAGATTAAGTGATGTGAGAAGCGTGTAGAGCACCTGCCCCATCACCCGGAGGCAGGAGATCCTCCATGAAAGGGAGCCTACTCTCCTTCCTTTTTCTGTAGGCTAAGCACTTTGGAATCTGAGGCCATGCCTCATACAGCTCACAGCAATGCAGGGATGCACTCATCTACAGAGTCACTCACTGAGCCATTCATACTAAAATAATATCTCTTTTCATTTCACCATCAGGAGTAGTAAGGTGGATTCAGTAACAGGCAAGTAACACTCTCAAAACCACAAGTATCTCCTGAGACCAGCAAATAACAAAGTAAAAAACTTCTCTTTCCTTTCTGAGAACATTGCCTTTCTCAGAAAAGAAGGTGCTAAAATCACTTTTTCTTGTAAAGTGGTAATTGGAAGTAAGCATTGATCACAACTGCTAATTCAGCTGCTCTAAAAGACATGTCATCTTAGGGTTTCTAGGCTATTGTACCCTTCCTCTCACCAAACACACATGCAGGCATTCCTCTCCATGTGCTCAAGTCTGGAGAAATGACATATCACACAAGTTTACACCTTTCCTTTAACCTGAAATAAAATGTAACCTGAAAACACAAAATCCAATCATGTCTTACTGTTATTCACTAAAGATTCTTAAAGCCACAAGATTACAGTATTTTGTGGCTACTGGGAGGTATTTTCATTTCTTTTTCACAAAAAACCAGTTATTTGGTACCATCAGGGTTGATTTTTGTGTAAAATTGTGTTTTTGTGTCTCTTACATCCCACACATACATAGTTAATTTATCAGGGTCCATGTTATTATCCCCTTTTCTTTGTAAAGTTAGACTTAAAAATACGTAAGGTTTGAAATGAACAAATGGCTGTGAATTGATTGGCTGAGAATGGTTTCTTCATGGAATAGAAGAAAGACAAGCGTTCTTTTCACTCTGTGTTCTTAAACAGTCTGCATGCTTAGAATATGATTTTAAATATAAATGCCTAGTTCTCTTATCCATAATTAACTTGAAGTGATTGCTACTTAATTTTCTACCTGAATACATGATTTTCTTTTCCTTTATCTTTTGGATACATTTTTATTTGTGTAACTTCCATGGGTCAACTTAGTAGAGTTATGTACCTTCTTTGGCCCTTAGTTTACTCAAATCTAGAGTGAGGGGTTTTGACTGCATTAGTGGTTCTCAAACCTGGCTGCACAGAATAATTAACTGAGGAGTTTAAGAAAACACATAACACCCCGTTGATTCTGGGTATGACCCATGGGACAGATCAACTCCTAGATTATTTCCAACCTTAAAATTCTGTGCTCTGACAATACTCATTTTGGCGAGACTGGTGAAATTGGCGAGCCATTGATCTCAAATGGAATGGTTAGCTTGGTATGGTGGTGGTTCCAAGGGCCCGTTTCATTACAGGCATCAAAAATCTTTAAAAAGTACCTAACTTTGGGCCAGGTATGGTGGCTTACACCTGTAATCCCAGCACTTCGGGAGGCTAAGGCAGGAGGATTGCTTGAGCCCAGGAGTTCGAGACCAGCCTGGACAATATAGTGGGACCCTGTCTCTACAAAAAGTTTAAAAATTAAAAATTAACCAGGTGTGATGGAGCCCAGGGGATCAAGGCTATAGTAAGCCATGATTGCACCATTGTACTCCAACCTGGGTGACAGAGTGACACCCTGTCTCCAAAAAAAGAAAGAAAAAGAAAAGAAAACACCTAATGTTTGACCCTGCCAGGCATTTATTCTTAAGAGATTATTAATGGTGTGCCAGATATCTAGTTATAATGATGTTGACTCCAGTGTTATATAAAACAGAGAAAAAATGAAATTCAGGGAATATTTAAATAAATTATGGTACAAGCATACAATAAAATATGATGCAGACATTAAAATAATGTTAATCAAAAGTATTTATGTCATGGGAAACTATTTACAGTGTAACACATGAAAAAGTTGGTAATTTATTTTAAAAATTAAATAACATGGCTGGGCACAGTGGCTCATGCCTGTAATCCCTGCACTTTAGGAGGCCAAGGTGGGTGGATCACCTGAGGTCGAGAGTGTGAGACCAGCTTGGCCAACGTGACGAGACCCCATCTCTACCAAAAATATAAAAAATTAGCCAGCTGTGGTGGCGGGTGCCTGTAATCCCAACTACTCGGGAGGCTGAGGTGGAAGAATCTCTTGAACCTGGGAGGCGGAGGTTGCAGTGAGCCAAGATCATGCCATTGCACTTCAACTGGGGCAACAAGAGTGAAACTCCATCTCAAAAAAAAAAAGAAAAAAAAAGTAAATAATATATATAGAATAACATTTGTAAGCTTACACAGTAAAATGATGGCAATGGTTTGAGTGATGGGATTACAAGTAATTTTGATTTCTCTCTTTTTTCGTTTACGTTTTCTATGACTACTATTATTGCTTTAATTAGGGTTATTTTAAAATCATTCTCTAATCCAGCTCCTTCTAGTTATGCATGTTTAAGCCTTAAACTCTTCTCTATACCTTTGTGTCCCAAACTGCACCCTTATAATGCTTAGCTACAATCCCGGGTTTATAAGAAGTACTGAGTTCAAACCAGCAAATATGGGTGGGCTCCCCTCAGGGTCCTGACCTAAGGCCATTCAATGCAAATGGAGGAGGCAGATTCCTTTTCAAGAGTACAATGCAAGACGCAGTGACATAACTGCTCTATAAATGTGTAACCAGGTTGCAGGACTCAAAGGGAAGTCCCAAACTAGAAGGAATGCACAGAGCCCTCCCAAACCAAGTGACACGGGAGAATGAGAAGATTTTCCCGGCAGAGAATGGGAGGACAAAGTGCTGTAGAGATAATGGGAACATAAACACTGATTTCTTAATGCACACAGCATATTTGGGAAAAATAGAAGATTTGGGCCTGAGTGTCAAGTATGAGGATAAAATGCATGTGTTGAAGAAGAAATCTGGGGAAGTCCCAGCCCTTACTGTACCTTTGTGTGAAAAGAAAGGTACCTCCTTTGCAGAGAAAAGTACCTCCTTCTCAGAGCAGACTTAAACTCAGCCCAGGACGTGGAACTGACTTAGTGGTTGGAGAATGGGTTGGGTTTTAGTTGCCACTTGCTCCATCAGTTGGACACACTCCTGCAGTGTACAACCTGAACAACGGTTCCTGCCACAATGCTGTGAGGTAAGGATACAGAACTCAAAGAAGGTAAATAATTTGTCCATATTTTGAGCAACTCGTAAGCAATGAATGTCAACATGATTCCATGGGCTGGTTATAGAGGAGGAAATGAAATTGAGTGTGCTAAGACTAGGGCATACATGGAGAATAAATAGGAAGCTATTGTAACACTCCTGCTGAGAGACGACGAGGCTTGAATTTGGACAGTGGTAGTAAGTAACAAAAGAAGTGAAGAAGTGTGATGGATATTTTGTAGGTAGCATGAGTGAATTTGCAGGTGAGGTGAAGTGAGGAGGGGTGAGAAGGAAGACTGGCTTGATATGGATCTTGAAGCCATCAGCATTTGCTGATAGTTGAAATTAGAAGAATTTATGAGAGTCCGTAGAAAGAGAAGGAAAGACAGATCTTTAGAAAATGGCTACATTTAAGAGGAATCAGTGAATGAACCCAAAAATAGCAATCAGAGTGATGGCAGGGACACAAAGAAGAAAGTAGGGTGTCATGGAGGCCAAGAGTAGAGTGTCAAAGAGGAAGTGGTCAAAGTGTCAAATGGCACCAGTATAGAACAGGTGAGAGCTGAGAAGATTTCATTAGCAAGTCGGTCAGAAGGCAATCTATTACCTTCAATGAGCAGTTCAAACCCTAAGGCTCCAAGTAGTAGGTGTGTGGTGGGGGTGGTGAAGGCTGGAGTAGAGCTCTTTTGTAAGAATTTGGGCAGAGAAAGGAAGGAGAGAGGTAGGGCAGCAGTTTCATAGGGAAGTGAAAATCAGGGAACGCTTTAGTTATAGGGGCATGTGTGTCTAGAACATGCTTAGAGAGCGAGTGATACAGACATCACTATCTGAAGCTGATAGATACAGACGTCAGAACTGAGACATAGAAGAACGCTTTGAGAGGTGAGACTGCATTGGGAGCTGGGAGGATTGAGAGATCAAACCTAGAACACAAGTGGAGGGCCCGAGCTTGGAAAAGAGGCATGCTTTTCTTAGGGAGGAGGAATGGGGATGAGGGAGGAAATGGGTGAAGGTCCTGGGAAATGTTGAGTTGTGCAAGAGAGGTGGTGATGGTGCACTAGCAAGAGTCCTTTTTCTCAATGGTTAGGAAAAGAAAGCAGTGGCTTACAGCAATGGACATGATGATGAATTTTCACTTCTGAATCAAAGAGAACATCTGAAAAGATGTTGTTGGAATGGAAAAGAAAGAAGCTTTGGGTGAGTAGAAGGGTCAATCGGAAGTACGGCAGGCACTCTGGCTGTAGTTGCATAACTTGAGGTTGTTAGATTTGTGAGGAGAAACGTCATGTTTATCTTGTTCACCGTTCCATTCCCATGATATAACACAGTGCCTGGCAAGAGCAGATGTTCAGTAAATATTTGTTTAATGGATGCCTTCTATACTTATGCTAATCAGTAAAATGAGGTAAATTTCACCAGCACGTATTTAGCACCCAATGGAGAAAACAAAATTAGGGAAAGAGAAGACAGGGGCCACCACAGAGGCAGGGCCATTTTGCTGTTGATGTTGGTTAACTGCTCCAGCATCACTTTCAAGTGATAAAAGAGGTAGCTATGTCACTCTGGGTTCAAAGACATTTTCCACTTTAGTCCTTTCATCAGTTTCCTGTTCTCAAACCTGTCCAGCAAGCTCAGTGCAAGCCATCATATGCACAGACAATTTCTGTTACTTGGTTGTGGGGGTGCATGACCAGCACAGGTTACCCTGGACTGGGATGAAGCATGGGCAGGGGACCTCCCACCAGCTTCGCAGATCTGTGAGGCCCATCCATAGCCCCAGTCCTGGGACTGCTCTTCATTAGGGGCTGCAGTTCCTTGCCCTTGACTATCCTCTTTGCAAATAAGATTTTTCCCTTTTAGTTTTCAGTTCACCTTTAATTCCTATCCTGTAATTCTATACTTATCTATTCTCTTTGGCATCATCACTGCTCCTTCACTCAACCCCCATTTCTCTTCTGGTCTTTGAAGCATGAAGACTTTTCCCCTGCCTGGGGTCTACACTGGCTTGTGGATGAAACATTTGCCCCCGGGACCCACAGCGTCACCAAGGTAGCTGATGTTCCCTTGAGCTCATCTTACATGAAAATGTGTGAATCTTATTTCCATAATGGGTATTCTCATCCTTGTTCAGTTTTCCTGTGCTGAGTTACACATTTCCAAAATGACTTTTAGGGCATGATCCTCCTGACTGAATTTCCTGGGAGGCCCCACTGATACTCTTCTAGCAAGTGAGTGATTCTCCCAGCCCCTTTTCTTGATAATGTCAGGCTGGATGTCTCTTCAGCGTTCTTTGCACTCACACCTCCACCCCCAGCCCTCTGCATACTTTTGAACTCCTTTCAGGCCATCAGCTTTTCTGGCCCATCTTGAAGGCTACATTTTAGAATTTCTGATGTGTCTTAGAATGGAAAAAAAAAAATGGCTGATTTTTCTACTTGTTTTCCTGAAAAGCAATCGTTATATATAGATTATGGCACCCAGAAATGACAATGTTCAACACAAAGACATGTGGGAGAATTCCTCTGTATTTGAGGTCAGAGTGCCTTGCAATTTTAATAAGGAGGCTGGTGACTTCCAGGTGGGGGAAGCTCATTTATTGGGTCATGTCACTCACTCTGTGAGTCTTTTTCCTCTCCTAGTTCCATAAAGCAGCAGGCTAGAGAAAAGTGATTCGTGTAGTTGGTGAAGACATTGCATTTTAATGGTGCTGCTGGGTATGAGAGTTTGTGTAGCTTGGTTAGAATAAGGTGAGGACGGATGCGGTGGCTCACGCCTGTAATCCCAGCACGTTGGGAGGCTGAGGTGGGTGGATTACGAGCTTAAGAGATCGAGACCATCCTGGCTAATGTGGTGGAATCCCGTCTCTACTAAAAATACAAAAGATCAGCCAGGTGTGGTGGCATGTGCCTGTAGTCCCAGCTACTTGGAAGGCTGAGGCAGGACAATCACTTGAATCCAGGAGGCGGATGCTGAAGTGAGCCGAGATCACACCACTGCATTCCAGTCTGATGACAGTGAGACTCCGTCTCAAAAAAAACAAAAGGTAAATTTGGCCAAGGAAATCACAGACATGCTGGTTGTAGTGTTGTGTTAGTGCAAACTCAAAATGTTGAAAGAACATCCATTGCCTGTCCTCATGGTGGACTTCAAACCCACACCTCTCTCTGTATGGTACATAAATGTAGACCGCCAGTGACCACTGTCCTCCTTGCCACAAATAAGACTGAAAAGGCATTACTGCCAGTGGGAGAGGCCTGTATGTGACAGTTCATCCTATCTTGTGACACAGAGACCCCTGTCTGTATTAATTCACTCAGGCTGCCATAACAAAATACCACAGTCTTTGCTGTGTAAATAACAGTTTGGTTTCTCCTGAGGCCTCTCTCCTTGGCTTGCAGACAGCTGCCTCCTTGCTGTGTCCTCGTGTGCTCTTTCCTCTGTGTGTTCTCATCCCTAGTTGTCTTGCCCTCTTATGAGGACAAAAGTCCTATTGGGTTAGGATTCATCCACATAAGCTTATTTTACCTTACTTACATCTTGAAAGGCACTATCTCCAAATACTTTCATATCCATATATACTGGGGGTTAGGATTCCAACATGTGAATTTGCGGGGAGGGGGACACAGTTCAGTCTGCACACTGCCCTCAGTGGAATCAAGGTGTGGGCCTAAGTAGCGGAGTGGCACAGAGGAAAAACACCAGCCCCACAACCCAGTGGTCATGGCATTGAAAACATCCTCTCCCATGACTCTGCCTTACCTTGAGGACATTCTGTTAAGTGAAATAAGCCAGTCACAAAAAGACAAATACCATATATACCTCACTTGCGTGAGGTCCCTGGAGTAGTCAGATTCAGAGATAGGAAATAGAATGGTGGGTGCCTGGGCCAGTAGGATGTATAAGGAATGGAAGTTACTGTTCAATGGGGGCAGAGTTTCAGTTTAGGAAAATGAAAAAGTTTTGGACATGGATGGTGGTGGTGGTTGCACAACAGTGTGAATGTACTTAATGCTACTGAGCTGTACACTTACAAATGGTTAAGGGGGTTAATTTTATATTATGTGTATTTGTCCTCACAAATTTTAGAAGGGGTTATGAGCTGCGGAATCAGACCTGAGTTTTAGCTCCTTGTCCTCCCTCAAGAATATGCACAACTCTTTATTTTTCTCTATGAAGCCTCAGGTTTTTGAACTGCAAAATGGGAATAATGTTTCCTCCCTGGGGACTAAAGGAGATTGTGAAGCTAAGGTGTTTGGAAAAGTCTTTTGTCATATAACTAGCATTTGGCCAATGATAGCTAATAAGAGTAACAATGATAGAAGAAGAGAAAACGCAATGTTCAAGCAGATGATGGCATTCGCTTTTGAGGGATTTGTCTCTTCATGGGGTCAAAGTAAACAGGAACCTTGCCTGGGCTCATAGAACTAGGATCAGCTTCCTTGTCACATCAGTAGCCCCTGGACTAAGACTGAGAGTCTCCAGCAAAGCTTCAAGGGAGGCTTTTCAGCACTCTCAAGAGTATGTTGCTTAATCACGCAGGCAGTAAATCCAAGAAGATGAGGGAAGAGTTTGCCAGTCACGGATGACATTCTAGCTGCAGTCTGGTCTCTCTGCTTCTGGCTTCCACAGCTGCTCACTGGATCCTCTGCTGGCTCCAAGGCCAGTCCTGCCAGGCCACAGTACATGAAGAACTTGGCCTCCTGCTGCGACATGTTGCGTGCCAGTACAGTGGGTTTTGAGGTCCCACATCTGAGCCCATGGAAGCTTCAAAGTCCTGGCTCTCCCCACAACTTCCTGTTGCCTCTTCCCTTGCCATGGTGGGCCACCTTCTGAGCCCTGAGCTGCCTCAGCATCCCAGGTCTTGGCTGTGGCCTGTTACTGCCACCCTGCTCACAGTTTCTAAGAGCTAGCCCAGAGCCTGACACAATGCACTCAGTAAGGAGTTTATTGGTATATTAAGAAATGTAAATGTTCTTGATAAGAATGCAACGCAGAACTTCCACTTGATACTACAGGAGTGGCTTTCAAACGCTGGTGCAGAGCACAATTAAGCATCTGTGGGTCTTTTTCCTCCTACCTATACTTAGGTCCTGATAGAGGGGGTTTGGTGGATCCTGAGAGGAAACTGTCCTAGGGGAGGCAAGGTGGGAGAAGGGCTGGATCGCTGGGCTGGGCTGGGCTGTTCCTGAGAACATATTGCCGTGGGGTTCCTTCTTTATTGTGGGCACCACCCTTTAATGCCATACTGCTCCTCCGGGGCTCCAGCCATGGCATGCCGCCTGAGAAGTCCAGGTGGGCCCTGGTCCCTACCCTGGGGTCAGGCGTCCTTCCCGTAGCCCCATCCCTGCAGGCCCAGCTCAGTTTTGCAGAGGTCACAGCTCCAGTGAGCCTTACTCATCACTTCCCAGTGTTCCTGGTCACCCCAGCCTCCTGTCTCCAGGGGTATGCTGCACCCAGCCCTCCAGTTACAGATTGGTCCATTCAGGGCAACCTCCAGTTTTGTCCTCTGCACTTGCTCACCTCACCATCTCTCATATATCAGCTCCTTAGGCTTCCTGATGCTGCTGATTTCACAACCCAACTCCCGTTTTCCAATTGGCCTTTTGGGGTGGGAAACCAGTCCAGGACTGCTAATGGTGCAACTGCCTTGGGGACACCATGGGAGGCTGCATTTGGGAATGATCCCTGAATGCCTCCCCCGTGGCCCTGACAGTTCCTTGCACCATGTGTGGGGCAACCTTTATAGGCCCTCCAGCCTCCTGAGCTCCTCGGCTCAAGAGCAACCGAGGCCAGCACAGTCAGAAGAAAAGCCTCCTCCCAGGCCTGCTGATCTCCATTCACAGGGGCATGGAGGGTCCCTTGGTCTTGGAGTAAGATGGTTGCTCCTGCTTCCAAGCCTTCCATGAGGGGTCTGACTCCTACTCTACTTCCCCTGTGCTCACCACCGTGGTCTTCCTTGAGACCTCAAGTCTAAGCTTATGGTGCCTTTTATCCCTGGAATGCCACACCCCCCCCAGATCACCCCTCATCTCCCACTCGCTACATTACCCTGCTCTCAAAATCTCCATAACACTCCGGAAATACCCAATTCCATTTCTGTCTTCCTTCCTTCCCTCATTCTCACAAACCTTCTCCAGTTTCTCAAGAACTCACCCAGCATCCTGGCAAAATCCCCTGCATCTTGCACTCCTCTGTGCACAGTTTCCCTTTTGCTGGATCTTCCCTGGGTGCTGTGCCCTGCTGCCCTCTCAGAAGGGCTTTTCTCCATAGTTCTCCCATCACGGGGGCTGGAGGTGCTGCTCGTGTTGTCCCTGCTGCTTCTGGTCACAGATGAGTCTCCTGGCATTGGGCAGCAGCACCCCAGCCCCACTCTGCCTCGCATTGCTCCTCTTCAGTTCTCAAAGGCTCTGGCCCTGGGTCATGGCCACTCCACTTGACATTCACCCTGCTTGTCGACTTCAAAAGTTACATAGATGATCCTCTTCATGTGACCTATGTCCTGTGGTCTCTGCCAGTGATCTCACCTGCCATCCGGTCTCAGGCAGGCCCTGAATCTCCACAACATCCATGACCACAACCCCTGCCATCATCTCAGCTTCCAGCCTTACTCTCTTCTACCTCTGCCTCTTTATGTCCTGGCCCTTTCCTCTGCTGCCTCAACTCCAACAGTCAACAGAAAATCCTCTGACCCACACATCTCTTCACTGTCCTTCCCCACTTCATGTTTTCAAGAGAAATTCCATCCTCCTCCTAAACCCCCTTGAATAAACCCCAACTCCCTCACCCGTCTCTTGCTTTCTGCTGCCCCTGGCTGGTGATACCCAACTCCCACTTCTGTGTTTGCAGCTTTGTGGCTAATGGGCCTGGAGGGAACCACACATTCACGCTGAGGGTTGTAACTTCAAGTTCATGCCCGCAGACCCCCAGGGCATCCCTGCTGTGGCCTGACTGATCTCCTGCATTGGACTGAGTTCTTTCTCGCTCCTACCGTCCTAGAGGATGATTTCACTACCATTCTTTCTTTTCAAACTCAGCACCTCCTCCCATCCTCACCCTCAGCCGATGACCTTCTGAGAAAGCAGAAGCCACTGGAAAAACGCTTCTGCAAACTCCCACCAGCATCTGCACCAGCTCCCAGCATCTGCACGCCCTTGCTCTGCCTCCTCATCACTTACCAAGGATGGAGATTTCTGCCCAGGCTCAGCTCTTCCCTTATGCACTAGATTGAGGCCCTGCTCACCTGCCCCAGGAGGCTGCTCCAGCACTTCTCCCTTGCCTCTGGGCCATCCTCTTGAGTGAACACGTTGATGGCTATATCTTCCATGAAAAAGAAACATTGCCTCCTGTTCCTATTCCCTTCCAGATTTTCCTTCATTTCTTTCTTCTCCTTCACAACAAAATTCCCTGAAATAGTTCTATTTACTCATTATCTTTAATTCCTCTCCCTGTACATTTTCTTGAAACCACTCTAAACAGACTTTCATTCCTACCATTCCAGAAACACTAACTTCTCAAGTTTCCCATGATATGGTGTTGCTAAATCCAGTGATTTATTCCCAGTCCTCGTCCTACTGGCTGATAGCATTTAACATGACTGGTTATTCCTTCCTCTTTAAAAGATTCCTTACTTTGTTTTTAGATTCTGCAAACTCCTGGGTTTCTTTCTATCTAACTGATCTCTCTCTGTCTCCATTGCTAGTTCCTTTTTTTCCTACCCAGCTTCTAAGTGTAGGAGGGTCCCAGGGCTCATTTCTTCTTGTTTCTCTACCTTGGTGATCTCATCTAGTTTCATGACTTTAAATAAAATCAATATGCTTATGATGTCCTTTTTTTTTTTTTTGGACACAGAGTCTCACTCTGCCACCCAGGCTGGAGTGCAGTGGTGTGATCTCAGCTCACTGCAGCCTCCACCTCCTGGATTCCAGCGATTCCCCTGCCTCAGCCTCCCAGGTAGTCGGGATTACAGGCGCACACCCCCATGCCCAGCTAATTTTTGTATTTTTAGTAGAGATGGGGTTTCACTATGTTGGCCAGGCTGGTCTCAAACTCCTGACCTCAAGTGATCCACCCACCTCGGCCTCCCAAAGTGCTGGGATCACAGGCGTGAGCCACCACGCCTGGCCATGATGTCCAAATTTATATCTCTTGCCTGTACCTGTCCCCTGAGCTCTAAATAGCCCATTTAACCCACCACTTGGATATTTTAAAAATTCCTCAGACTTAATATATTCCAAACAGAGCCCTATGCCAAATCTCCCCTACCTACAACCTTTCCTTTCTCAGTAAATGCCAGTTCCATCCTTTCAGGTGTTCAGGACTGAGATCTTTCTTTCCTCCTTCTTTCTCACCCAAACCCAGTTCAATGACAAATTTCATCAGCTTTACTTTCAAATTATATTCAGAATGTTACCACTTCTTAGGACTGTACCTCTGTCACCCTGGTCCCAATCTGTCATTCAGATGATGCAGTAGTTCCCAAATGCCCCACTTCCATTTTTGACACCCTCCCCAAACCTACCAGCCAGAGGAACCTTTTAAAGACGTGTCTTGGGTTTTAGGTCACACTCCTCAAGCCTCCAAAGTCTCCCCTCTCTGCTAGAGGAAAAGCTGTATCAAATCCTTACAACAACCAGCGAAGTTCTCCCATTGTGTCCCCTTCAGCTTCTGACACAGATCCTACTTGACTCTCCCTCCTTCTGTATGCTCCTGCCTCACCTGATTCCTGCCTGCATCCTAAACATGCCAGGGACTTGAACATTCAACACCTCTACATCAGCCATTCCTTCTGCCTGGCATGCTCACCTCTAACCAATTTTTATGATGTGCTTCCTTACATTCTTTGTCTTGCTCAAATGTCACCTTCTCAGTGAGCTTTTCTCTGGCTCTTTTGTCTCAAGTTTGTCATCCACTCTCCCCAGGTTCAACACACACACACTCCTTACTCTTCTTCACTGTTGGACTCATCTCAGCACTCATCATCTTCCATTATTCTGTTTTATCTTATTTATTGCCCCTCCACCAATCCATGAGGGCAGAGGTTTTGTCTCTTTTGCACCCTAGGGTATCATTAATACTTAGAAAAATGTCTGGCTCTCAATAGATAGATGACTGGATGAATGGATGGATGGGTGGATGAATGGACAAGTGGATGCATGTACAGATGGATGGGTGGATGAAGGGACAGGTGGGTGAAGATGGATGGGTGGATGAAAGGACAGGTGGGTGGCTGTACAGATGGACTGGTGGATGAAGGGACAGCTGGGTAGATGTACAGATGGATGGGTGGATGAAGGGACAGGTGGGTGGCTGTACAGATGGATGGGTGGATGAAGGGACAGATGAATGAATGGACAGATATGTGGATGGATAGACAGATGGGCCTTAACTTGCTACCCTTTAGCAAGGTCTGAACTTAATTACCAATATTCTGTTTGAAAATCTGGGCAAAGACCCTGGGACACCGTTTGTACCATGATTAGTGAACATCATCTAACCCTGGATACTATTTGAAATCTTTGAAAGTATCAACACAGAACTTTCTTCAGACTGGAATTACAGGTAGAGTGTTGAAACTAGTTAATACCTTTCTGTCTCTCATCCATGTTCTTCTTCATCTCGAACTAAATTCCATGTCCCTCTGAGTCACCTACTTTGTCCTACTTTCATTCCAATACCTTGTTTTGCTTGCCCACCCACCCATTCTCCCACTGGTGCCCTCTGGACCAACCACGTGCACTCTGCTCTCTGGAATGCCTATGGATTGATTGATTCATGTATTCATTCCATAAATCATTTACTGAGTTACCATTATGTCGTGATACAATAATGAATGCAGTAAATGCATTTCCTGGTCTCACTGGACTCACAGCCTAGAAGAAAACAGATACTGGACAAATATATGCATGAAGAGTGGCACAATAGGAGACTATCCTTGGTTATTGGAACATACAAAAAAGGAAATGCTTTGAGCCTAGAGAGTTCCTGAGAAAGTCATTTAAGCAGAACCTTGAAGGATCAGTAGGAATTAACTAGCATGGGGTACTTAGGAAGATGGGCTAGGCAGAAGGAATACTTACTGTTCCGCTGTTAATGGGCTTCCTTCACCCCTACATTCTTCGGAGAGAACACTCTTTGTTTGGACGGAGGCAAGATGGCGCAGTTCTGGGTTCTTCACAGTCAACTTTCCCACGCCCGGGAAAGACACAGGTCGACTGCGCAGGCGCAACCCGACCTCCCATGGAGAAAAACCGGAAGCCGCCTAGCCACGCCTACCGCCCAGCCCCCGACCCGCCTATGTCCCGCCCAATCCCAGTCCCAGGACATAAAAGCCGCTCCCGGCGGGGCTCTGCAGCGCACTTCCTCAGCCCCCACTCCAGTCGGGACTGCAGGAACTCCCACCGAGAGCTCCACCAGGCGACTCTCTCGGCCTCCTTTGCCGGAGGCCGACAGACCTCACTCTCCACACCTTCTTCCCTGAAGCTAGGTGACCCAAAAAAAAATAAATTTGCAGTTTTGCTCCTAGCCTTGCCTACTCGCTGGTCCTTTAATACTCGCCCTGGTGAGCCTGGAAAGCAAATCAGTTTCCTGGAAAGCAAATCAGTTTCCTGGAAAGCAAATCAGTTTCTTAGAAAGCAAATCACTCTTCACTGAGACCTGCATCTCTCTGAGGACTTGGTGCCTACTGTAGGGGTTACTACTTCTGCCCCTTTTTATACCTCTGAGGCGTGATTGGAGAGGCCAGCAGTCTTTTTCATTTCATTGTCATTTTCCAAACAGCATGGAACTTTCTGTTTTCACTTTTTCTAAAATTCATTTCCAATCCCTGTGTCCTGCCCACACCACCCTCCATATCTCTGAAATAACTTTGAAAATTCATTAGTGACTGTATTTATGGCTGATGGAAACTTCCTTGTCCTTTTCAACCTTAACCACTTGGAGGCATTACCATTACTATACTTACCACCGCCTCTTATACAAGCTCTCTCTGCCCTCTCTCTGTGCTCCTTCCTGTCATATCGGCAATGTTTTTACTTTCCTTTGTGGGTACGTTTTCTCCTCTGGCCTCTGAAAAGTTTCTGATCCCAGGGCTCCATTCTTGTCCCTTGTGTTTCTTGCTCTGTTCTCTCTGCCTGAGTGACCTCAACTTTAACTGTAGTTTTTGTATATTGACAAAATGTATATATTAGCAAATTGCTAATGAATGGGTCTAGCCTAGAATTTAGCTGACATGTATTTCTAAGAGTATAATGTCAAGACAGCCTCCTAACATCATCACATTCAAAGCTGAACTCACCATGCCTTTTCCCTTTCCTACCAGGTGTTCCTCCTCTCCTCCAATATTTGGTATGGTATCTCCAGGAATGATTTTTTTTTTTTTTTTTTTTTTTTTAGACAGAGTCTTACTCTGTTGCCCAAGCTGGAGTGCAATGGTGCAATCTTGGCTCACTGCGACCTTCGCCTCCCATGCTCTAACAATTCTCCTGCCTCAGCCTCCCGAGTAGCTGGGACTACAGGTGCACACCTCCACGCCAGGCTGATTTTTTGTATTTTAGTAGAGATGTGGTTTCACTGTGTTGCCCAGACTGGTCTTGAACTCCTGAACTCAGGCAATCCACCTACCTCGGCCTCCCAAAATGCTAGGATTACAAGATTACAGGTGTGAGCCACCATGTCTGGCCGGGAATGAATCTTTACCACCCCAATTTGAGAGCTGTCCTAAACTCCTGCTCTTTCCATTCCAATGCAAAATAAGTTAATGTATCCAACTGATTCTCCTTTTAAGCATAGAAATACAATTTGTTCTTCCTTCCTTTTTTTTTTTTTTTTTTTTTTGACAGAGTCTCACTCTGTTGCCCAGGCTAGAGTGCAGTGGTGTGATCTTGGCTCACTTCAAGCTTCGCCTCCCAGGTTCACGCTATTCTCCTGCCTCAGCCTACTGAGTAGCTGGGACTACAGGCGCCCGCCACCACACCCGGCTAATTTTTTGTATTTTTAGTAGAGACAGGGTTTCACAGTGTTAGCCAGGATGGTCTGGATCTCCTGACCTCGTGATCCGCCTGCCTTGGCCTCCCAAAGTGCTGGGATTACAGGAGTGAGCCACCGTGCCCAGCCCCTTCCTTCCTTATTCTAACATTAGTTTTCTAAATTCTAGCCCTTATTACCTATTGATAGGGTTACTGTGGAAGCCTCCTAACTGGTATCCCAACTTCTTGTTGGTCACCTCTGATCATCTATGCTATTAACATAAGAATCTAGGACCTAAACTGACTCTTGCATTTAATTAGAATGAAGATTGGGTTGCACAGGGTTATGGGGTAAAAGGAAAACTTGCCTCCATTTCTCTTCCTTCATCTTCATCTCTTTTCTCTATACAAATTCCTATCAACTGCAGTTCCTTGGATCACTATTAATCCTCAAATATTCTTCTGAGTTCTTCCATAGACAAAGAAACAATGCCATGGATATGATTTCTGTAAAATATACTTAAGATCAAATTAAAATAAAAAGGTTAAACCTCATTTATGTATTTCTTTTCGTTTTAGAAAGTCTACCTTTAAAGAATGGTGAGCCATACCTGAACCTGCTGGAATTTTCAGTGGGGATCCTGTCCTGCACAAATGTTCAGATGTCCATCATTCCATTCCCCAACATATTGTTTCCTTCATGTAGCTCTTTGTTTGAAGATTCACAGATTGTGTCACACTTTTTGTCTTATAAGTTCAACATGTAGTACGATATTTTGTTCTTTTAACAAAACTATGATTTAATTCATCTATTTTTAAAATGTTCTTTTACTGGAAAAACTTTATACATTAATTTTTAACTTTTTCCTTATAATAATTCATCTGTAAGATCATCTTTGCTTTATACTTGATTTTAAATGTAAAACATCTCATAATCTCTTGTAGTATTAAGTCAATGTGTTATTATTTTAAAGTGTTCTGTGTTCAACGAGGCTCAGAAAATGCTGACCTCAAGACCTCTGAGGACCTCTGTCATTTCCAGAAACATGTGGACTTTTTGCTTCAAAAAGCATTTTGTGAGTAGTCTGTTCTGTGGGTACATGACATTTATACTTCTCTAAGAATATGTGTTTGTTTTGAAATGCCTTATCTGTCTCTGCAAATGCTGTCAATACATCTGTGTTAGCACAGGACGTTCTAGAAAGCAGGAAGCTTACATGTGATCTGTTCTTGTAATATGTCTAGGTCTATGATGTATTCTATACTAGTGGACCTCAGTTACAGCACAAGAAGACAAGGTGTAGCAATAGCATTTCGTTACTAGGAATTAACCTACACTTACTTCCTTATACACAACCAGAGGCATCCACCTAAAGAATGATGCAAAATAAACAATAAACACAGAGATTAGGCAGACACTATCACTCTAAGAGCAGGTGTTGGAGTCGCCTTGATTAGACTTTGGATCCTGGCTTTCCCACTTACCATGTGACCCTCATATCTCTGTGCCTCAATTTCCTATCTAATAAGAATAATAATGCCATAATCTCAGGTTGTTTATATCATTCAAATGGCTAACATAGGAGCTTAGTTCAGGACCAGATACAAAGAAAGATCTCAGTAAATGGCAACTACTGTGATTAGAACCACGGTACTCTGTTAACCAAAAATGGGAGACTGAGGCAAGAGTCTTAGTTAATCGAGACTTATTGAGCCAGAGCTTTAAGATGCACCCAGGAAAAACACAAGTGTAAACCAAAAATAAAATTTGGAAGTGCCTCATCCCCCAGCCCCAACCATCTGAATGGACTCCTTCCTTGTCCAGGGCACTCCAAATTTAACCTGAAAGACTGGTTAAGGTCATGACAGAAAGAAAGGTGGTCAGACATGCCTCATTATGTCCTCCTCCCTTTTGGAATTCAGGAAAAGCTGACCAGCATTAACATCAACACAGACCTCAAGTCTGATAAGAAACATTTACAATCTGTTTTCTCTGAAGCCTGCCAACTGGAGACTTCATCTGCATGATAAAACTTTGGTCTCCACAGCCTCTTATTGTCACCCATTATATAAAGTTAAGAAGAGATTATTTAAGCAGATAGGGTACAGAAGTCCTTGAAAAGGTTTTCCTTTTAATGAAAAGTGGCCCTCAAATAAAAAAAAAATTTCTTTATTTAACAAAGAGCAGCCTGTAAAATTGAGCTGCAAACATAGACAAGCAAGCCAGAAGTTTGCATGGGTGAATACCAGCAGTTGTGCTAACAGGAAGAGGTTACCCGGGAGAAGGCATGTTCAAAATGGAAGCTCCAACTTCCTTTCTCTTTGTCAGCCACACGTGCAGCAGACAACATGGTGCTGGCCAAGTGGAAAGCCTATTGCATAAAAAGATTACGGTGGGGTGACCAGCTTTCCCCGCACATTATGTAAATGTCACACCTGGTCCAACCAATCTGTGAGCCCTACGTAAATCAGACACCACCTCTTCAAGTCTGCCTATAAAATCCAGTGCACTCCCATTCCAGGCTGGAATTCCCATTTAGGAGCCCCTCTCTCTCACAAGAGAGAGAGCTGTTCTCCTTTCTCTTTTTTTTCTCTATTAACCCTCCACTCCTAAGCTCACTCCTTGTATGTGTCTGTGTCCTTAATTTTCTTGGCATGAGACAACAAACCCCAGGTATTTACCTTAGACAGTGACGCTGCTTCACCCAGACATTCCTTTCCATTGATAACTCTTTCAACCAATTGCCAATCAGAAAATTTTAAGATCTACCAATAACCTGGAAGCCCTCCTACTTCAAGTTGTCCCACCTTTCTGGACTGAACCAATGTATATCTTAAATATGTTTGATGTCTCAAGTCTCCCTAAAACGTATAAAACCAACCACCACCCCAACCACCTTGGGTACATGTTCTCAGGGTCTCCTGAGGGCTGTGTTATGGGCCATGGCTTGTCTCAGAATAAATATTTTCAAATATTTTACAGAGTTTGACTCCTTTCATCAACACGAGTCACAGAAAACATCTGTGGCTTGAGCTTTCTGAAGAGGTTTTCAGGAGCTTAGTATTCATACATTTCCCTAAAGGAGAGAAGGCTATAGGAAGAGGGGAGGGCAAGTGTGAAGCAAATGGTGACATTTTTGCAAGACTTCAGTTAGTGCTCAGTAAATCTACATTTTATATAAGATAAGGTGAATGCTTGAAGAAAAAGGGAGTAAATAAAGACTCAATTATGCAGATGTCTCAGGGTAGTGGAGGAATGATTGATCTCATCTTGTCTTTGTTCTGTACCTGGAACAGAAAATCCTGTACCTGGAACAGAACAAAGACAAGATGATGTTCTGGTATCTGGAAGATACATTTGTAATCCACACTGTCAGTGTGAAATCTAACAGACTTCAGTTTCAGGAGCTGGACTTAGACCTAAAGTTACAATTGACATGTCCTTGTTTTATGAGAGGATATACATCTTGAAAAGTTTCAAGGCCAGCAAAGAACAATTTGTGAGGGCAGCCATCTGGCCATGCTTGAGGCCTTTTGCCTTTCCATGGAGGGGTGGGGGTCTGGCTAATATACAATGTTTTGATGCCAGTTTGTGCAATAATAGCTACTAACCTGGGAAAAATGATGGAGGTGCTTGGTGACTCATTGTGCAGGCTTAACTCTCCCTTTGGCATAATAAGTTTGGGGATCTTGAGACTTTTAATGTTTTTTTTTTTTACAGCTCCTTGTCAAATATAACATTCTCCTTCACTGCCCTGACTTATTTTTATATAAAGTGATGGAACACCAAATATGGTGGCTCATGGATGTAATCCCAGCACTTTGAGAGGTCAAGGCAGGAGGATCGCTTGAGCCCAGGAGTCCAAGTCCAGCCTGGGCAACACAGCAAGACCCTGCCTCTACAAAAAGTAAAAAAGTTAGCCAGTTATGGTAGTGCACGCCTGTGGTTCCAGCTACTCAGGAGTCTGAGGTGGGAGGATTGCTTGAGCCCAGGAGGTTGAAGGCTGCAGTGAGTGGTGTTCGTGTCATTGCATTCCAGTTTGCATGGCAGAACAAGAACCTGTCTCAAAAAAAACAAATGCGGAACTGTCTTTTTGTTATACGAATACATGTAGAAATGTTGAGTATCTTGAATTAAGCAGCTGCTGTGATCATAAAAGAAATGTTAGTTTTTTGGATCTCTGTTGAGATACTGCCCTGGTTCTGGAGGAGATGCTGCCTATCGTTATGGTTCTTCTCAACTTTTCCTGTAAGGTACACAACATGGTTGTCAATGTCGATGCACATCAGCTGAACACCTGTCCTTTTATGTCAGGGTTTCTCACCCCAAAGAAGGTGTCAGGAAACCACTGGTCCAATTCTCCAGTTCCTAGAAAGACCGTTTCCTAGGGTGTAATGACCAAAAAATCGGCATAGAAAACAAAAAACAAAAAACCACACTCACCTTTTACCTTTTTAAATTTTCAGCTGAGTTTGAATCAATATAGTTGAATTGAATTTCTGACCCATTAACAAGTCTCTGCAACTGACCTCTCTTGTTGAATGCGAGGGTTTCCTCTCATGGCAAAACATGTGAAGTGGGGACAGTCTTGTTGCTTGTTTGCTAGGAGCTGTCCACTCAGGGATGCTGCAGTCGTTTTCCCAATGCTTTCAGCTGGATGGGTCTCTCTGAGGCTGGTGAGGTAGAGTAAGAAGTTGAACGTTGGTCTGCACATGCTACATGCAAATGAGGGGCCACTGTCAACAGGGATTGCTCTAGTAATCTGACAATAGGTGCAAGACTACGACTGCTGCAGTAGATATGAAATGAGCCTGGGAGCACAACGAGCCACTGTAAGAGGGAATTCTTAATGGCATTACTGTTGAATGGCCCTGTAAATAGGGATTTTTGCCTTTAGGTCAAAATTAGGTCCTTAGATAATAGTACATGTTTCTCCATTAAAAAAATCTTTCACAGTTATTACAGATACTGCCTGCTTCATCAACTCAGGGAGCTCAGGAGCATCCCCACTGTGCTTCCCTACCACATGGGTTGTAATGGGAAATGGCCATTGCTGCCGTGAGGTACTCATAGCCTTGGAGATTCTCTCCTTTTGGTTTGCACTTCCAGATGAGGTGTCTGTTATCTTTCAATGGACCACAACTGTGCTGGGGACTCTGGTGACCAGTCCACACTCATAACCGAGGGTCTTGGGTGGGGTCACCCGCCTGCCTTGTAATATGCCCTCTCTAACTTGGAATCCCTGGGAACAGTCTCTCTCTACCAAGAAAGCCTTAGGCTGTACAGCACACAAGCAGCTTTCACTAAGCCCATCAAAACAACATGTTCAGTTGTATTCTTCTCCAGGGCAAGGGATGCCAACTCACCTAAGAAGGCTCCTGCTGTTGTTTCACAAACCTCAGGGTAGTTGTTTCACATATGCAGAGCAAGCCTTCTTTTAGCGCTCTCTTTTTACCTTTTCTTATCTGTTGTTTTAAATGAACACCTTTTCTTCTTTAGTGTCTAATCTAACAACATTCTTAGAAACAGTGTATCTATTCACCGGGAATGGTGACAAATGCCTGTAGTCCCAGCTACTCGGGAGGCTGAGGCTGGAGAACCTCTTGAACCCGGGAAGTGGAGGTTGCAGTGAGCTTAGATCGTGTCACTGCACTCCAGACTGGGCAAAAGAGTGAGACTCCCTCTCAAAAAAAAAAAAAAAAAAAGGAAACGTAAAACAGTGCATATCTGTTGACATTTCCTTTAGGTTTCTTTTGAGTTTTTGTTGTTGTTGTTATTCTCTACCCAAAAGAATTGCTGACTTACTATGTGATAAGGTCATCCATTCTCTCTATCTGTTCTGTTCTGTGATAAAAATCAACCACCCCTAGTGGTTGAACCCACAGGTTGAGTACTTGAGATCCACAATCTTAATCAGAAGTTATGCAATTAGTGATCATAATTAACATAAAGCCGCTAAGCAGAGAATGATCCTCTCTGCTGGAGGGATTGTGTACAGGCCTCCTGAACCCAAGAGGGACTTCCTCCAACAACACAGACTCTCCTTCATATTATAAAGAGGAACAGAATGTGGGCAGCCAACCTCCTGTTGCCAGCCCTCACCCCTGCCCCACCCTGCAGCTTAAGAATCCTAGAACAAAAAGTCTGAAGCACACGTGCCCTGCAGCTTTTACAATTCACACTCCTAGAAGAGACACAGAATAAGGAGATAAATAGTTGAATTTCTGCCTAAAATCTCGCACGCTAGTGACTCCCAGCCTTGTTTTCCAATGGGGGTAGAAGACTACAGCCTTTAAGGCACTTAAAGGCCAACCTAGTGTTTTGAAGCCTGCAGACGCACATGCTGAACAGAGGTGAAACCTCTAAGAGAGGATTCCTGGTGAACTGCTCACCCAGAGAGTAGGAATGCCGCTCAGCTGAGAGCACAGAAGCCCAGCTGCTACTGCTCGCGTGAGTCAGGGGGTTTGGTTTCTCCTTGTAGGACTCTGCCTCTCAGATGTCACTATTGTCACTTGCCGGCCAGTCTCCCAGCTGAGGCAGTGCGTGTTGGACATTTGGAAATGTTATTTGCATCCCTCCTCCCTACAAAACCTCCCTGAGTAGGAAAGAGGGTATAGAAGGGGATACGTTTCCTCCAGGACATGACATTTCCTAAGAGGAAATATTTCATCCAAATGTGACAATCAGAGGCTGAAGACGTTGTGCAAGGGTCACAGACGAGTTGGGGTCTTGGCAAGGCTAACGTGAGATGTTCTTTTCTTGGCGTTTTCTGTCTATGCTTCCTCCTCTAGGCAAATTAGAGTCTTTCTGTGGTCTTCGGATGGCAACACAACATGGGTCTGGAATGTGCTGTGTCCTGGGCTTTGAGAACATATATTCGACCCTCTTTATTCACAGATTCCATCTGCAAATTTGTAAAATGTATTTACAATTCTAAAATCAATCGAGGGAAACTTTTCTGGTCATGTATGGACATGCACAGAATGGCAGAAAAAAAATTTACTTGATCAACATGCAACTCCCCAGCTGAGGTGGAACAAGGCTGGAACTGGGATATTATTATATTGTCATTTGGGTTCATTGTTCAACTTCTGCTGGTCTATTTGGATATTGTAATTGAGCATAACAAGATGAGACTATTAGGCCAGGAATTTTTGCCCCAGTTGCAGAAATGTGTTTAACATCCCATGGCGACCCATTGCAGAGTTATTTGGGAGCCAAAGCAGAACTCTGCCTTCCAAACAGGGGAGTAGTGGGTGCTTTTTAAAGGAACAGCCTCAAAATGTGGGAGCAGGGCTTTGCCAACCAGCTACTGCTCTCTTCTCTCAAAAGAGACAGTCAAGTTCAATCTGCACACAATTTAATTCACAAAGACTCCAGCTTGCAGGGTAGGTGGGGCAGCTTCAAAACTTCCGGCCTCCTGCTTTGTCTTCTTCAAGTGGGCACCTAGTTTAGTGCTTCGTGATACCTGAGAAATAGGACCTGATGCTGGAGAAGTGGGCAGATGGTGTGAGGCACATCTCAGACTCTGTGGCCTGCAGTGAGTTGAGAATGAGGCTTCATCTGCAGGGGGCACCTGAGGCAGGCAGGTACCTGGTTGGAAAGTGCCGTGAAGGGGTGCGGTGCTGTAGGAACTTCAGCCTGATGCTCACAAGCACACCCAAGGAGTTGCTTCCAACCAGCTTATTGTACATGGGAGCAGAGGTAATTTCTAGATTCTCCCTGTTAGAGAAGAGGGGCCTCTTCACAGCCAAGGGTCTCACCATTCCAGTTCCTCTTCCATAAATTGACAAACTCCTGCCTCTTAGAAGAGGCTGAGCTGGGGCAAATAGACTGATTCCATGATCAAGCTCTTCTCAGGCATGCGTTAACACGTGGCAGGATGAGAAGTGATTTTTATTTCTTCTTTGCATTTTTCATTTGTGTATATGATATATTAGTGATTACAGATACCATTTTATATTAAAATACATATGTGTTATAAATTATATTACATATTTTAACATGATTTTTATTCATTAAAAATAATGCATTATACATACCATTTTGTATTCAGGAAAAACACATTTAATTTAAAAATAAAGAGTACAGCATTTGCGATTCTGCAAAAGGTAGAGTTGGCATGAAGCAGGGGTTGCAATCCTAGTCTCTGATAAAACAGACTTTAAACCATCAAAGATCAAAAGAGACAAAGAAGGCCATTACATAATGGTAAAGGGATCAAAATCCAATTCAACAAGAAGAGCTAACTATCCTAAATATATATGCAGCCAATACAGGAGCACCCAGATTCATAAACCAAGTCCTTAGAGACTTACAAAGAGACTTAGACTCCCA
>NW_012117599.1:6476720-6538538 GCF_000951035.1 Colobus angolensis palliatus
AGACTTTAAACCATCAAAGATCAAAAGAGACAAAGAAGGCCATTACATAATGGTAAAGGGATCAATTCAACAGGAAGAGCTAACCCTTCCTGTTTATTAAAAGTGTCCATATCAGAGAAATCAGCAGAAGAGAGAGATCAGAAAAATCAGTCACTGGATTTGGCCAAGTTGAGATTGTTGGTGGTCATAGAATGAAAGACTTGGGTTGCTTTCCATCTTCTTTTCAGACAAGCTGCCTCCATGTTCTCATTTTTCCTGATGTACCTGTTAACTCCATAGAAACTTTCTCATGGCAGGCAATAATCACCTCCCTGCATTAGATCCTTAGGCCTCTTCTCATCTAGCCTTTCATCAGCATTTGACACTGTTGACACTCTTTTTAACTTCTTTCTTGGCCTCTGAGCTGCAAAATCTTGTTTTCCTATTAACTGCCTGGCTGCTCTTTCAAGCACCTTTGGCCTCTCCGTGGCAGTTCTGTGTTAAAGCTGTCCAAAGCTTTCGGTGCATCCTTCTTCTCACCTTAGATTCTCTCTCCGACACCATCTGCATCTGGGGTTAATATCACCATTTAAATACTAATAACTCCTATATTTATATCTCCAGTTCTAATTTCTCTTTGAGTCCATTCGGCTGCCTACTTACCTCTTTGCTTGGATGCTTCAAAGTGTCTCTCAATTCAACATTCCTAAAGGCAAATTTATGTTATCCTTTCCACAAAGCACAGTGAGCAAATTGGTTCACTTCCTCTGTCTTGTAGTTTAGTAAGTGGCACTGGCATCCATTCTGTTGCACAAGCCAAGAACCCAGTAGTCATCCTCACCATCTCTTCTTTTCTCTCATGTCAATTTTATCAGGAAGTCTCACTAATTTTATCTCTTACCTATCTTTTCTCCACCTCTACTACTACCACCTTCCTTCAAGCTATCCTTATCTCTCACCATGGCTACTACAATAACCTTATTACTGATTTTGCTATTTCAAACATTGTTCTCAAGTTCTTTGATACATTTCTCATCGATCCGTGAAGTCTATGTTCTATTCCCATGAATCTGCATGCACTTGGGACTGCACTGATCAAAAGAGTATCATTAAAGTAGCATCATGTGACTTTGGAGCTTGGTCATAAAAAACAATGCAGCCTTATCTTGCATTGTTTTTTATGACCATTCATGTTAGGAGGTGGAACTTTCATGTTAGGAGCCCTGAGATCACCATGCCATCAGAAAACCAAGTCATATGGAGAGATCAAGTGTAGGCATTCTGGTTGGCAGTTCTAGTCTTTGTGTTATCTTAGCCAAGGCCCAGACAAGTGAGTAAGCTAGCTTTTTGATGATTCCAGTCCCTGGCCTTCAAATCACTCCCCAGTTTTTGATTCTTCCTATCTCAAAGCTCCAGACATTATAGAGCAGCTATCCACTTTCTCCTTCTACTTTCCACCCTCATGGCTTGTCCAAATTCCAGAAGCATAGAGTCACTTTGCATAATAACAAAGTTGCTCTAGACTGATGTATTTTGAAGTAATTAGTTATGCAGCAACAGTAACTGAAACACTGATTTATCTTATTTATCTTTGTACATTTCTATTACTCTCAATAACCTTCCTACTTAACACTCTTCAATTATGTCCCACTGCTCTTAGGCTAAATATAAAAATTCTGAATCTAGCCTAGAGGACTCCATAAGGCTTCTCCATCCTCATCTTGCAGCACATACTGTTTTCCAGCCACACTGGCCTGCTTTGAGTTTTCTGAATTTGCCTTACTCCTTCAGTGATTTGCATCGTTCAATGCTCTTTGCTCATCTCTTATGCTATTAATGGAAATTCATCTTCAGCTCATGGATTAATTTGGCTTCTTCGGGGAGACTTCCCTTCACCACACAGTCTAGGTCAACAAAATCTAAAATGAATTGAAATGAGAAGCATGAATATACTTACATGGTATAATACTATGTGAAAGAACATATGATGATTTACGAATGCACATTGTAAACCCTAGCAACCAGTAAGAACAATACAAATAAAGCAGTGGAGTTGAGATAATAAGCTCAATAGAGGAGAAAAACAATGTAAAAATAATTAATCTAAAAGAAGTCAGGAACTGATGAATAAAAAAGCAAAAACAGAAGACAAATGGGAAACAACAGCAAGATGGCAGACAAAAGCCAACAATATCAATATTTACATTACAAGTAAATGGACTAAATAGCCCAATTAAAGGCAGAAAGTTCCAGACTGGATAATAAAAGCAAGTTCCAACTGTATAATGTTTATGAGACATACATTCAATAAAAAGACATAATTAAAATAGAAAGATGGTAAAAATATACAATGTGTACCACATAAACTTTATTTGTTAGAAAGCTGGAGTGGTTATATTAGTAGCAGACAGTGTGGATTTTAGGACAAGAAGCACTGTCCTGTCAGAGAAAAAGAAAGACATTTTATAATGTTAAATCGGGACAATTTGTTAAAACAGGAACAATTCTATAGAGTACATGTACTTAATAACAGCTTCAAAACACAGTAAGTAAAAATTGCAAGACATGAAGTGAGAAATAGACAAATTGCAATTATAATTAGATATTTAAATTTTCTTTCAGTAATAATACACAAAAAACTCTGCCTAATATAGAAAACTTAATAGACATGGATAATTGACTCAAACTAATTAACATTTACAGAACACTTTACCCAATAACCATATAATACATATTCAAGTACATATAGGTCTTCTCCCTTCCCCCACCTCTCTCTCGTCACCCACTTTAGGGGAAGCCATGGCATGAGCATCTATACTGAAGCCCAACATGGGCATCAAGCAAATGAGCTTGGGAGTGTATCCTCCAGTTCCAACCAAGTCCTTTGAGACTGTGGCTCTGGTCACCAGCTTGACTAACAGCTTATGAGACAACCAGATCCAGAACCACCCACCTTGGCTACTCTCAGATTCCTGACCCTCAGGAGACATGTGAGATAATGAAGCAAATGCTCATTGTTTCAAATATCTAAGTTTTGGAAGATACTTTGCCATTAAGCAAAATATAACTAATATAGGTAGTCACAGGCAAGCTTTTGGGAATAACAGAAATGCTATATATTTTAACAGAGGCATTGGTTATACAGGTTTATGTCTTTGTCAAAAAATCATAGATCTGTGAATTTCACTTCAGATCTGTGAATTTCACTGTATGTAAATTGTAACTCAATACCATAAACTCTGTATATTAAAATATTTAGATTTGGAAAATTTCATCCAGTGGAAAAGTTCATGAAAAGGTGAGCATTGGGTTTTTAGAGATGAATTTGTGGAAAGTTTGGCGTATTTCAAAAATTTCCCAGAATTATGCATGAGTACATAGTCAAAATTTGCAGGATTTGTGTGTAAGTATCCAACAGGCAACACCTGGGATGATCCCATTAATGTAGAGGAAGACATGATCTTAAATGGACCAGGGAAGTAAAATCTTAGCATGTACCAGGCACCTGAATGGCAGGTACTATTGATTCTCATGTTCCACCCCATGTTTGGTCACTTGTGAGCAGACTCTTCAGTTCGATTCTCTGGCTAGTTAATTTGGTCTGGGAGTCACACCAGAAAACGTTTCTGAAAATAGGTACCTATGGTGAAAGTATAATCCTCAAATTGTTAAAGTCATGATTCTCAAGAAGTAAATAGTGTCTGTCGAAGTTTAATTAATGAAGGAAGCAACAGGATGTCAGGACTGAGTCCATAAGGATCTGAGAAACTGGTATTTACATAAGACGTTAAGATAATATTGATAACTTGGATACAAAACTGCTTAATGTCCTACAGTGTAATAAAACAATTTCTGTTGTGTTTGGTATGAGATAGAAGCAAAAATGCCTCCCATTTGTCAGTTTTCTACAAGATAATCTTTAACTTTACAGGGTGGTAAAATAGCTATGCCAGAATTGTTAGTTAAAACCCCATTTTTTAAAAGAGAAAACAATGATCCTTATACTTACTTACTAGAAATATGTTCTAGTTTTTTTTGCCTTATTTTAAATATTTTTTCAAGCATCAGTATACTTTATGCTTATTCAACTTGGGGAATAGCCTTGTTCAGGTTGGGAATCCTCAGCTCATCTTTGTCTTTGGCATTCCAGAGAATGAATGTGTTTGGGAAATTGTGTCAACTGAGCAGGGTATACAGGAAGGGAGAGGAGACCACTGAAATGGTCCACGTTATAGTTAGATAGTTCCTGCCACTGGTTAGATCAGGAGAGTTAGACATTGATAGTTAGATAGTTCCTCATGCTGGCAGTGGGAAACAAGAGAAGAGGACATAGGAGGGAGATGCTCGTGTTATTGGGAACAATATTTGGCTCCTGGTAGAACGTTAGGGGCAAAGGAGAAGATTCTAATGTGTTGAGTTAGGGAGCCACTACGCCGTTAATAAAACCAGAAACCTTCTACAGTGCTCCAGGTGGGAGCCATTAGCATCAAAGGCGATTCTAAAATCTGTCCTGAAACCTATTCTATCCCTTGTTCTGCATGCAGAACAGCTCTTGAGGGCCTGTTGAAGGCCCAGGGAAACCTTGGCCCAGGGCCAAGGAAGGACTGGTGTTCCCTTTTGGTTTAGCTCTGCTCACGGAGAACTGCCCAGAGGGTCCAGGATTCCAAGTCACTGTGCAAGCTGACACATGTGAGACATAGGAAGCTGTTGGGACTGCAGAGTCCAGGGACTCCAAACCCTGTGTAACGACCACACTTGAGGGGAAGAAGACCCTGCTTCCCAACTAGTCAGCTGGGTAGAAGGCTGAGGATGTTTGAAAAGAGGTAGTTGGTTTAGCCTCGCTTTCTTTAGAACAATATTGTGGTTTGAAAGTGTGTGCAACCTCCTAGCATCATGATTTCCTTTTGTCCCTGACAGAACTGTCTTCACACTGGAAATAAAAGTATGGGACAGGCTTGAAGCAGAGTTGTGAAGTAGAAGTTTGCTAGGAATCAATTTTTTACTGAAAGCCCCAGGCAACTCTGATTAATGTGGTCTGAATTTGGTCTGGGAGTCACACGTAGAGAAATACTGTTCTAGGAGCTCATTCAGCTAACACCTCTCTCACCTAGAGGTCGTGCGGGGAAAGAAATGTGTACTGCATTAGGATTCATAGTGTACTGTGAATGACTAACAGGAAAAGATTCCTTTCAGCCTCTCATGTCTAGTTAAGTTTCAGCAGGGACAACCCTTTAGCTCAAAGGAACGCATTTTAGTGGTAGTGGTGGTGGTGGTGGTGTCTTCCCAGGTCCTCTCAAATCACATCACATGGTGGAGGGATAAAAAGAGGCAGGTAAAGAACAGCATTTGTTCTACAATTAATGAATGACTAAATGTCCTCTTGAACGTAGTTTATATTGGTAAAAGCCTCTCTGCTGTATGCGTTGGTAAAAACAACAACACTGTTTGCTGATTTAGAACTCTTTTTTTTTTTTTGGGAGACAGAGTCTCACTCTGTCTCCCAGGCTGGCGTGCAGTGGCGCCATCTCGGCTCACTGCAAGCTCTGCCTCCCAGGTTCACACCATTCGGCCACCTCAGCCTTCTGAGTAGCTGGGACTACAGGCACCCGCCACCACGCCCAGCTAATTTTTTGTATTTTTAGTAGAGACGGGGTTTCACCGTGTTAGCCAGGATGGTCTCGATCTCCTGACCTTGTGATCTGCCCTTAAAGAGCTTCCAGATGTTTAAAGAGCCATGCCTTATGACTGTATGAGTATAATTTTATAAAGTGCTTTCCCTACAGTATCTTACTAAATCCTTTCAGCAATCCTAGAAGTACCATCGTTATCTTTATTTTGCATATTCAAGTTCTGAAAGCCTGGTTTGCTCCAGTAAGTAGTAGAGCTAGGACCAAAATCCAAGTTTTTGTTGGGTTTTCAGCCCTGAATCTTTCAGCCCTGAACCTTTTCATAGCTGCCTGTGACTTCATAGCTCACTGCATAAAGCCTTTTCCAGATCCACCCTCTGTCAGCATGGTCTAGTCTAGCCTGTCAGGTATTTTGCCCTCCACAGGAGATCCTATTCTCAATGTTTGTAAATATTTAGCTAACTCTGTAGCAGACATCTGGTTTCATAATGAGAAAGAGCATTTTTGTTTTCATTAGGGAAAAGGATCATGACTGGGAGCAATAACAGCAGTTTTCATCATGGAGGAAAAGAGAGTGAGACTTGAACTTGAAAAAGTGAAGCAAAGTAGTGCATTTGGCAGGTGGAGGGTAGGGAGGAGGGAGAATAAAGACAAGTCAGGAGGAGAGAGAGGAAAATGATGCACAGAGAAAGAGGGAAGAGGCCAAGAGAAAGGAAGGGAGCCTGGACAGCGGAGGGGTCTCCTTCAGGAACCAGAGTGGAAGTGAAGTAGTATAATCCCCAGATGGCAGATACAACATTTCTCAGCACAATGACTCTGAACAACTTAATTCATTCTCAGGGGAAGTGGTTACATGGGAAGTGTAATGTGTGCTGCACATTTGCAATTGTGATACCATCAGAAAGCGGTACTTGCTGTGGAAAGAACTTTTCAACCCCTCTATGTAATGACCCTTGGAGAATGCATTATCAAAGCAGAGTCCTGCAGCCTGAAAGTAAACAGCATCTAGTTAGAAATACAGTGGCATGCAAACTTTCCCCAGATCAACAGTGAAACCAGGAGCCATTACCTTAATAAAACAAAGGGGCATTGCTGAGCTGTCAGGACGTGACAGAGCACAACAGAACAGCCTCAGGTAAATATCGGTAAATTAGGTTTATCTGTGTATTCTTAGCGATGGGCAGTTGGGGCAGATAACCAAACCTTGTACATGTCCTTTATAGCTCTGTCTGATGAGTCTGGGAGACGGTGTCTCGCTCTGTCACCCAGGCTGGAGTGCAATGGTGCTATCTCAACTCACTGCAACCTCTGCCTCCCTGGTTCAAGTGATTCTCCTGCTTCAGCCTCCTGAGTAGCTGGGATTATAGGCACGTGCTGCCATGCCAAGTTAATTTTTGTATTTTTAGTAGAGAAAGGGTTTCACCATGTTGGTCAGGCTGGTCTTGAACTCCTGAACTCTTGATCCGCCCACCTTAGCCTCCTGAAGTGCTGGGATTACAGGTGTGAGCCACCAAGCCCAGCCTTTTTTTTTTTTTTTAAGTGATTTTGGGGCCAGTTTTATGGGCAGAAAAGACTCTTCATCAATTTATTTTGATTTTAAAATTACTATTCAATTTTTCAAAGTTAGAAATGTAAAAAATCTAGTTTATTATAAATTGAAGACCACCTTAAAATCATATTATGCCATTCATATGTCTAGCACATTTTAACAAACTTCAACACTAGGTTATTCCACTTACAAATTTAGCTAACTAAATATTTTCAGATATTTTAAACTGCATTTATATATTTACTGTATTTGATTTTTCTTCTTAAGAACTTTGACTAAAACCTTCCCAAGTAATGAATTAATTCTTATAAATTTAAATTCTCTTAGAAATTTTGATGCTACATACAAGCTTAAATATTGGATATAAACTTAGTAAGGATTTCACTTAAAATAGCAAATCTAAACAATTTCCAATTATACCTATTTAAAAAAGAGTTGCAGGACTATTATTCTAATGGGTCAGTATTTTAGGCATTACAAATACATAATTGCAAATATATAGATTTCTTAAATTATACCATGGTCTTGATTCTTATTACATGAATGTGTACATATCTTTCTACCCAGGTCTAAATACTACTGAATTCAATATGAGTCTTGCATTCTAAATACTTCAAAATTCTTAATGGGTATTAAAAAGTGACCCAGTTGCTTATGGGTAAACCTCATATTTGTCTTGATATTTGGTCACAAATTAAAGGTCATTCTACTGACAAACTACTGGTATACAATCTACAAAACAAATAGCATGCAATTCTCATTACAGCACACGTGTTCAGACTTCAACAAAGCTGTCTGAAGTCTACGTCATGTCCTGAGTCAGAGAAGCCCCCAGTTGCCACATACAGATACTTAGTACTGTCATACAGAGAGTCACATATCTACTGTATTCCACCTGGATCTTAGGATCAAGATGCTTGTACTCAGACAAACAAATTAGGAAAGTAGCCTCCTTTGCAGAGTGGTCTGGGGGTATTACAAGCCGAAAAGTCATTCAGGGTTTTATGGTTAAGAAGTGAGATGATCTGTAACGACCCCTCACAGAGATCTGTTAAATAACAAGTGCCCAAAAGCTACTTGGAAAAGGAGTAGACTGAAGAGAAAATGATAGAATCAAAAACAGTTTCACCGTGTTAGCCGGGATGGTCTCGATCTGCTGATCTCGTGATCTGCCCGCCTCGCATAAAATGAGCCGGGCGTGGTGGCGGACGCCTGTAGTCCCAGCTACTCGAGAAGCTGAGGCAGGAGAATGGCGTGAACCCGGGAGGCAGAGCTTGCAGTGAGCCGAGGTGGTGCCACTACACTCCAGCCTGGGTGACAGAGCGAGGCTCTGTCTCAAAACAAAACAAAACAAACAAACAAAAAAAAAGTTGTAATTTCCTGTTAGAATCATCTCCTTTACTTTACTCTTGCACGTGTAACTGTGGAGGAGATTGTAAACATTCCCTTAGCTAACTGTACTGAATATTGTTACTCTTGATCGACATACCTTAGTAACTGTGTATACATGATGCCTCATGCATTAGTCAGAGTTGAGAACAAAAATAGAGTAGCTCAAACAAAACACAGGTTTATCTCTCCCTCATATAACAACACATGGGTAGCCAGGAGCTCTAGGGATGGTAGATGGATCTGCTTCATGAAGTCACTCAGAATCCCCAATTCCTCCTATCTTGCAGCTCTGCCCTGTGTGGTCCTCATCTGGCTCACCATTGATGCCACCTTGCAGTTCACCTGGAAGACAATCTGTTTCTGCCAAAACTGTGCTATTGATACTAGATGCTTTTAATGGACAGGTTAGCCAAGAACCTTGACATTTCTCTTATAGGTAATATAATACTTCTCTCTATACAAATACTTAGTTTAAAATTTTATTCTGCTATAGTTTTAGCAGTAGGATAAAAGCTTAGTTTGCAGAAGCAGAAATTATCCTGTATTTAGGCGAAGCGAGCTATCTGTGTGCTATGATTAGACAGGATACTAAGAAGTGATTTCCTTCCTTAAAATAACTTCTCTATATAAATTTCCACCATTAACTGCCCATTCTTCAGCTCTCTCAATTTTTCTTATTCCCCCCATGGAGGGATTGCATGTATTTAATTACTAACTTTACTAGTATTATATAATCTATGCTCCAAAATGGTTAGTCTACAATTAGTAGAGGGATAAGTCTTTAGGGTTGGAAAGAAAACCAACAGTTATTAAGGATCTACTATTGCCGGACCTCATACTAACTCTTCTTACTTATTCTGTTATTTATACTACCTAACAGTTTGATAATATTACCTAATATTACCACCCCCCTCCCCGCTTTTTTTTTTTTTTTTAACAGATAAGGCATCTATGACTTATATAGAGTTTAGGGGATTTTCCTCAAGATAAGACAGTTAGAAATCTCTTGGGTGGGACAGTAGTTCTTGGGGAAAAGGAAAGATCAGAAAGACAAGTCAACTACTTTAAGTAAAGACCTCTGGCTGAGCAGGTCATTGTGTATTCCCAGAATTTGACACCAGCTAGTTGTGTGGTTTTGGACATACCCCTTCCCATCACCTCAATGTCACCTTTGGTAAAGTTAAAGAATTGGTTGTAGATATTCTTTGAATTATCTTTTATTCCAGCTTTCTACAGCCCAAGTCTCTCAATTGTCGACTTTTACTTAGAATTTTGGGCAAACACTAGCTGATACAATCCATTTACCAAGAAGTTTATCTGATGACATTTTCATCAAGTTTCTAAAGATGCTATGTTGTCTTTTTGGCAGGTTTTTGGAAAGTGTTCAAGATCTCCTGTTTTATTTTCACAGTTGGCCCTTGAGCCTCAAGTGTAAAACAGAGCCGTGCTGAGAGGCTCAGGCCCTCTGGCTGATGTCACCAGGTTGAGGGGCACTGGGGAAGAAAACAAGTTTCTCCCAGATTCAACCCTGCAACCAACTGCAGGTCCTGGAATGGGGAGTAACTCCTTTACTCAGAAGCTAAACGTTAAAAGTCTTTTCTCATCCTTACCAATTTGGCACATAAGAAATATAGTCATTTCCTTAAATACATTTTTATTATGAGGGCACTGAACATTGTGTTTATTGGCCATTTGCATTTTTGGTAGCTTGTAGATTTTTAAAAACCTCTTTAGCTGGGTGCGGCGGCTCACTCCTGTAATCCCAGCACTTTGGGAGGCCGTAACAGGTGGATCACCTGAGGTCAGGAGTTCGAGGCCAGCCTGACCAACATGGTGAAACCCCATCTCTACTAAAAATACAAAAACTATCTGGGCGTGGTGGCATGTGCCTGTAATCCCAGTTACTCCGGAGGCTGAGGCAGGAGAATAGCTTGAACCTGGGAGGTGGAGGTTGCAGTGAGCCAAGACTGCCCCACTGCACTCCAGCCTGGGCAACAAGGGGGAAACTCCGTCTCAAAAAAACAAAAAAACAAAAACACACAAACAAAAACATTTTTGTATTAACTAGTAAAGTCTCCTGACATATTAAGAATACTAAAGACTGGCATATAATGAGGTTTTTGTTTGTTTGTTTGTTTCCATATGCCTTTTAATCTGTTTAAGGCTATAGTCATTTACTTAGACCATAGAATAGATAAAGAATAGTTACATCTTTTGTTCCAGAAATTTTCAGATTTTGGGGGAATATTACTATTACTAAGGTTTTATTGACATATAAATTTTAAAAATATTGTGTAATGAGAGCTATATATTTTTGCGGCATTTTATCATGGTTACTAGGTTAAGTGTCTGTTCCTATGAACATAGGAATTACTTAACATATGACTTGGAATACAGAACATGCATAGTAAGTGTTTCTCAAGTAAATAAGTAAAAGTATATGAGAAAGAAATGTGCTCTTTACATGTTGTCATAGGAGTCACCTTAGCACTACATGGATAATTAACATCCAGGTTCATCCTTGGGCTTGGCACAAATGGGCTTGAACAACCTGGAATACGGATGGTTGATAATAGGCAATTAGGTTTAAATTCTACCAGGAAACTGAAGACCATTCAGAAAATGGTTACAGATAATTAGAGAAGGTTGCATTACAGAGGAAAAATTTCCTACAGTGAGAGGCAATTGGCCTCACGTGCCTTTACTGAGGCATACATTATCTCATAATTTCCTTTTATTGCACCTTCAATATTTTGAAGGGTATTCATTGTCTGAATTAGGCTAAGATGTCATTTTTTTCCCTGGAATTAGAAGAAAGATTGAATAACTCCTTATGTTTATCTGGAACATGTCTTTCTGTGCCCTAAAAAATCTCAGAGTCCTTCAGAACCTTTCCCATGACCCCTCATTGAGAATATCTTACAAATGTGTGTGTGTGTGTGTGTGTATGTGTGTGTACATAGGAATGAGGGAGCACTCTGATGAACGCAGAAATATCTGAAGATTATCTTTTGGTTTAGGACATTTAGTCTTGCATCACCTTTTAAGTCTTATGCTATCTTGACTTTTGAACAGAACAAACTTCTAGATTTTTATATGTTCAAAGTTCTGCCTTTGCAGTATTCGAGGTCTGTTTTCCCAGACTAGGGACTGGAGTGTTTAATCATCACTGTCATGTAGACCTAACATAGAAATACAAATGCAATAAGACAAATGTTGAGAAATTAAAGTCAGAAACATATTTGTTGTGATACATGTTCAAAAATAATATATTTCATTACAGGAAATAGCAAATCCAGAGAAATAAAAAGAAGGAAAAAAAATCATCTGCAATTCTATGCATGCAGATGGCCATTGCCGAGACTTTGGAGTCCTTGTTCCCTAGACATGTTTTCCTGTGTCTGTGTGCACACGTGTATGGGATGTTGCGTATGTGTGCATGTGTTTACACATGTATTTGCAGGTGTGTGTTGATTATTTATTATACATTGAGTCATAATGTATATTACATTTAAAGTTTCCTTTTTTTAGGCTTTATTGAGGTATAATTGACATATGAAAAATTGCACACGCTTAAACTGTACAGTCTAAGTTTTGTCATATGTATACACACCAGTGAAACCCTTACCACAGTCAAGATAATGAACATACCCATCCCGTGTAAAGTTTCTACACCGCTTTCGAAGTTCATCCTTCAACTTCTCCCACCTAATCCACAGGCACCTAATCCACAGGCATCTACTGACCTGATTTCTGTTACTATAAGTTAGTTTGCATTTTCTAGAAATTGATACAAATGGAATAATACAGCATGTGCTTGTTTCTCTCTGGCTTCTTTCACGCTGCATACTTATTTTGAAATTCATCCATACAATTGCATTTATCAGTACATCCATACGATTGCATTTATCAATATGTCATTCTTGTTGATTGTTTATCATATTCCCTTATTATCTTCTTAACATCTATAGAAACTTAGTGATGTCAACTCTCTTTTTCTTGATATTAGTAATTTGTGTCTTTTTTCTTTTTTCCTCAGTCAGTGTGGCTAGAGAGTTATCAAGATTATTAATCTTCTCAACAAAGCAGCTTTTGGCATCATTGATTTTTCTTTATTGTTTTTCTGTTCTATTTCACTGTGTAATGCATTGATTTGTATTATTTCATTTTCTTCTGTTTTCTGTGCTTTCTTTGCTCTTCTGTTTCTAGTTTTTTAAGGTGGTAACCGATGATGCTGATTTATGACTTTTATTATTTTCTAATGTACGCCTTTAGTATTGTGAACGTCCCTCTTTAGTGGCATATCCCAAATTTTGATATGTAGTGGTTTTGTTTCCATTTAGTTCACAATACTTTCTAATTCCCCTTTTGATTTTTTGTTTGAGCCGTGGGTTATTTAAAAAGTGTATTATTTGGTTTTTGCACATTTACAAAGTTTCTAGATATTTCTTTTATCAATTTTGTGTTCTAATTCCGTTGCTGTCAACGCACTTTGTATGCCTTGATCCATTTAACTTATTGAGACTTGGTTTTGGGACTGGAATATGCTCTCTCATGGTAAATGATCCTTGTATACTTAAGAAGAGTGCTTATTCCAGTGCTGTGGGGTGGAGAGTTATGTAAATGTCAATTAGGTCTAATTGCTTAACAAAGGTTTTCAGATTTTCTATATCTTTACAGATTTTTCTGTTTCTTCCATCAATTTCTGAAAGAAGAATATTAATATCTCTGACTATAACTCAGGATTTCTCCATTTCTCCTTTCATTTTTATCAGTTTTTTCCTCATGTATTTTGAAGCTCAATTATTAGAAGAATAAACAGCTAGTCTTGTTATATTCTTTAGATAAATTGACCCCTTTATCATTATGGAATAACTCCCTTTATTCCTGGTTATCTATAATATGTGGAGTAACTCTCTTTATTCCTGGTTATATATAATTTTACAGCAATATATAATATGCATTTTTTGTCTAATCTTATGATAGCCACTCCAGCTATGTTTTGATTGGCATTAATATGGAAAATCTTGTTTCTTTCTTTTGCTTTGAGTCTTTTTGTGTCTTTGTATTTAAAGTTGGATTCTTGTTGGCAGAGCATTGTTGGGTTTTCCTTTTTTAATCCAAACTGAGAATCTCTACCTTTTAGTTGGGGTGTTCAGAGATCATTTACGTTAATGTGATTATTGATATGTTTGGGCTCAAAGTTCTCTTGCTATCTGTTTTCTATTTGTCCCATCTGTTCTTTGTTCCTCATTTATTCTTTTTGTGTCTTATTTTGGATTTTTTTTTTAAATAATTCCAAATTTTCTCCTTTGTAAGATCATTCTCTATAGCTCTTTGTTGTGCTGTTGTAGTGGTTTCTCTAGGGTGATTCGGAGTTAGTATACATCTTTAAATAGCACAGTTCACCTTCAGGTGATATTGTACCAATTCACTGATAGTTTAAGAGCTTTACGACAGTCAACTTCCATTTCTCTTCTCTGGCCTTTGTGCTATTGCTGTCATACATGTTGCTTCTACACATATTATAAAACCCACATTACATTGTCATTACTTTCGCTTCAAACAATCAATTATCTTTTAAATAATTTAAACAATAAGAAATAAAAATCTTTGTATTTACCCCATAGCTACCATTTCTGGTGCTCTGCACCCCTTCCTGTGGATCAGATCTGCGTCTGGTATCAGTTCTTTCTACTTGGAGGACGTTCCTTTAACATGTCTTGTAGTACTTGCCTGTTACTGACAAATTACTTCAGCTGTTGTACGTCTGAAAAAGTCTTTATTTCGTCTTTACTTTTGAGCAATATTTTTATTGAGTAAAAGGTTCTAAGGTGACTTTTTCTTTCAGTTATTTAAAGATTTCATTCTGCTGTCCTCTTGCTTGCATTGTTTCTGATGAGAAATCTGATGTCACCCTCTCCCTAGTTTTTCTATAGTAACATGTTTTTTTCTTTTCTCACTTTCAAGAGTTTTTCTTTATCACTATTTTTAGTATTTGAGTTTCTAGGACTTCAGAGTTTTATGCTTTTCATCAAACCTGCAATATTTTGGTCATTATTTCTTCATAGAACTTTTTTTCTGTCCTTCTGTTCACTCATTTCCTCCCAGAACTTCAATTACACTTACATTAGATGACTCGAAATTTCCCCACAATTCACAGACGCTGTATTTTTTTTTCAGATCTTTTTTCTTTCTGTATTTTATTTTGCGTACTTTCTATCCCATACAATATATTTTTCATCTGAAATGTAGCTTTTATCTGTAAGTGTTTTATTTAGGTCTTTTTTTAATCTGCCATATCTCTGCTTAACACAATATTTCATCTAGATTTTTTCACATATAGAATTTAGATATAATAGCTGTTTTTATGTCCTTTTCTGCTAATTCTACTATCTATGTTAATTCTTTGCTAGTTTTGATTGATTGATTCTTCTCTTTATTAAGGGTAGTATTTTTCTTTTCCTTTTTATGCTTGAAAATTTTTGATTGTATGCCAGACAATGTTAATTTTAACATACTGACGGCTGAATATTTTTGAATTTCTATAAATATTTGAGCTATGCTCTGAATTACTGTTATGTTGCCCTGAAATAAGTTTGACCTTTTTGGGTCTTACTTTTAAGTTTTTTTATGTGTACCCAGAGTGACATTTAGTCTGTGGTTAACTTATACTACTATTGAGACAAAACTCATGAGTTATGTCATTTTCCATTTTGAATAGTGGGCACAGGTACTGTTTCTGACCGTGTAAGAGTTGTGGTGATTGTTCCCTCTAATCTTTTTGGGTGGTTCTTTCTTTGACCACAGATCACTTCCTCAGAAGCATGAGCTCATCAGTACTGAGTTGAGTAATTGAAGGACTCTATAGATATCTCTGTAGTGATCTCCTCCTCAGTACTCTGTGAACTCAAGCTACCTTAGCCTTCCCAGAGTCCCAGCTCTGATTCCTCATCTCAGAGAGACCACTGGACTTCCTCTCTCTTCCTCTTCTCTTTGCCACAGATCAGAAACTCTCCAGGCAGTAACCAGGGCAATTGCCGGGCTCTTTTTTTGCTTCCCATCTCTCAAGTTTCACTATCGTCCATTGCCTGATGTTCATATCTTGAGAACCGTAGATTCATATGTTTTGTTCAGTGTTTAGTTGTTTAAGTCAGGAGGGTAAATCTTGTTCTTGTTACTCTATCTTGGCTGGAAGCAGAAGTAACAAAACTTGTCCTCTAAACAAAGTATATCACAAACATTTTCTATTTATTTAAATATTATTACTCTACATCATTTTTGATGACTGCAAAGTATTTTACTATTTAAAAGTACCATAGATTAATTAATTCTTTATTTTGTATATTTAGTTTTTTCCTACTATTATTACAACATGGTGAATGAGTGGCTAAATGTTTTTGAACATCCATGATTATCTCAACTGTATTAACAGAAGAGAAATTGCTGAGTTCAGGGATATTTTGGTGCAGATTTCCAAATTATCATCTAGAAAGGTTGCACCAGTTTGTATGCTTATTATCTCTCCAAATATCTGGGTATCATTATTATAAACTTTTAAACCTCCAAGCTTCATGAGTAAAAATGGCACATTTATTGGTTTTAATTAGTATTTTTATTTATTTTGGTGTATATTTTAATTAGTTAATTGAAAATCTCTGTACTTTCTTTTTGAATTTAGTTTATATCTTTTGCATAGTTTAAAGTTTAGATTGTTGTCTTTTCTGCTATTAATTTATAAAATATTTCTGTTGAGTGTGTGTGTGTGTGTGCACGCACGTGTATGCATATGTGTGTGTTTGTAACATTTTCATCAGTTTTTTGCTTGCCCTCTATTTATGGTATTTTCAGATGTGATCAGATTTATTTGGTCTTTCACATTATGATTCCTATCTCTATCATTGAGTTTAGAAAGCCAATATTATTTCTACCTCATTACCAAATAAATACTTAATTCTGTCCGCTTACAGATTTAACTTTTTTCTTTTTCCTTTTAAATCTCTAATCCATTTGGAATTTAATTTTCTTACTGATTAAAATTTCTTACTGATTATTTTTATATGTTTATATTTTATAATGATAATATTAAACCATTTGTAATGCTTCAATTAAATATAAAATGGTCATAACACCATTTATTTAAAACCTATTCTTTCTCTCAGGTTTGATATACTGACTTTTTTCATCATGTTGATAATCTTGTGATAAATTCCTATTAATGCTCCATTGGTTTCTAGATCTTTTATTCTGTTCTTGTAAGTCATCTGTCTCCTCCTGTGGCTGTTCTATATTATTTTAATTACTGAAACTTTATTGGACAACAGTAGGCTCAAAAGAGAGTATCTGTAGGAATATCCACAGAGGAATATCTGTAGGACAACAGTAGGCTCAAGGAGAAATCATCCGTTCTCCTAACCTTTTACTATTTTTCATATTTTCCTGACTGATCTTATGTATTTCTGGAAAATTGAGAAGCAATGCAGATTTTGGATAATAGTGCAGGCTTCACTTTGATTGTGCCTGGGTTCAAATCCCAGCTTCTTAGCTGCCTGGCAGTGTGACCCAGCAAATTTATTCACTTCGACATGGCTCAGTTTTCTTATCTGTAAAGTAAGGGTAATAGTAGTCCCTATATTAGAAGTTTATTATGATGATTGTGTGGGTGGAACCCGTGTGTGGCACACACAGGCACTTACTGAGAAGTTAGCTTTGCCATTTCCTTTATTCTTCACTTTAATTTTAGAATTATTTTGTCAACTTCCAAAAAAGTTCATTATGAATCTTATTACTGAGTCTTCTCTAGAAGCATGACATGACTCTTCATTCACTTGTTTTCTTTTGTGTCTCTTGGGAAGTTTTGCATTTTCTGTTGTGTATATATAATATTTGTACATAGTTATATATATATATCTTGCACAATTGTATCCACATACTCTCTAAGCAATAAGGCCAGCAGAAAATATGTGGGTATGTTAGACTATAATTATCTCTGAGTATTAGGGTATGAGAATTTTTTCATTTGTAGTATTCTATACATTTTAAAACTCATTAACTGTGCATTACTGATATAAATCAATAATTTTTAAGTGACTTTTGTGCCCCATAACTCTGGTGCTGTGTGCTTCAGACCGAAGGGTAGTGCCTGTTAGATGTTACGTGTTACATATTACACAAGTACATTGGCAAATAAACTGTTGCTTTAAAAAATGTGTCATCAATTTCTAGAGAACTGTACACAACTTTGAAGCAAAACAATTTTAAGTGGATGACTAAAATCCTTCCTGAAAATGCATGCCTGTGGTCCCTGTGAAATCACCTTTTTTCCCCCTTTCCTAATCTCCTTTCCCTCCTAAATCTAAACTTTCTTGTAATGTTTCAAAATATCTGGACTTGACCTCAGAGGGCATTCTGTGATGCATATTGACAGGACTGGGTAATTTAAGCAAAACAAAGGACATCTTTAATTTTTTACCAGCCCCAGATAGAAGTCTCTAGAGTTCTAGGTTTTAGAAGAAATACAGCCATGAAGGAAAATGTTGACATTTATTTCCACATTTCAACAGGAGGAAAGAGTGAGAACACGATCTACAGATCAGCCTTTCCTCTCACATTCTTACAATGGGAGAAGCAGAGAGGGTATTTGAGACACCGAAGCATGAAAGCCACGACACAGGGAAAATACTGAGAACGTAACCTACAGATCAGATTTTCCTTTTATGCTCTTATCATGTCATAAGGCAAAGTGCTTGTTTGAGATTTCAGGGCACAAGAGCCACTACAGCAGGAAGGCATTGCATCATCGGAACATTTCTGATCAAAGAGAAGACTGTCTGCACAAAGCATGGGCTGCTGCCCAAGGGGTCCTTCACCCACTGTTCTCACAAATGCTTGCCTTTGCTATCACAACTGCTATTGCCTGAAGGATGCTGAGTGTCCCCTCAGGGTTCGTAGAGATCTGTCTCCCTGAGGTCTGTCAGACACCACTGCTGACCAGTAGTAACCTGGGGAAGACCCCCGATTGTGAGGGCATTATGGTGAGATGTTGCTTTCTTGACAAAACAAATGTGTTTCCTTCTGATCCATGAATAAAATCTGTTGAATAAATAGAATGAGCCTGTAGAAGGGAGAGACTCTATGTGATCAGACTAGGGAAAGGGTGCTTTTACTATCTGTGGAACAATCTGTAAGACCGGACGTTTCCTCTGATAACAGAAACTCCAGAGTTATAAGAGAAATGGCTTCCTGACATCACAGACACTAAAAGGCCTTCTGAGTAGGAGTAGCAGTTGAATTTTTGACTACTTTGTAAGGGAAATACAGTACCAAAAAACCATGGAGATCAAGTCATTTCTTACTAGCAAGTACCCCTGACTTCTACGTATTTGTTGTTAGATCCACAAAGAATATAGTATAAGTTCACTTTCTATCAGCTATTAGGGATCTATTGTGCCATAACAAATTACTCTAAAATTTAGCAGCTTAAACAGTAAACCTTTATTATCTCACATGGTTCCTGAGGGTCAGAAATCTGACAGTGACCTAGCTTGGTGGTTCTGCCTTGGGGTTGCTCATGAAGTTGTGGTCAAACTGTTGACTACACTTTGTCATCTCTGAAGACTCGACTGCAACTGAAGGACTTACTGCTAGGCTCACTCATGTGGCTGTTGGCAGGAGGCTTCAGGACCTGTCCATGTGGAGCACTCTCTGGGGCTGCCCTCCAGATGGCTTCTCTCAGAGGGGGTGATTCAAGAGAGAGCATCCCAGATGACCACAGGATGCCTTTTATAACCTAATCTTGGAAATGGCACGTGATCACTTATTCCGTATTATATTGATGACAAAGACCTGAACTGGTACAGTGAGAGAAAAGACTACACAAGGATGTAAACACCAGGATGCAGAGATCATGGGGCCCATCTTGGAGTCTGCCTGCCACAGCTATTAAAGGTACTTTTTGTTGACAACTCACAATTTCTAGCTACCCAGTTGCTCATTCTTTTGCTTAAACTATTCAAGGCTGGTGGGGGACACATGAACCCTGTTAAAATGTGAAAATATCTAAATGTGTTTTATAGAAACCATTGAGTAAACCTTTTTTTTTTTTTTGCTTAGTGAGCAAAAGACGGATGAGGAAGGAAGGGGCAAGTGTGTGTGTGTGTGTGTGCGTGTGTGTGTGTGTGTGTGAGGGAGAGAGAGAATATAAAAATCTAATTTTTTACCAAAATTATTTTTTTTCTTCCAGGTGAACATATGGTTTTAACATAACTTCTATTCCACAAACCCAAAATCAAGCACCTCTGTTAACTCTCAACTAAATATAGACTTTTTCTGAACTTTGGAATAGGAGTAAGGGGGAAGAGTGAAGCACACTAGCTTTTGTGCCTTGTTGTAATTTTTAATTTCTCAAAGAGTGGACAAGAAAGAGAATGAATACAGCAAAGTCTTTGATCCCTACAGTTCATATTCAGACAAATAGGAGCCAATCATTAAGGCTAACTGCCTCAGGAAAATAAAAACCAGCCAATTTAATTTCTGAACACAGGAAGATTTTTTACCCATTATCAAATCATGAAAGATCTGAATGCACATATTATGGTGTAACCATAAAATAAGGTTGAGTTTTTGCTTCCTTTTAAATCTCATGAAAACAAGCATTCTGAGTGAGGGGTGTGGTAAAGACACACAGGGCTAATCTTAAGAGAGGGTAAAGTTTCTGTCTATGTATTAGGTTTGATTAGAATTTTCTGGGTTAAAACAAATTCTACTTCAGTTTTGTTTCTTTCATAGATGCTGGAATTCCTGTATAAGCCATTCAGACATTTGTATTTATGACTTTTCTACTTTTTAAAAAAGTCTATACTCCTCAAGAGAGTAAAGGAGTAGGTTTTACTAGACAACATATTTAATGGGTTAAAGCAACCAAGTAAGAAGAGGGAATGTTCTAGAAGTGAGGGAAAGGGTACTCATGCAGACATGAAGGTGAAGCAAAGGTAAATGTGACAGAGAAAAATGGATTTGCCATCTATATCTTCCTTCTTTCTTTCTTTTTCTTTTTCTTTTCTTTTCTTTCTTTATTTTTTTAATTTTTTTTGAGACAGAGTTTCGCTCTTGTCGCCCAGGCTGGAGTGCAATGGTGGCTGGAGTGCAATGGTAGGATTTCGGCTCATTGCAACCTTCATCTCCCAGGTTCAAGTGATTCTCCTGCCTCAGCCTCCTGAGTAGCTGGGATTACAGGCGTCTGCCACCACTCCTGGCTCATTTTTGTATTTTTAGTAAAGACGGGATTTTACCATATTGGTCAGGCTGGTCTTGAACTCCTGACCTCAGGTGATCCATGCATCTTGGCTTCCCAAAGTGCTGGGATTACAGGCATAAGCCACCGCACCCAGCCAATCTGCCTTCTTTCTAAAAGAGATAAAGCTTTCTAGCTGCCTAGTACCTTGGTGAATTTGGGCTGAGCCCATCCAGCGACAAGCACTGGAAAGAAGGGAAGAGGGGTGATGAGCAGGGGAGAGGAGAGGAGGAAGAAGACCTGGTGGATGGTAGGAAGCCATAAGGTCTTCCATGTGATGTGTGAATCTTTAGCTAGGTATACCATATTTTAGAAATGTTTGGTGTAAATGGATTTCTTTTGCAAACTGGAGAGGGGACTGAGTTTTGGGCTGATGCTGAGTGGAACAAAGATGATATTCCTGCAGCTAGAGACACAGGATCTTGGAGAAAATGAGCCCCAGAAATCAGCAGATGTCATGAGGGGACTCTGGGTTATCATAAGCTGTGGAATTGGTATTGGATCTGAACCTGTTTCTTCAAAGTGCAAGGAAGACTAGCTAACCTCTTGTTTTTGCCAATTTAGGGCACTTCTCAACATTACGACAACTCATTTGGTTTGGGTGCAGAGCTCAGATGTCCTCTCCACGTGGACACAACCCTGCATGTGCACACAAAAACAAGCACTCGAGCACACGTGTGTGTGCCCAAACTCCACTTTTCTGCTTCTCCAGGAGCACTGTATGTTATTCTCATTTCAGACAAATAAGCTTGGCCAACTTTGATCTTTCCTTTCAGGTCACTGATTGGTGAATTGTCACAGATGTTGTTCTGCCCTCCTTAGAGAGCTGCCTTTGTTGGTTCTGGGGCACTTTCATTAAGGAGAGTTACCTCCAAGAGGTGTCATGGCCTGCAAGCAAACCATGCTTAGGGTGCACCATTAAAGATCTCCACCCCTGGGGAGCGATCCTCACAGCGGGGCAGGACTTGGCCCCTTACAGGCTTGCCTAGTCTCTCCCTGCCAGGTGGGTACAGCAGCAGGAGTCCGAATTCCACATTTTGCAGAGCCCTGGCATAGAGGGATCATTCAAGAGAAACTTCCTCAAGCTACCCATGGCTGCTCAGGCCCTCATATCTGCATTCAGATGTGGCCTTCTTTATCACTAACTCAGGAGGACCTTGATGGATGTTGGTCTCCCTGAATTTGATAACTATTTATGGAAGCACTGAAAATGGCATTATTCATTTTGATGACAATCAAGTATGTAAATGCCAATGATAGAGACTGAAGGATAAGTTCCATAGCGGATGTGGTGCAAGTTTCTAAATACTGCTGCCATGATACTCATGTGATGTGAAGGATATTAAGAGATCTAGAACTAGGATAGAACTGTAGCTCAACCATGCTAGAAAAATTTTTTTGAGTTCCACTCTGTTTAAAAACTTTTGTGTAGAGACAAAATCTCACTGTGTTGCCCAGGCTGGTCTCAAACTCCTAGCCTCAAGAAATCCTCCTGCCTTGGCCTCCCAAAGTGACAGGAGCCACTGTGCCAGGCCAAAAAGCTATACTCCTGAGTAAAGACTACTTTATAGTCCCTTGATAACATACCATAGTTTTAAAAATATTCTAACTGCTGTAAATTTCTGTATAATTTAAATCTTGAGGCCGAGGGCAGTGGCTCATGCCTGTAATCCCAACACTTTGGGAGGCTGAGGTGGGGGGATCATCTGAGGTCGGGAGTTTGAGACCAACCTGACCAATATGGAGAAACGCCAACTCTACTAAAAATACAAAATTAGCCAGGTATGGTGGCAGGTGCCTGTAATACCAGGTACTAGGGAGGCTGACGCAGGAGAATCACTTGAACCCGGGAGGCGGAGGTTGCCGTAAGCTGAGATCGTGCCATTGCACTCCAGCCTGGGCAACAAGAGTGAAACTCCGTCTCAAAAAAAAAAAAAAAAATCTTAAATTTGCAGATTTGTAAAATCCTACATCCCTGTCCCCACCCCTCTTTTCCCATGGTCTTTATTTTAGTTCCTTGTGGTCAGCAATGAGTCTCATCTTCTCTTGCACCTCTCACAGTGCCTGACACAATGTTGGGGACATCAATGAGTACTGTTTTGTGTATTATTTAGGTATATTTTCTCCAGTTCTCTAGCAGTGGAGAATAAATGATTGATGACCTTATGAAGTCATAATCCACCTAAAGACTGCATAGTATGCAAATGAGTCTACCATTATCTCCTTAATGTAGATTTTCATCTTTTATGTATGGCGACCCTAAGTAAGGAGAAGAGGTGATCTAGCTCACTTGGTGGGACAAGGGTCTTGACACAAATCCACAAAAATTGGAGAGTATACACAGCTGTTCATTTGTCTGTGTGTTGAGGTGGGGTTTGGGGGGTGAGGTTGTATTCACACAGAGAAGACAGCTCTGCACCCAAACCAAAATGAGCTTCAGATGTGGAAGACTGAAGGTCAGGTGCTACCCAGGTTTTGTTAGTCTCTTGACATAAACATGATCTTTAGATATGGTACATATTATGAATCATTCCACCTTTTCAAATACATTTTGAAGGTTTTTTTTTTTTTTTCCTTTTGAGACAGAGACTCACTCTGTCATCCGTGCTGGAGCGCAGTGGTGCAATCTTGGCTCACTGCAACCTTTGCCTCCCGGGTTCAAGCAATTCTAGTGCCTTAGCCTCCTGAGTAACTGGGGTTACAGGCATGCGTCATCACACCCAGCTATGTTTTGTATTTTAGTAGAGACAGGGTTTCACCATGTTGGCCAGGCTGTTGGGATTACAGTATCAGCTACCATGCCTGGCCGGAAGGTTTGTTTTTATTTTAAACACAATTGTGCTGGATGTGATAGGATGGTGTATGATAGAGCAGAAAATCACCAGTGTTCATTAATATGGATGACACCCTCCATAGGTTATTGATTTAATATTGACAACAATACCCTTCACACAAGACAGAGAGGTTAGAGAATTTACCCAAAGACGAGCAGCTGGGAAGAGGAAAACTAGGCTGTTCTCTCCCTAAATCTCATGCTCTGCTATATTAGGGAGGACTACTGGCAGATGGCACATCCTGATTATTTGAAAGTCACCAATATTTTTTAAAATTGCATAGATAATGGAGATTAGTTTATCCAGAATTCTAATAATTGCATCTCATGTCCATAAATCTCTATTACAACCACCTGAGATAGGCCATCTGGGGCATGTGGAAAAAGCCCAGGTATAGACACTTTGGATCCTGGATTTCCCTTGTACTGGCTGCTACCTTGGGTAACGTAATTCGCCTCTCTGAGGCTCCTGTCAGCTTTTGAGGATTGCATGGGATAGCATGTACCAAATTACTGCACACAGAGTCCGGTGTACACTTAAGTGTACACACAACATGTGTCAAAGTTTTCAAAAACATTGCCAGTGAGGCATCAGTTATAAAACTTGCTGCAGAGTGAGCTGATAGTGCACCACTGCACTCCAGCCTGGGCAACATAGAGAGGCTCTGCCCATCCCCTACAAAAAAAAACAGAAACAAACAAAAAACACCAAATAAACAACTTGCTGCAGAAATGGACATTGTTGTTCTTAGAAATGTGACCACAGGGAAGTTACAACTACCAGCTCCCTTTAAGGGAATTGAGTGACCTGCCACCTACATGGAGTTGGGGAGGTTTTGCTGAGAAAGTCACTTGTGAGGAAGGCAAAATATAGTTAAGACAAAATGTAACCATCTATAGAGATAAGGTAAAAATTGGAAATAGAACTTCATCAAAGATCTTTCAAGTAGAGGAGAATGTGGTGAAAACTGCAGTTAACATTTGTTAACAGTGTGATCATCGGGTTCAGCTTATCAGTAACCTGGTTCCTGTCTCTGAACTGATAAAGAAAATGGGAGGTTTTTAAATAGAGGATGGCTGTTGCACTTAGTAAAGCTCTAAAGTTGTTAGAGAAATTGGCTTCTCGAGTTATGAGACTGTGCGCAGAAAGTTGAGGAAGAAAGAACTCAGGTACAACCCAATGAGGGTAAGTGCTTTTGGGGTATTTTTCAAAAGTACTTTTATCTCAAAGGGAACAAAATTTAGGTTGATAATAATCATTGTTATCAATTTTGCTTGTGAGAAAAGTAGTATTACCCATGGGAAAATCATGGTACAGATGGATGAAATCCCTTGAAATCTTATTTGTGTAATACGGGACTTTGGTCTAATGTGTTGGAAAAGACGTGGTTGAGGGTAAGACAGGATGGGGGCTTTGCAGTATACACATAGAGTGCTCATATTCCGGAGTTATTCTTTCTGAAATCCACAAAATCCAGCAGTGTAATCTACTCAGATGGAGACGAAGGAAAAAAACAAAATGAATAAAGCAAGAAGCTGCTGACCAAAGGGGTGAGGAAGCAGGGTTGTAGCCATCTGCAAGAAGGAAATAGAGAAGGGACATGAGCGGGGTGGATATGCAGATATGAGAAGGCCCTCTTGAGTGAGGGCCATTGTTTCCGGAGGGGTGGGGAGTGAATGACTGATGTAACTTTGAGTTTGTTGCGGGTGTCTGCTTTGATCCTCTGCTTGGTGGCTCCGTTCTTCTTTTCTCTGAAGGCTACTCAACAGAGGGTTGCAGAGGTCGACATGGCAGAACTGGCCCCAAAGCTTTATCCACTGAATGTCAGTTTTTCCTTATAATTTCTTCCAGGCATAAGAAAGTGGGAGGCATATTTCTGTCTGGCTATAACCATTCTCCTGCCAGAGTCTGAGGCCAAACTCTTCACGTGCCATCGTTTCTGAATACCATTATGGACATGATTATCTCATTTTGGCTATTCCATGCATAGTGTTGGAGACAGAAGGCTCTGGACTAATGCAGATCTGCATTTAATCCCTGCTGTTACACTTACTCGTTGCATGACATTAGGCAACTCATCTACGTCTTTAAATCTTGGGTTCCTTGCTTACAAAGAGGTCACTAGCATGTTAGTACTAACATCGTAATCAGAGTGTGGTTTCTGAAGGTTAAACGGGTGTAAGGGTTTAGTGCATTACTCAGACAGCACTCAACACTTAATGTTGTCAGACCTCATCATTGTCCTTAATTTTTTCCTTCCCCGCTCGGGGAACTTTGATCTCTGTGCCCTGTAGATAGGCTGCTGGGACTGCTGATGTGAATGTTACAGGATCCCCAGCAGGACCTGGGGTTCTGTCTGCTCTTGAATGCATTGTTTAGGTGAGGAGATTGATTCCAAGTTACTTTTCTACTTGGGTGCCTCTGTGTTTGGAGATGTGGCCGCATAGCTCAAGTATATCTGGAGTGTCTTCGGTTTTCAGATACCTGTTTTTCCTCTAGGAGAACTCTCTTCATCTATGTCCTTTGAAATGTCTGTCCTATAATCACAAGGGTTTATATTTCTCTGCCCATCCCTCCATACTTCCTGGTTTTCTGAGAGTGCAGAGGCAGACAGCTGCAAAGGAGAGCCCCCCAAGGATTCGGGTGATGACTTTGAGCCAGGCTGACATCCATGTCTAAGGGCAAATGAAGTCTGGTTGGGGGGATACAGTCTTCCAACACTGGCGATGCCAACATTGTGGGAGTAATGCATGTGTGTCTGCATGAGTGTGTGTGTGTGCACGCATGTGTGTGCATGTGCAGTAGGGTCCTACTACAGGTTGGTGGAAAAAGTCCCTCTGGTGCTAGAACAAAAATCTAACAGCAAGCAAGGGTCCAGTTCCAAGAGAAAAAGGAAAAGGCTAGCTAGGCAGGGCGTCTGGATTCTGAATAGGGGCTGAGGCCTTGGCTCAGACACAGAGGAGAATGGAGAAATGGGGTGATGACATAAACAGCTTTAAAATATTGTGGGCCAAGGGTAGGATGGCTCCAACTTGTCTGGGTTGTATTTGTCCTTAGGACACTTGGAATAACATAGCGGCAGCAGCAATCAACATTTACTGAGACTGTGCCAGACCCTGAGTCAAGCACTTTCCACACACCATATCCTGCCATTCTCAGGATGATGGTGCTGTGAAGTAGGGATGAAAGCAAGTCCTTGCTGACTCCGATCCTGTACATCCAACCAGCGCTGACGAGGGCCCCAGGCTCCCTACAGCAAGACTAAACCTGGGCATGTGTGTGGCTGGGCTGAGTCTGTGGGACTGGCTCTGGAGTTGGGTGTGACTGAGCCCTGGGTAGAAGGGGATGCTGTCCTAGTGGAAGAACACAAAATAAAGATGGTGTCCACCAAGATGTAACTGAGATTTAGAGAAGGCTTGATAACTTACCAGGTGGGTGGGTGGTCTTTAATTTCAACAACTGCAGATTCTATCTAAGACCACTTTTGTCTGTGACAACTTAGTTAAACATGACTTAAGTGTGGATATGAGGGGCCAATTTTGAGCTCATTCTATGATTGGAACGAATACTTCCCTGTCATAGGGGTGAGCGACAGCTATCTGGGCTGGTGGTACAGGGGTAAAATAATTTACTAAGACAGTTGTAGATAAAGAAAGGCAGATTTATTAGAGAAAGTGTGAAAATACGTTACAAGGTTGCAACGGGCAGCACAGCCAGAGAGGAGCTGACTGCAAAGAAACAAAGTCTTGCTGGATATTTATAGGATAGTTCCTGGGCTCCAGGGTGCTATGTGCAGTACTGATAATGCCAAGGTTGTAGTGAGCTAACTTGCAGGTGTTTGGTGATAGTTGGGTGCAGGAAGATTGTGAGTTATTTGCTCAGAAGAGCTCTGTGTCCTGGGCCATGAAGAAAGGCAGACTTAGAGTTTACCTGCTTTCTCTCTTTGCTTTCCCTTGGTACTACCAGTCTGACATTTTTCCCCTAATTAGGATTCCACACATCCTATGCCTTCCTCTGGGAGCCTTGCAGTCGAAGTGTGATGGAGTGTCTGAGGTCAGAGTCATTGAGTAATGGGGCCTCTGCCCTCTCAGCCGCACTGCCACCCAACTGAGGCTCCCTGGATGGGGGTGTATGCCATGGGGAAAAGGAATGGGATGATGTCAATGCCCCTGAGGTTGCTGGTCATCCTCCCCAATCCCCACTCTCCCTGTCCACCCACAGGACCAGTCAGCATTTCTGTAATTCCTCTTCACTCTGGGGTGTTACGATCAGAAAATATCATGTACCTTTTGCTGCAAGCTTGGCTGAAAGAACCCCACACTATAGCTGAATGTCTTTGATTCACCATCTGAGCAGAGACCTCAAACTATAAAGAAAATCAGAGTCTCTTGATGCCCATACTGAGGACAAGTTTTCTTGGATTTCATGACTCTTTAGGAACAGTGAACTTATGGGTAAAGACCTAGACTTTAGTGGGGAATTCCCTCATCATTTTTTTCTTCTTGAGCCAAACCTTGTTTGATTTGGGGTTGTAATGTTCAAAATTACTTTCTTTTCATTTCGCCTTTTTTTCTTAAGTAGTAGTTTCTGGAAATCTGAGCTGCTTTGTGCTCCCTGAGTAGTCTGTGCCAGATCACAAACGTACACAAACAAACTCTTAAGACACCGGAAAAATCACCCTTTAGAGGAATTATCTAGAAAACTAGCCCCCATGCAAAGTGAACAACCTTTTCAAAAATAATCTACATGAAGATTTTTGAAACTAACACATTCCTCAGTCACAGAAACCAAATGAATTACTTAAAGTGGGTTTGGCTCCTGCTTTCATTAAGGGAGTATTTTCAGGAAATTGGAGGTCTAATGTAAACGTGGCTCCTTTTGGTTTTTCCATTTTCTTTGTCTTCAGGCTGTTTGCTGCCACTTTCATCCTCCCCTTATCTCAATCTGCCAGTGGTGGTTTGTGCCTCTGGTCGCTGGGTCAGATCCAGGGCTAATTCACTCACCTTTGATTTCTAGTTTCACCCTTATGATGAAAGCATTCTTAAATCTGATATTCATATAAAAAAGGATTTGATTGTCTTTGGCATGTCTCTGCAGTTAGTAATCATGTCTTGAGCACAGAAAAATGGAAAGAAAATGGAAATAAGATTTGTTTGATAAGAGGAGAGCTGCTAAGACTTGTCTGTCCCTGAGTTGAGATATGCTCATTTACCTTAAGACTTTCCATAAACCACATCCCGAATTCCAGTTTATAAGTCTTTATCCTATTTCCCAAACCTCATCTCATACTTTTTATGTAATCTGGTGGGCATAGATATTCTCTCGCTGAACCTGAGAAAATCTAGAATGACCAAGGATCTAAAATAAGTAACACAGTTGCTCAGGTTCCCGGGCCCTATGGTAGAATTTCCTTCTTCAGAGAAGGGGAGGACAAGGTAGATAAAGAAAGGAGCATTTCATCTTGCAGCAACTTGGAAGAGAGGTGGGAGTTTAATTTTTTTTTAAAGCAGTCAAACCTTCCAATATAGCCCATTTTCAACCACAATGGTATTTCAGAATTACCAGGAGATTTATCTAAAGTTATGTAAAAATTTCCCAGAATTACCTTAAAAAATGTACAATTTCATTTCCCTTCTATTACATAACATGGATACCCAGCTACTATTTATTAGTAGTAGATACAGACTATTTAAGAGACAAAATATTATATTGCAAAAAGTGTGACCCTTAGAAACCAGAATTCCAAAGAAGAGTTCTTTGTAATTGGCAAGGTTGACGCTGATTGAGTGTCAGACTTCCAGTACAATGATGGATCAACTTAGAAATTTGATTGATTCAAAGCATTCTGAAATTGTACAACTCTCTCAGTACTTATATTATTTCCATGTCTTCTTTTATTATTTTCCATTGAATGATGTTTTCATGTACACTTAGCTGCTTATAAGGGCAATATTTTAAAATCAGAGCAATTTCTTTAAAATTAAAATGTTTCAGCAAAATGCATTTTAAAATGCACTGTAATTACCCAAACAATATTACACTGTTACGGGAAGTTTAAGAATAATAAAAAATGTAATTCATAAACTCACTCTTTAATACAACAAAGCTGATTAAATGTTCTATGTTCCTTATTAGACTTTCTCCCATGTATAGCTTTACAAACTGGTAGTTGATGAGTAAATACAATTTTGTGATTTTTTTCACATAAAATGAGAACAAACTCAGCGTGTAAATTACTTCATAGATTTTTAACTTACTATAAAAATTTCCTCATATCTATTAAAAAATTTAAAAAAGGATTTGACTTCAGTAAACATACATTTGGAGAGAAACTTGATCCTCATATAAACTCAACCATAGACCATTTATTTATTTATTTATTTATTTATTTTTGAGACGGAGTCTCGCTCTGTCGCCCAGGCTGGAGTGCAGTGGCCGGATCTCAGCTCACTGCAAGCTCCGCCTCCCAGGTTTAGGCCATTCTCCTGCCTCAGCCTCCCAAGTAGCTGGGACTACAGGTGCCCACCACCTCACCCAGCTAGTTTTTTGTATTTTTTTAGTAGAGACGGGGTTTCACCATGTTAGCCAGGATGGTCTCGATCTCCTGACCTCGTGATCCACCCATCTCGGCCTCCCAAAGTGCTGGGATTACAGGCTTGAGCCACCGCGCCTGGCCGACCATTCATTTATTTTTAATTCAATATGTATTTATTGAGGATCTCCTAGGGGAAACATAAATGAACAAAACAGGAAATATACATGATGTTTAAGTCAGGTATTCAATGTGTTGCAAGTTATAAATGCCATGGAGGAAAAAAAATTAAGCAGAGTTAGGAAGATTGGGAGCACAGGATTAGTTGGTCAAAGGGTCGGGGAGAACAGACCTCATTAAGAAAGTGAGGGAGTGAAACACAGACACCTGGAGGAAGAAAATGCAAGAGAGGGTAAACAGTTGGTGCAACACCTTGAGGTGGGAGCAGGCTCAGGAGGCCAAGCAACAGGAAGGACAAAAGTGCACGTGTTGTGGAGTTAAGATTGGGTTGTAGCAGGATGTAAATCAGAGAGGTGAGGGGTGGCAGACCCCCAGAGGGTCTTCTTGTTCATTGTAAGCAATTTGGCTTTTGTTGGGTAAAGCAGAGGTTTGAGGAGTGGAGTAATTTGAAAGGACCACTCTGGCTTCTGTTTTGAAAATCAGTTACAGGGGACAAGGGAAGGACCAGTGCAATGGTGGTGGCTTGGATCAGCAGAGATGGCCATGAGAAGTGCTCACATGGCTGAGTTCTGGCTGTATTTGGAAAGTAGGTTCACTGGGACTTACTGGTGACTTGAGAGTGATGTGCCAGAGAAAGAGGTATAAGGACGCCTCCAAGGATTTTGATCTGTGCAGCTGAAAAAAGATGACGTTGCCATCAACCAAGATGAAAAGGATGATTGGAAGAGCAGATTTTTGGAGGAAGAAAAGGGATTCATTCTTGGTCAGGTTAATTTTGTAATGTCTGGAATATAGACAAGTGAAGACGTCGAGTCAGCAGGTGGACATGTGAACCTGAAGTTCAGAGGAAAAGTGTGGACAGCAGGTGTAACTGCAAGAGTGTAATCAGTATAGAGATGGTGTTTCAAACCAGTTAACTCTATGACATAATGTGGGGAGTGAGTGTGGACAGAGAAGAAAAGTGCTTCAAGGACTGAAACTTGAGGTGGTGGAGAGAAGAGGAGATGTGAAGCAGTAGCTTGTGGGTCCTGAAGAAAGATGTTGGAGGAATTGTGCCACTTTGACAGAGGCTGCTTATAGCTCAAGGTAAGGGGAAGATGCAGGACTGAAGATTCCTAAGCAACGTGGTGGTAATTGGTGATATCGACAACAGCATAAAGACATCATAATTTAAACTAATTATGTTTAAACTATTTAAACTATTTAAATAAATAAATAGTTTAAACTATTAAATAAATTATTTACTATTAAATAAATTAAATAAACTATTAAATAAATAGTTTAAACTATTAAATAAATAGTTTAAACATAATTTAAACTATTATTAACAAAATTGAAATTTAAAGAAACAATGCAATGTTTCCAAAGTGGATTCAAATTCTATAATGTTATTGCAAAACAAACAAACAAAGCAAAACAAACAAGAAAAACAAAGAAAGAAGAGATTCTAAGATAAAAGAGTTTAAAATTAAGTAAATCAGCTCAGAAAACTCAGCAGGCTATATCTTCCTGGTGGTTAGAAATATCTGCTTATTAAAAGGTTTCAAAGGTCCTTTGGGAATAGAACTTATTTCAATGTGTTTGGCTGTACATTTCTTACACTTTTTTTTTTAATCGAGAAGTCAATTAAAATATCCTGAAGTGACTGTCCATAGGACACATTTTGAAAACACAAATGCTATATAATCACAAATATATCTCCTTCCCCTTTGCTAGTGATGAGTAACCAGCTACCTCTGCTAGCTAGGATTCAACTCTTTCTCTTAACAAATATGCTTTGATGGAACAATTTTTTTAGATACAAATGTTGTCAATGAGAACAACTGCTATACAGTGCAGTCACAGAAGAGGAACAGAAAAGAAAGGGGGATGCAACAAAATGAAAAGTAAATATTAGCCTTCACACTTAAATACATTTGATCAGCGGATAAAATGTATGTGTAGGTGTGGACTTATGAGTTGTATTTTTCAAACAATTACCAAGTATTTATTAACCACCAACTCAGTGTCAGTTAGTATGCTAGGTGCTTATAGTGATCCAGCAGGCCATAAGGCTGGATTTCTGCTCTTATAGAATTTTGGGGTGCATCATCAGTATCTTTTTTATCTTTCTTTTATTTTTTTTTGAGACAAGATCTCACTCTGTCATCCAGGCTGGAGTGCAGTGACATGATCATGGCTTGTTGCAGCCTTGACCTCCCAGGCTCAAGTGATCCTCTTGCCTCAGCCTCCCAAGCAGCTGGGACCACAGGCATGTGCCACCATGCCAGACTAATTTTTAAATTTTTTGTAGAGATGGGGACTTACTATGTTGCCCAGGCTAGTCTTGAACTCCTGGGCTCCAGCAGTCCTCCCATCTCAGCCTCCCAAAGTGCTGGGATTACTAGTGTGAACCATCAGGCCCAGCCCTTTCCTTTGCATTATTTTTTAAAAACTTTTCTTTATTCGCTTTCTGTTACCTTTTAATAAACTATAAGAAGACCTTCAAAACAAAAATGTCTTAATATCTGTGGGTTAGGTTTTGTCCTGAATTATTTTCTTTTACCCCATAGTGGGGAAAAAAGCAAAAACCTGTTTGGTGCCTGTACAATGCCTCATCACACAGCTTTGGTTTGTGTTTACCCCAGTGTCATCTTTAAGCTGATGGGGGCAGTGCAGCTGACCTGGGTCAGAACTCAGGGTCACTTCATGCCAGATGCTCACCACCTCTGCAGTGTTGGACATAGAGATCCAAATTCGTCCTTCAGGGAAGGATGAACACTTATTCTCTGGGATGTTTTACAGTGAAAATCAGAAGTTGCTCTATTGTGCCCTCATGGCCTAGCTACTTCCACTCTTTTGAAGATCTCACCTGGTCTCATGGGTTTAATTTCATCTATACACCGACATATCCCAAATTTATATCTCTAGCCCAATATGTCTCCTGAATTTCAGAAGCAAATATTCATCCTACCGATGAGTTCACATCTCCAGTTTTGTGCCTAATGCGGTGTCAAGCTGAATATGGCCAAAACTAGTGTAATCCTACTCTGAAACCTACACCACCTACCATTTCCTCATTCAGTAACTAGCAACCCTATTTGACCAGTTACTCAGGGCCCCAGACCTCTCTTGACTGCTCTCATATCCTGTCCATCAATGTTGTGGGAAGTCAGGGACCCTGAACGGAGGGACCTGCTGAAGCCGTGACAGAAGAATATAAATTATGAAGATTTCATGGACATTTATCACTTCCCCAATCATTTCTCTTATAATTTCCTATGCCTGTCTTTACTTTAATCTCTTAATCCCATCACCTTCATAAGCTGAGGATGTATGTCGCCTCAGGACCCTGTGATGATTGCATTCACTGCACAAATTGTTTGTGAAGCATGTGTGTTTGAACAATAAGAAATCTGGGCACCTTAAGAACAGGTTAACAGTGATTTTCAGGGAACAAGGGAGATAACCTTAAAATCTGGCTGCCTGTGGGCTGGGCAGGACAGAGCCATATTTCTCTTATTACCAAACACGGGTAAGAGAAATATTGCTGAATTCTTTCCCCAGTAAGGAATATTAATAATTAACAGTCCCAGGAAATGAATGCATTCCCAGGGCATCCTCTAAAATGGCTGCTCTGGGGGTGTCTACCTTATGCAGTTGCAAATAAGGGATGAAACACACCCTGGCCTCCTGCAGTCCCCGCAGGCTTGCTAGGATTAGGAAATTCCAGCCTGGCGAATTCTAGTCAGACCAGTTCTCTGCTCTTGAACTCTGTTAAGATGTTTATCAATGACAATGCATGCACAGCGAGACTGGGAACGTAATTCTAGTTTCACCCTGGCCTTGTGACCTTGCCCTGCCCACTTGTCTTGTGATATTTTATTGCCTGTGAAGCATGTGATCTCTGTGATCCACACCCTATTTGTACACTCCTTCCCCTTTGAAAATTGCTAATAAAAACTTGCTCAGGGGGCATCACAGAACCTGCCGACATGTAATGTCTACCCCGGACACGCAGCTTTAAAATTTCTCTCTTTGTACTCCTCTTTGCCTTTATTTCTCAGACCAGCCGACACTTAGGGAAAATAGAAAAGAAGCTACGTTGAATTATCGGGGGCTGGTTTCCCCCGATATTTCAAGAAGTCCTGCTAATTCTACCCTCAAAATCTATCTGCATCCCAACCACGTCTCACCACCTGCACTTCCCTGCCCTGGTCATAGCCACCATCTCTGTTTCACCCCGATACCTCATCCCTTGTCATTCTTAAGAGTATTTTCACACTCACAATGTTTAATACCTACGTCGAGTTAGAGGTCATGTCACTCCTCAGCTTAAAACACTCCAGTGGTCTTCATCACACTGAATAAAAGCCAAGGTGCTCAGGGTGACTCACTCGCAATCTAGTCTCTACCCCTCTCCAACCAGCTCTCACTGCTGTGGAGTTCTTTGGGCCACATGGCTTCCCAGCTGGCCCTTGGACACACTGGGCTTGTCTCCTTGACAGGGCTTTAATGCTGCCTGCCCTTCAACCTGGGCTGTTTATTAAATGTCTCCTTCCTAGTTGGCCTTCCCAGGTCATCTGGCCTAAAATTGCTCTCCTCCTGCTGTATTTTTCTCTTTAAGTGGATCACACTTTAAAATCTTTTATAACTATTTTTATTTCTTTATGTTACTTGCTGTTCTTCTCCTGTAGGACATAAATTCCACAAGGGCAGGTGTTTTTTTTGTTTTCCTTTGTTCTGTGTGGTGCATTGCTGTATCCCCAGCATCAGGAACGGTGATTAGCAGGAACAGAACAACCCTCACTGGTTGTCTGAGTTCAGTATTCTGCTTTTCTAAGCTCAGTTGATGCAGAACAACTGGTTGTCTGGGTTCAGTGTTTGCTTTTCTAAGCCCAGTTGATGCAGTGTCGGTATGTGCAGCCATGTTAGATGTTAGAACACTGACATCCTTACCACTGATGAGTCAATAGCCACTGCCCCCAACCCTCCTGATATTTTATGGTCTGAATAATTACTTGATGCATCTACAGTTAAGGCTGCAAACATGAATTTACTGGAGGAAGCACAGTGGTGGTGGATGACCCAGTCTCTCTCTCAAACCTATCAAAATCACCAAGGAATTGTAAATTTTCCAAGCAAAGGAGATTGTAGAAAACACAAGTGAAACTGTTTCACAGAAATATCAGCAATACATAGTAAATTTGAGATGATGGAGATTAAGAGGAAAATTGAATCATTCTTAAGTGGTCAAGGTAAAAAATTATTGTGTGGTTCACTATAGCTACATTTAAAACAGTCCAAAGTCAAACAACTAGTCTGATTAGTCTTGTCATTGGTATGTGCTGTCTTAGAGTTCTCCAGAGAAACAGAACTAGTAGGAGATTATCTATCTATCTACCTACCTAATCTATCTATACTCTATCTATTTTAAGGAATTGACTCATGAGATTGTGGGGCTTGGCAATCTAAAAGATACAATGCAGGCTGGCAGACTGGAAATTCAGATAAGAGTTGGTGTTGTAGTCTTGACTCTGAATTCCATAGGGCAGCCAGTCGGAATTTCAGGCGGGATTTCTGTGTTGCAGTCTTGAGGCAGAATTCTTTCTTCTTTGGGAAACCTCGATCTTTGCTCTTCAGGCCTTCGGCTGCTCACATTCCACAGTGCTGTCCTTCTGGCTGTCCTTCATGCTTTTGTGTTGCCTGTCCCATTGCCCTTAATCTTACATGGAAAAAATGGAAATAAATTCAGAGGGGAAACTTAGCTAAAAGTTTTGGGGGAAAAATGATCAAACCAGAATTATTCACAGGACAACTTGTTCTATGAATAATTTTTGAAAAGGAACCATTTCCTCTACAGCTGGCTTATTATGAGGAGCTTGATGGTAAAATATTGGCAAGGCCTCCAGTGGAGATTTATCATGTTGCGATAGACCCCAGAAATGAATCTGGGTCTCCCGACTTCAATACAGTGCTCTTCCTATTACATAATGGGAGAGTATGATTTTCTACTCTTTTGCTTTACTTGTTGAGAAACAACTAATATTCAATTAAAAGCATCAATCTTACATATTCAGTTGAATGAGATTCGGCAATCATATCCGCCATGTGTCATCATCCATATCGTTATCCCAACAGCACAGAACAGCATTTCTTCTTACCAGAGAGTTGCCCTCACCCCTTTCCAATCAAATTTCCACATACTCTCTGGTTTCCAGCATGATAGATTATAATTTTCCTATTGTTGGGCTTCCTATAGGTATGATATACAATATATAGTCTTCTGTGTTTAGTTTCTTCTGCTTAACATAATTTTTCAGGAGCAAGACTTTATTATTTTTTGTTTTGAAACAAACTCAGAGTTACAGAACATGCTGTTTTTGAGAGTCATCCTGTGGTTATATCAGTATTTCCTTCCTTTTCATTGCTGAGTAGTTTACATTAAAAAAATAAGGATCCATTCTCCTGTTGTTAGACATTTGGATTATTTTTAATTTTTGGTATTATGAATATGGCATTTACGAATATTCTTTTACAAGTGTTTTGTGGATATGTTTGTTAATTCTCTTGGGTAAGGGGGGAAGTTATTGAGCCATACGGTAGATGTTCTTTAACTTTCTGTTAGGTTTTATATATATATATATAGTGTATATAATTTATATACACTAAAATACACACATTTTTAAGTGTAAAGTTCAATAAGTTGATACATGTATACTCTATTGTCTTTGTTTTGTATTGCTATAAAATAATACCTGAGGCTGGGTAATTTATTAAGAAAAAGTTTATTTGGCTCATGATTTTAATGGCTGCAAAGTTCAAGACTGGGCATCTGCATCTGGTGAGGACCTCAGGTTGCTTCCAATCCTGGTGGAAGGTTAAAGGGAGCTGGCGTGTGCAGAGATCACTTGGGAGAGAAGAAGCAAGGGGTGGGGGAGTGCCAGGTTCTTTTTAACAGCCAGCTCCCATGGGAATTAATAGAGTGAGTACTCACTTACCACCAAGGGAGGGGATTGAGGAAGGGAATTAATCTATTCATGAGGGATCCACCCCCATGACCCAAACACTCCCCCTTAAGCCCCACCTTCAATATCGGGGATCTATTTCAACATGAGGTGAGGAAGATACAAATATCCACACATGGCACCTCTGAAACCATCATCTCAATTGACACATTCCACACATCTCTCTCATACTCTTTTATAAGTAATTGCCACCCTTCGCCTTCCATTCTAAGTACCCACTCACTGGCCTTGCAGTTTGGGAACATTATATAAATGGGACCATATAGCATGCATTCTTTTAAAACTAGTTTCTTTCATTCAGTATGTTTCTAAGATTCATTTATATTTTGTGAATCAGTGTTTTTTTTTCTTTTGCTGAGTAGTGTTCCATTGTATGAATATAGAATAGTTTAGCCATATATGTGCTGATGGTCATTGGTATTGTTTCCAGTATTTGGCTATATGAATCGAACTGGTATGAACATTTGTGTACAAGTCTTTTTGTGTGCATAAGTTTTTACTTCTCTTAGGTAAATCCCCAGGAGGAGAATTTCTGGAGCGTAATGCAAGCATATAATCAGAAACTGCCAAACTATGTTCATTGTATCATTTTACACTCCTATCAGTGATGGATGAGAGTTCCAGGTGTGCCACATCCTTGCCAAAATTTGATATTATCAGACATTTTTATTCGCTATGAAATAGAATCTCATTGTGATTTTAATTGTTTACATTCGTCTAATAACTAGTAACTTTGAGCACTTGGTCCTGTGCTCATTGAACATTGATATATTTTCTTTTGTGAAATATCAGTTAAAGTCTTTTCCTTATTTTAAAAACTGGGCTATTTTATCTTTTTCATATGAATTTGTAAGAGTTATTTTTGAAGTATAGGTACAAGTCTTTTATCTGATGTGCAAATTATGAGTATTTTGTCTGAGTCTGTGGCTTAGTCTATTCAAGTTCTAATGATGTCTTTGAAGAAGAAAAGTTTCTAATTTTAATAAAGTCCAAGCTATGATTTATTTTTCTTTCATGATTAGTGATTTTTGTATCCATTTAAAAATTATGTTCCTACCTCAGGTTTAAGATTTTCTATTATGTAATACAATCCATTTTTATTTTATTTTTGTGTATAAGGTAAGGTAGAGCTTTTTCATATAGACAGTCAATTTTTCCATCATTATGTGTTGAAGGCAGTGTTTTTCACCATAAACTTATGTTGGCATTTTAATCAAACATTAATTTACTGTATATTTTTGAGTCTACTTCTGGACTCTCTCTTCTTTGATCAATATGTCTGCCCTTATGCCCATACCACACTGTTTTCACTATGGTAGCTTTTATATTAAGTCTTAAGGTCAGGTTGTGTAGGTTCTCTGACTTTGTTCTTATTCTTTAAGTCTTGGGTATTTCCAGTACTTTAATTTTCCATGCAGATTTTAGATTTCCGTAGAAGATTTAGAAGCTGCTTCTGCTGCTGGGAGAATAAGGTTACCCTGACTTCAGGACAAAAGAAGATGCACATGAACTAAATAAAGGGTGACAAATGCAGACCACAGCAATAAAGTCTGTGGAATTAGTTTGAAATTACACAGTGGTCCAAAAAATTAGTCTTGAAGGGATCTTAATGATGATTTAGTCATTTCACATGTGCAAACTGTTAAGACTGTTGGCTGTTTTTCACACGGCCACAGCCCATTTCTTTTTCCTATGTGTCTGCAGTCCACGGAGCTTCTTCTGGCTCTCTATGGTCCATCTCTTCTTGGCCCAGGAGTTCCCATGGGACCTCCCAAGGGTGACTCAGGTCTCATCTTCTGATGAGATAAAAGGAATAAGACAGATATTCAGGGTAGAGATGTAAGAGCATGGTAAAATTTAGACTGCTGTTGTTCAGATCCATATATAAGAGCTTTATTTTTTGGATCCCAAATTACATCCCCTGGTCATCTGCACTGGTTCATTCAATAAATATTTCTGAGATTGGGCATGGTGACTCAGGCCTGTAATCCCAACACTTTGGGAGGTCAAAGTGGGTGGATCTCTTGAGCCCAGATGTTTGAGACCAACCTGGGCGATATGGTAAAACCCTGTGTCCATGAAAAATACAAAAATTAGCTGGGCATGGTGATGCATACATGTAGTCCCAGCTACTCTGGAGGCTGAGGTGGGAGGATCACCTGAGCCTGGGAGATGGAGGCTGCAGTAAGCCATGATCGCACCACTGCTTTCCAGCCTGGGTGACAGAGTGAGACCTTGCCTCAGAAATAATAATAATAAATAAACATTTCTGATCACCTACTTTGTGCTCTTCCAGGCACGTGAGCTATATCAAAAGACAAAATTCACAAAAATAATCTTGCCTTCTGGAGGTCATATTCCAATGGATAAAACAGAAAATAATAAACATGATGCATAATTAGAATGTTAGACAGTGATGAATACCTTAGAAAAAGATTGGAGCAGGTTAAGGAGATGGGGAATGGGAGAGGAGACATTGTAATTCAAAATTGATTGGTCAGGAACTCAAACAAATACTTGGACACTAATAGCAGCATTATTCAAAATAGTCAATAGCTAGAAGCAACCCAGATGCCCATCAACGGATGAATGGGTAAACAAAGTGTGGTAGGTACATGCAGTGGAATATAATTCAATCATTAGAAGCAATAAAGTACAGACCCATGCTACAATATGAACAAAACTTGGAAAGATTATGCTTAGTGAAATAAAGCAGTCACAAAGGGCACTTATTGCATGATTCCATTTACAGGAAATATTCAGAATAGATAAATCCATGGAGTCAGAAAGTAGATTGGTGGTGGCTATGGGTTTATGGTAAAAGAGGAAGAATGGGGACTTTATGTTAATGAGTGTGGGGTTATACTTGGGGATGGTAAAAATGTTTTGAAACTAGATAAAGTTAGTGGTTGTACCACATTGGGAATGTACCAAATGTCACTAAATTGTGCACTTTAAAATAGTTAATTTTATGTTATGTTAATTTCAGCACAATTTTTAAAAATCAGAAGCAAAAAAAGAACAGAAAATTGAGTAGTCAGGCTAAGTCTCATTGAGAATGTACAGTCTGAGTGCCCACTTGGAGGAGGTAAGTTAGCTCTTGGAGGAGGTGGGTAATGGGAAGAAGCTGTCCAGGCGGAAGGAACAACGTGTGCCTAGTGCCTTCAAGGAACAGCAACGAGGATATGGGGTTGGAGGGGAGGGGTCAGAGAGGTGATTGGTGGTGTTCCATTTGTGGGACCTCACTACTTCTGTAAAGATGTTGGCTTTTCCTCTGGGTGAGGTGGAAGAATTTGGAGGTCTCCTTGATTTGACCTAGGTTCTAACAGAATCTCCAGAGTATCTGTTTTAGGAATAGACTTAAGAGGGTACAAGGAAGCAGGGACAGCAATTTAGAAGCAGTTATTAAAATCCAAGTGAGAGACCATGGTGGATTGGACAAGGATGGTGGCCATGAGAATGGAGAGATGTAATTGGTGTAATTGCAGGTAGGATGTGCTTTGAAGATGAAGCCATAAGCTGTCCTGATGGATTGCATTTCCAATATGTGAGGAAGAGAAGAGTCAATAATAAATGGAGTCTTGGTCTGAGCCAACATTCAGCATGGAGTTATCATCATTGCGATTAGAAGGCAAGGGGAGACACTGACTTTTCTTTGGGGCAAGGGAGGCAAGGAGGCTGGAGGAGATCAGAAGTTCTGTTCTGGAGACATGAAGCTTTTGTGAATTCCACTTGTTCCTTGAATATGTGCTGGTTTCTTCTGGTTTTTTCTTTTTGTTGTTGTTTGTTTGTTTTTTAAAATTTTAGATTCTAGGGTATATGTACTTGTTTGTTACAAAGGTATATTGCAGACTGTTGGGGATTGGTCTTACCCAATTAGTGAATATTGTACCCAGGAGGTAATTTTTCGTTCATCACCCGCTACCCTCCCTACTTTTGGAGTCCTCAGTGTCTCTTATTTCCATCTTATGTCCATGTGTACCAATGGTTTAGCTCCCATATATGAGTAAGAACATGTGGTGTTTGGTTTTCTGTTTCTTAACTGGTTCACTTAAGATAATGGTCTCCAGCTCCATCCATGTGGCAAAGGACATAATCTCATTCTTTTTATGGCTGCATAGTAATCCTTAGTGCATAGGCACCGCATTTTCTTTAGTCAACCATTGATGGACACTTAAGTGGTTCCATGACTTTCCTATTGTGAACAGTCCTGCAGTGAACATACTAGTAGTGGTGGAGGGGTGTCTTTTTTATATAATGATTTCTTTTCCTTAGAAAAGTAGTGAGATTTCTGGGGTGAATGGTAGTTTTATTTTTGGTTCATTGAGAAACCTTCGTACTGTTTTCCATAGACATTGAACTAATTGACATCCTCAGCAACAATGTATAAGCATTCCTTTTTCTCCACATCCACCCCAACATCTGCTGTTTTTTGAGTTTTTAATAATAGCCATTCAGACAGGTCTTCTGGTTTTTGGAGGGGAGGATTGGGTGAAGCAGGAAGGAGTTTGGAGGGAAGGAGTGGAGGCTTGAGTGGGCCTAGAGTTTAGAGTGTGGGCAAGAAGGATCCCAGAGGCAAGCACTTTGCTCAAAGTGACATAGCTAATAAAGCTCGGGGGTCCAGCACATTCTCCAGAGGCCCAGGCCAAGCCGTTTACGGCCATGCTGGTTCTGCCCCATCCGCTGCAGATCCTGCAAACATTTTCATCAAGAAAAAAATAATTAAAAGAAAAACAGAATAAAAATGGTACCCAGATGTCCTCTAATGAAATGAAGGGGAAAAATCCATCCCCGGCTTATAGTGAGAGTCACTCAGTGAGAGCCTGACTCACGGAAATTCATACAAGATTAATGTAACCAAGTTCCCTGTCTTTTGACACTGGCTTACAGTAAGAGCAGGCCACACGTAGCCAGCTCTGGAATGTGTTAGGACATTTGCATGTTACATTTCAGTGTGATATCTGCTAAGTCAAATGAAGAAGTCTTGAAAGATGCCTTCTAAGTTTGGAAGTATTTGAGTGTCACATTCCATATGCCAGCAACTAGTTGTTGCCCTCAAAACATAAAGTTTTGTTTGTTCTTTTGTTTTTTGTTTTTTTTAGTGGATATGTCAGTGAAGTAGATTATAAACAGACATATATAAGATTTCAAAACTGTAACAAAATTAAGAAAAATCTAGTTCAATGAGGTTAGATTCTATGAAATTAATCTGAAAAGGGATAGTAGTTATGAGAAATCTTTAAAAAGTGGATATTTGCCAGAGAAACAAGCAGATACTGGAAGTTTTCTGATTAAGTTGGCAGAAATGTGTGAGTGCTTAAAATGCCTTGCTTTATTCATTTATTAGAAGAGCTTGCCTTTTTGCAGTTTGTCTCAAGTTGCTATAAACTACTCTCTGTTATGTTGGGTGGTGCCTGAATAGTGAGAAGCCAAAATGATTTAGTTCTTTTCAAAGAAGAAAGTATAGACTAGCTTATTTTAATAACCCAGTCCCAATTATAAAAAGAAAAGCTTTACCACTCTAATCTCTGGCATAGAGAATGTTCTCTTTTTTAGTTGACATTAGGGGTAAAAAAAAAACCTTGGCTTTGAAGTTCAGCAAGTCTTGTTTCAACCCCAGCCGCAACTGGGTGAACTTAGTCAAATTACATAACCAGTCTTATCCTTGGGTTTTTATATTTATCTGTAAAATTTGAGTGATGCTGATGTTAAGTACCACACAGTATTGCACTTTGAACGAAAAGTCATAATAGTCAAATGAACAACTGAATTGTTTTACAGGAATAGTTCAACTTTAATAAATACTCCTGCAGAATTTCATCATGATGTTAAAATTGATGGAAGCTTTATTTTCTAAACTGAGAAACCAGTGCTCACGTGGCCTAGTTTAAGAATGAATGCTTAAACTTAATACATGTTTTAAAAAGACGTTTTGGGATATCAAATGTAAAACAATTCCTAGTTTGTGTTATTTTATTGAAGAAACCCTACGCAGCACTTGGGCAATCGCAGGCACCGTTGCAGACTCGCTGGCTCCTGACTGTGATCTCATGCCCCAATTGCAATAAGATCCTGATAAAATGGACTTCCACAAGTAGGTCAAGAATAACAATGTGCAGACCTAATTCCTCTAATTTATGGTGAACATCTCATGGTCAATTTCCCAGCGGTCAAAGGACTCTGTATCTCTTCCTCTCAGAGCCACTCCACATGCCAAGAGGCTGACTAAACCCCTGACAGATAAAGAGATTCAAGAGTGGTCCCAGCCCTGGTGGGGAGCAAAGACACTGGCTCAAAAAATGTACTGAGAACTCTCCCTTTTGCAGCTCCTCCTTTCTTAACCTTCCACAAGCAGTGGCAGTTGGATTCTGTGATTAGTTTAGTCTTCAGAGCCAGCCTTCTTGGGTTCAAATTCTGACTTCAACTCTTAATGTAAAGCAACGTGGGCAAGTTGCTTAATCTTTCTGTGCCTGAGTGTCCTTGTCTGTAAAATGGGCATCATAATAATAGCGCCTGCCTCATTGGGTGAGTGTGAGAATGAAGGAATTAATACATGTAAATCACTTAGACTGTGTCTGGCATAGAGGACATTCTAAAGAAAGGTTAGCTATTATCATTATATTATTATATTGGTCTGGAATTAGTTCCTGAATCCTTCTGAGATGTGATGACTCATAAACGTAGGTTGAGTTTACTCGTGTTAGGGTCATTGCAACTATGCATACCTAAAATCAAATTTTGCTTTTGAAGTTTGTTTTACCTGGAGCCCAAGAATTGAGGGTTATGGTTTCCTTTGGCATTCCACTTGAGGGAAGCTTCTTAGTCACAGCTTCCTTCTCTTTCTTTGCACTGTAGAAAAACTTCCTTTTTTTTGTTTTTCTTCATCCAGGCAGAGAGCCCTACTGGGACTTAAATCCAAGGAGCTGAAATCTGTTTTGGGATGGAGTGGAGTCACATTCTGGACCCTAGACAGATAATTTCTAAGTTCCAGAAAGTGCTGCTTACTTTGCATTGCCTCTCCCCAACCTTTGCTTTCGAAACTCCTGGCACCAACGCCGCCAAGGCTGACGGAGCTTTCCTGAGTGGTGTCTGCTAAAGGAGGTGTCAAGGAATATCTGGAAAGGCAGCCTCCAGGCCCCCAGTGTCAAGACCATTTAGAACTGAAAGTGTCCTAATATCGGGACACAGGCAATAAACATTATTTATTATTCAGCCTGAGAAACTGATGCTAAAATAGGAGGAAATCATGCAATTATTTCCTATCAAGGGATTACTCAATGTTGTTTTTATGTTTAAATATTTATTTGTCAACATCAAGAATTCTTAGGACATGATGCACCAGCATTTTTGAACAAGTCATAGATTTGACCACAAATCAAATTTCAGGATGGGTGGAGTGTCTCTGCTTTAAAATAGAAGAGAGTGAGTAGTCTAGGAGGAGGGAGCTCCATAGACTGGAAACTATTCTTAGCTCCGTCACTGACTCCAAGTTCATCCCCTCTGTCTTTCAGTTTGGGTAAGCATCAATTAGTTATCTAAAATTTGTAATAAAAAAGTCTTCATCATTCATGATTGTGTTTATCTTTATGTTTGTAAATTTCTATGTTGGTTCTATTCCTCCCCTTATATTTTAAGAAAAGAAGTAAGAAAGTAAATGATTATTTTTCTGAAAGAAAAAATAAATGTATTTATTGTTATTCACAGACCTTCAACTATTCTTAGAAAGCCTTTGGTGACTCCTGGGAACAAGCTGAGTCAGGAACAAAAGTTTGAGGGTTTGGGGTTGAGAACAGGACAAATGCTTGGCTAATGCTTTAGTCTAGTTCTGACTTTGCTACTCCTAAGTTGCTTTGTGATGACTACTTGCACATGTGTCTGTTTGTGAGTTATTTTTGTGAGCATGCTGCCACCAGCCTGTGTGGATGTCTGTGGTTTCACAAGATACAATGTATTTTCTAACTCTACTGAATTTTATGTTTTTTTTTTCAAAAATAGAAACTCATATTTTTTCCTTCTTAATTAAGTTTCTTTCAGGACATTCTCATGAGACTGGTAAAATATAACTGTGAAGTAGCATGATAATTGTGAAATAGCATGATTATTGTGAGAGCTGTATGACCTGAAACTTCTATAGGAATAAGTGCAATACTGCATATCTGAAACCTGCTGTTATGTCTCTTTGCACTTAATGAAATATGTGTTGATTGATTCATTCTCCTGGGTGGTGCTGAGAAAGTAAAAATCATGGCTGATAAAAATTCTGTTTATGGTTTTGTCTAATTTATTTTTCAGTTAAGATATAGGCTACTCTTCCCAACTCAGCCTTGGAGAGCGTCACCAACTGCCTCACGTGTGGTGACCTTCACTGTCGTATGCCAGTGACTCATCTGGAGTAATCTCAACAGCCAGTTACCAACACTTGCTCTTGATTGATAAACAGAGAATGGGGCTTTGCATCTTCGTAATTCTCACAATTCTCGTGTATTCCACAGCAGCGAAGTTTAGTAAGTATTGCCTTTTAACTATAATTTAAATTTTTATAAATTAAATAATTTCAAGAACATTCACCTTGTTTTAAGCAGCTTGCTTCCAATTGTTCCAGTTGAATTGTAAACTGAAAAACATATTGTTTTTGTACGATCATCATTCATTACAAATCTATCAGAGAAAATTCTTTGTAATGAATATATCATCAGTTTGGCTTTACATATTCAAATGCAGCAGAATTTAACATGGCGCCTGCACATGGGAAGTGTTGTAGACGTTTATTGACTGACACAAAGTTTGTTTAGACAGATATGGCTGCTTTTCCACCGGAGAACTGTGAGGGGTTTAGCTCCAAATTAATTCATTAGCATTTCATAAGAGATCTTAATCAGTTACTTATTCTTTCCCAAAGTATCACAGTGTATGACTGGCTTCTAAATTTAATCCTGGAAGAAAATATTGAGAGGATAGGAATCACGGTCTTCTCATTTGATCATTTCAGGATCGTCTTTATATCTTTCATTTGCAGGCAAACAATCATGGGGCCTGGAAAATGAGGCTTTAATTGTGAGATGTCCTAGACAAGGAAAACCTAGTTACATCGTGGATTGGTATGACTCACAAACAAACAAAAGCATTCCCACCCAGGAAAGAAATCGTGTGTTTGCCTCAGGCCAACTTCTTAAGTTTCTACCAGCTGAAGTTGCTGATTCTGGTATTTATACCTGCATTGTCAGAAGGTATTATGCAGAGAGCTCCCAACTTCTTTCACCCTGCTCCCCTTTCTTGAATGGTTGATTGTCTGAGCTGCCCTTGCTTTCATTCCTTCCCTAGTCTTTCCTGGAACAGTTAAATTTATAAAGTGATTTGAATAAATGTGATTTGGATAAACTTCTAGAAATACTATCAGGTTGAGGTCTAGCTCATTTTGAGCTATTTAGATTTATAGTTGCAGGGATTAATTTGTAGCTGACTTAGAGAAAAACCTAGCTTTCCTAGTGACCAAGATAACTGAGAGCAATTGCTTACATTTGGCTGGAATTAAGAACAAACTAGAGCAGAAAATAGTAATCTGGATGTTTTCCATCTCAGGGGGCCTCTAGTAGGTGAAAAGGGGCAATGACCAATGCTTTTAACCTCCAAGTTAAGCCACAGAAGGCTGATGAGATTGTGTGCCTAAAAATTACTCTTGTTCACCAATTGTTGAATGTTTTGATTTTGTGACTGTGTTTGGCACACACAAAATGTCAAATGAACGACATCAAAAGGCAGGATGTATTAGTTAAGGGCCTAGGTCTGAGGCCAGACAACTGTCAAATTCATGCTCTGCCACTAGTTAACTGTGAGATGTCAGCAAGTTACTTCTCTGCCCTTTAGTTTCCTTCTCTGTAAGATGCATATAATGTAATAATAGAATTCATCTCAAAGCATTACTGTGAAAATAAACTAAGGTAATGGGGAAAAGTGCTCAACATTGTTACTGGTACATAGTAAACTCTCAATAAATAGTGGTTATCTTTATTACACTGGGATTACAGCGTTACAGCAGATGTAGTATATGAATAAGTGGCAAAGAAGTCATTGTTAGGGCTACTATGGGGGCTATGTTTTTAGCTCAAGTGTAACAAAAAGGTATTTAAACTCTAGATTTTCATGTTTATTTTTAAATAAGAAAATAACCATTATGTATATTGATGGTTTTTAAGAAGAAAAGCAATATTAAGTAAAGGCTAAATTTAGGTTAAGTTATTTCACAATGCTAAGTGACTCTTAATTTTCGGATTTATTTTAATAGTCCCACATTCAATAGGACTGGATATGCGAATGTCACCATATATAAAAAACAGCCAGATTGCAACGTTCCAGATTATTTGATGTATTCAACCGTATCTGGATCAGAAAAAAATTCCAAAATTTACTGTCCTACAATTGACCTCTACAATTGGACAGCACCTCTTGAGTGGTTTAAGGTAAGAGGAAATTTGGAAGGAAATAGATGAAAATTACACAATTAAAATAGACACAAGTGGCCAGGTACAGTGGCTCACACCTGCAATCCCAGCACTTTGGGAGGCCAAGGCAGGCAGATCACTTGAGGCCAGGAGTTCGAGACCAGCCTGACCAACATGAAGAAACCCCGTCTCTACTAAAAATATAAAAATTAGCTGGGCATGGTGGCACACACCTGTAATCCCAGCTGCTTGGGAGGCTGAGGTACGAAAATCACTTGAACCCAGAGGGCACAGGTTACAGTGAGCCCAGATTGCACCACTCACTCCAGCCTGGACAACAAAGATTCTGTCAATAAATAAATAAACAAAAGTGAAGAATTACTGAAAAGGAAATGAAATTTCTTATTTCAGAATTGTCAGGCTCTTCAAGGATCAAGGTACAAGGCGCACAAGTCATTTTTGGTCATTGATAATGTGATGACTGATGATGCAGGTGATTACACCTGTAAATTTATACACAATGAAAATGGAGCCAATTATAGTGTGACGGCGACCAGGTCCTTCACAGTCAAGGGTGAGCTACCAACATTAATGAGGTAGAATACTACTGGAAAGAAGTCAAAGTGGGAACAGCTGTGCCCTTCTGGTTGGGTTTCTTGCACTTCACCCTCCTCCCTCTACTTCCTCCTGCTCCATCTTATCTTATACATTCTGAACTATGACGCAAAAAGCTTTTCTGAACGCATTATCAAGATTTAAGAAATTTCAGGGGGAAATTACATTACTAATTCAAAACCACATCTATTCTTTATTCTTTTCTTGTGACTTAATTTTTCAAAGATAAAGCAGTCTGAATTCTAACTTAACTTACTTTTTTTGAATGGCAATACAAAATTTGCCGTTCAAATTTTGGGGAGCAAAACCAACTTTTTTTTTTTTTCTAGTTTGGTTTCAGAGTTTCTGCAAATTAAAAAGAGAAGAATTTACTCTTTAGTAATACTCACTGGATTCGAAGTTTAATGAGAGGCTTTATGATGCGATACTATGGTGTATATAAATGTCATTGCGTGGATTTTAATCCATGTTTGCAAAATACTTTCAATATCTTCAGTGGCCTTAAGTAGGTCACTTCATTCTAAAAATGTGTTTTCCAAGTTGTCTTAAATTTTATAAAAGCCTATCAATCTGTAAATAACTGGGGTCTCCTTAGCACAAGTTCATCTACATACGTTGATGAAATAGCCCCTTAACGTATGACAGTTTTTTTAGGGCAAAGCAATATTGGAGACAATTTTTTGGAGTTTTCCAATACTTCACCGCACCGCTGCAAAATAAGCATCACCAGACCACATTCCTATTAGTGTCCCTTTCTGTTTAATATCAACCCTTACAGTGGTCCTTAATCACACTGTCCTTAAATAAATGAGCATGAAGGGATGGAGGATTGCAGCAGCGCTCCACAAGCACTGCCAGTCTTTCAGCCCTGCTGGTCCCAGGAGTCGGAATTCCATACGGGGAAGATTTCCCTGAGGATGGGTCACCCTAGTGGAGAACTGCGAGCAAATCTGTGGACTCATCCATTTATTGTTTTCAGAGGTCTTTTGAAATCTTCCCTGTAGTCTCATTCTGTAGAAGTGTAGTTTTCTAACAATTACTAGGTCATGTAATTAGTTTTATGGGTTGGACCTGCATTTGTTTTAGTGATGTCAAAGAGAATACAGATATTACAAAGCATCATAGGTAATAAAAGAAAGCTTTATTTAAATGCTTTTCTGTTTCGTGTGTGTGTGTGTGTGTGTGTCATTATGGGTTATTGTCAGAAAAATTTGAAAAACATTGCTATGAAATAGAATAGAAACATGAAAATACAAACTTATATTGAGTAGCATTCAATGCTCCCCTAGTATTTATATTTCTTTTTGTCTTTAAGATGAGCAAGGCTTCTCTCTGTTTCCTGTAATCAGAGCCCCTGCACACAATGAAACAAAGGAAGTGGAAATTGGTAAGAAAATATATCAGAATGCTGTAAATATTGCCCGGAAAATCCTTCCATATGACCCCTGTTCTGAATTCCCTTAGCAGGGGTCAGGCAATTAGCATAGAGAACCTTGAGGGGTAAGTGAGGTGACGTCCCTGGAAGCACCTACCCAAGCATTTGCTAATATTGGGAACCAGGACACAGCAATTGCAGTGTTTACATTTGTTTATTGGATGTTGTAATTCATGGTGCTTTCATGTATGCATCTAATTTCATCTTCATCTCTATCCCAGAGCTTGGGATGGAAACCTGCAGAGTGTCCATTCTGGGCAATGGTAGCCAGGTCTGGTAAAACACATTTATATTCAAAGGTAGCTTATGGAGAGATGAAGAGAGTTCTGTAGAAAGATGTGGAAGAGAGCAGTTGGAAAGAAACTCTAATTTCTAGTAAAGGGCAATCCTTTTACTAGAAATCCTTTGTAAAGTGGGGTTGGCGAAGCCAGAATCATTGGCCTTGTTAGTTTCCCATGCGGGTGGGTGAATGGGAAACCCAGCTGGGTGAATGAAAGTAATGGGAGCAGGGAGGAGGTAAGAGAGGACATAGAAAGAGGAAGGTGCTAGAGATGAGGGAGGGAGGTCCTGGCGGGGTGCATACTAAGTGTTCAGTAAGTTTTTTTTTTTACATTAAATGGGATAAAATGCTAGTCGCAGAAGTTAATTGTATTGGTGAATGTCCTTACTCCCCTCTAGGAGAAAACACAAACCTAACTTGCTCTGCTTGTTTTGGAAAAGGCGCTCAGTTCTTTGCTGCCGTCCTGTGGCAGCTTAATGGAAAAAAAATTACGGACTTCGGTGAACCAAGAATTCAACAAGAGGAAGGGCAAAATCAAAGGTATTTTTATATCAAAGAGAATCATCCTCTTCCGCTTGCACATCGTTTGCACGTGCAAAGTAGGCATTACAAGTAACAGGTTGCTTTCTTAGTTTCAGCGATGGGCTGGCTTGTGTAAACATGGTTTTAAGAATAGCTGATGTAAAGGAAGAGGATTTATTGCTGCAGTACGACTGTCTGGCCCTGAATTTGCATGGCTTGAGAAGACACACTGTAAGACTAAGTAGGAAAAATCCAAGTAAGGAGTGTTTCTGAGACTTTGGTCACCTAAACTTTCTGTAGCAAGGGTAAGCGGAATGGAGTGTGGTTCCGAGAGATCCATCAAGACAATGGGAATGGCTTGTGCCATAAAATGTACTTCTCTTCTTTGGGATGCTGTTTGCTATCTGGTCTTTGTAGACTGTTTTGGTTTGCTGGGAGCTTCTCTGCTGCTTAAGTTCCTCCTCCTCCCCCACTGCCTCCTATGGTTGGTTTCTCTAGAACATTCAGCTGCTTCTTTGGTCATCCTTGTTTTCTAACTTCATGAACTCCCTCTGTCTCGCTGTATGTGAAAGAAAATGCGGCCGGGCGCGGTGGCTCAAGCCTGTAATCCCAGCACTTTGGGAGGCCAAGACGGGCGGATCACGAGGTCAGGAGTTCGAGACCATCCTGGCTAACACGGTGAAACCCCGTCTCTACTAAAAAATACAAAAAGCTAGCCGGGCGAGGTGGCGGGCGCCTGTAGTCCCAGCTACTCGGGAGGCTGAGGCAGGAGAATGGCGTAAACCCGGGAGGCGGAAAAACCCGGGAGGCGGAGCTTGCAGTGAGCTGAGATCCGGCCACTGCACTCCAGCCCAGGCGACAGAGCGAGACTCCGTCTCAAAAAAAAAAAAAAAAAAAAAAAAAAAAGAAAAAAAAAAAAAAAAAAAAAAGAAAATGGTAAACTGAACGTGTTCTTTTGTGCTCTTTTATAACTTGTATTACCTGTTGTAAACATGGTTCCTTCTATACCTCTTTCTGGTCATAATGAACACTATGAACATTCATTTTGTTAGTGAGGGTGGTAAAGTGAACAAAAAGGGGAAGTATCTAACTACTGCCATTTCAGTGAGAAAATCCTAGGTGCTAATTTGTAATAAGACACTTGTGAGGCCACTCTTGCACTGGTATAAAGAAATGCCTGAGACTGGGTGATTTATATGAAAAGAGGTTTAATTGGCTCACGGTTCTGCAGGCTGTGCGGGAAGCATGGCGTCTTCTGCTTCTGGGGACACCCAGGAGCTTTACTCATGGCAGAAGGCAAAACAAAGGCAGGCACTTCAAACGGTGAAAGCAGGGGCGATAGAGAGAGAGGTGACGCACTTAAACAGCCAGATCTCATGAGAAGTCACTCACTATTGCAAGGACAGCATCCAGGGGATGGTGCTAAACCATTCGTGATGAGCTTACCCATGGTCCAATCACCTCCCATCAGCCTCCACCTTGAATACTGGGGATTACCATTCAGCATGAGATTTGGGCAGGAACATAGACCCAAACCGTATCACACACATTATGGTTGTTAAACTTTATAAAGTATTTAAGGTACATGGAACACATGGGAAGTCTGGTAGCTCAGCCCATTTCTTTATTGCATCCTATTCCAGGTACTACCTATTCCAGGGAATTTTTCTTGGCCCTCAGTTTGCAGTATACATGCTTTCCAAGTACTCTTGTAGCATCCTGTTTGTATTGTAGCACTGGTCACATTGCCTTACCAAAATCTGTTTGACAGTCTGCTCAACATGACTGCAAGCTCCATGAGGGGAGGGACATCATCTCAACCATCTTTGGGTCCTTAATGCAATACCTGGCAGCTAGCCAGTGCTCAGTTAAATATTTTTTGACCAAATAAACGAATGCACAACCAAGTTATTGATACCAAATGTTTTTTGTGTACATTTCTACTTCTCTAGCTATAAGGCTTAATTATACAACAAAATTCAATAGCTTTCTCCATCAATTGGAAAGTGAAATTGTTTATTGCGTCCCTATAGTTTTTTTCTGAATCTAGCAGGATTTTAATGATATCATTGTAATTTGACACCATAAAAGGACAACATGAAACTGATCAGTCTTTATTGGGTTAGTTTCAGATGCTATATAATCTTTTAAAGTGTAACATTCTTTTTTATATATAAATAATTGGTGGCTTCACAAATAGCCAAAGCAGGGCGGAGAGAGTGATCCCTCCTGGGTGCGCACAAGAAGGGGGTATGTTGTCTACAGAGTTTTCAAAACAGTAATAAAGCTGTCTACAGGTCATTGTGCTTTTTATCATCACCATGCCCAGATAACGCGAAACATCAGAGATGAGGTTCTTCTCCCACAGAGGTGGACTGATCCTTCTCCCCACTGGCTTGGTGCGTCTCCGTTGTGTCCAAGACGATGCAATGTTGTCTTGGAAAATAGCTTTCCCAGCATTTCACTCCTGAGCCCTTGTCAGTTTCCTCACTTGTTCTTCGCATATCCAGGCAAACACATCCTGTTTGCTAGGTGAAGCATTGTATCCCATATAAAAGGAAGGAGAGAGAAAAATATATTTTTTCACACTCATCACTCCTCAGGGGCTGTACAACCGTGTAGAAATTGTTTAACATACTTGTCAAAGAGCCAAATAAAGTGTGAAATCCTGAGTTCCCACCCATATGTGCAGTATGGTCCAGATTCATCCAGATACACACAGAGAGGCACAACAGGAGGAGAAAGGATTGGGGTGTGGGGACAACAGGCCCCCAATATGGTGTAATCGTGATGTCTGCCTGAAGTGGTATGTGGGGTTTTTCTTGTTTTAATTTTGACTTTAACCCCCGATTTGTAAGTTTTTCGTAAAATAAACAGAATCGTAACTCATGCAGATGGCTGTAAGTGCCATAGTGTTCTGTGGGTCTCTGATGTCTGCCAGTGATAAATGTGGCACCTCAGGAAGGCTGTGGACCCCATCAAGGTGCTATGTGACGGCCATGCTTGGGGTAGTGGTGGGCCCAGTGGACCCTGCAGCCATCCATCCAGCCTGCCCACCCACGCTGCTCTTGTGTCCTCCTGCTTTGCTACATTATCATTGATCAATGTCCCTGCTTACCAATGTGTTGGAATTGTTTTCGTGTTACAGGTGTTCAGTGATTTTGCTCCTTCTAGCTTATTTGTATTTCACCTGTTTTTCTTTAAGTCAGCATGGTTACAGTCTGTTTCAGCAACTGTATAAATTAAACACAAATTATTACCACTGCTGTTGAGTTGTCATGATGAATTCTTTTTTATTTCTGAAATTATAGCATTTCTTGAATTTAAGAGAGCAAAAACTTAAAAGGCCTGTGTCCCCTTTTTATTAACTATTACTAAATACGTATTTGATGCTCATAGTAATAATAGTACACATTTATTCATTATTTCCTATGTACCAGGACTCATCTACTTATTTTACATTTAACTTTGTCGTTTATTTTCTCAATACTTCAAAGTAAAAGGCAAAGAAAGTTGAATAACTTGCCAGATACCACAGTGATGGAGCAAGGAATCAAACACAGCCAGCACTTTGCTATTTATATGTGTAGACAGAAAGTAACATTTAGTCATCACATACCTGAATTACTTATACTTTTATAAAAATAATTTACACTTACAAAGACTCCCTTTGATGTCTTGGATCAACATCTTTCTTTTGCTTGGAAGCGTCCAGCCACTGGCATGGTTACTTCCCAGCAGTCCTCACAGGAAGTACACATTCCTCTGTGCATCCAGCTGGGGTTTTTAGACAGAGTGACCTGGAAAGGAATCCTGTTGAAACAATTTACTTACAGAATTTTCATTATTTAACCTGATGACAGTAAGCTCTTTGTCAATTTTCACATTTTTCCCCCAACTTTAAGTCATATCACCTTGATAATTCTTGATTTCATACTGCTGGTCGCCGAGAGAGCTGATAAACTATTAGAGGTTGTGGAGGAATTTGTGAATAGGGGCCGGTGCTTTTTCTACCTCAAAACTGGGAGCCCATGCACGGAGACTTAAGATGGAAATGAACCATATCAGCAAATCTCATTTGAGCTTCTTCTCACATTCATCAGTGCATATGCATGTTGCATCTGCATTTTGTGAAGCAAGGAGTACTAGGATAAAGTTCAGTGTTGGCTGAGTAATGTTCACCATGAGAGAAGTATGGGCTATGAGTAGGACCTAGAACTTAGTAATTTGACTTTTGAGTTCTTTATCAAAGATGCTTTAGCCACTTAGGTGACTCTTGCTTCTTCTTCTATCTCCCATACCACCAAGTCCTTAGAGGCAACAAGTCTCTCAGACCTGTCGATGCCTTCTCCTTAATGCCCTGACAGCACCTTGTCTGTTCCTTTCTCATTATTGCATGAGTTACAACCCTCTGCATCTTGCATCCCTAGTACCACACTCCATTCTTTTCGGAGTGCCCATGGTTTCTTTCCACAGAAACAAACTTTCTCCTACCATCAGATAAATCTCATGGAAAAACCACTCAAGGCTCCAATGCTCCTGTGACCTTCAGAATAAGGCAGTCTGCCTTAGTTGGGGTTTCAAGTCTGGACAGAACCTGGCCATGACCAGACTTTCTAATCATGTCTTCCACCAATTCCCCAAACTAGGTTATTCCAATTCCTCAGAAAACACACTTCCTCTCTGCACTTAGGCTTACGGTATTCTCTTTGCCCAGGTGGGCATTTCCTTTTTTGCATCTCCCTGAATCCTACTCATCTTTCAGAGGCCTCCTCCTCCAGGAAGCCTCCCTTTCCCAGTCCTGCATGGAGCAAGTTCTCCTAAAATCCTCTGCCAGCAAAAATCATGCTTTTGCCTCCCATCTTAGTTAAATTGACGAGTGTCTCTGTGCCTCTTTTGCCATTGAGAATTCCCTGTAATGCTTAGCCTGATATGTTGTAGAGGCTCAATAAATGTGAATGTCCTGGTACTTAAAGCAGCCATGAAAATTCTCAGTGGGTATATCTTACATGAAATTCTTGTACTCCCAAGGGAAGCCAGCATCCATGTGTCTATTTATTATATCTTGTTTCAGTAGTAATAATAATCATTTTTCTTTCTTTTGAATAGTTGATCATCAAAGCACCTACTGCATAATTGCAGTATGTAGTGTATTGTTAATGCTAATCAATGTCCTGGTTATCATCCTAAAAACGTTCTGGATCGAGGCTACTCTGCTCTGGAGAGACATAGCTAAACCTTACAAGACTAGGAATGGTAAGTGGCAAATACCAAGTTTTTCGCCCAAAGAAAAAGTCACATAATAACTGTTAGTTACTTGTCTATTAATTTTTCAATAGCTAGGCTGCTAAACCCAGATTCCATTTTGCTTGCTAATCTGTTATCAGTGAGTTGTGTTTTTGGTTTTTCTTAGAGGCCATTCTCCATCCTGCTCTGTAACTCCTCATGGTCCTGAGATTAATCTCAACAGCTCACATTTCTTCCCCGGTAGAACTGCTATTCCTACTCAGTTACCAATAACAGAATCTGCCCCAAGCCCAGAAAGGTGTGAATTTCATAACGTATTGGTAAGATATTATGAAGTTAAACACAGTAGCAAAATTGTTCCTGTTTTCCAGATGTGAGCAGGTTAGAAAGGTCCGTCAGAATGCATGTGTGTTCTACCTGAAACCCTGATCTGTAAAGTCTAACCTAGGCATACAAACATGCTCATGAAAGGAGTCAGTTCTGCCTGCTAGATGCAAACCTCATGCTTTTGTTTGGAGGCAGATACAAGTTGCATTTTTCAAAGAGTTGACTGAAGTAGGAGCTAACAGTTTGATTTGTGGAAAATTCAGACCCCTTAAAAAATGCTATGCCCTTGCTACTATTAACTTTAAATTTTTTCACTTCCCCAGGGGACTATGGCGAAACCAAAGATGAAACCAAGGTCTATCCAGCACAGAAGGCCCCCTTGTTCATAAATTATTAATCAACATTGGTGAAATGGTTTTAACTGCACTGGACAGGCTCTTGTCCACTTTTTTGTTATTTAGTCTGTGACAGTAAAAAGGAGAAATACTTTGGGATGAAGACTGTTATTTCCTCATCATGTTTGGTCGTCAACATCTCTTGAGTCTAGAACATTTTGGAGGGTGACATACATTCACCAACAGCCATAAAACTTGAAGCGCAATGTCTTCGAAGAGTCCAGTGAGAATTTTTAGAATCAAGTAAGAAGTTGTACTTCTTGTTTTCATTTTCAGATGGAAAGCTCTATGATGCTTATGTTATCTACCCACGGAACTACACATCCGGTACAGATGGGGCCAGTCGTGTAGAGTACTTTGTTCACCAGATTCTGCCTGATGTTCTTGAAAATAAATGTGGCTATACCTTATGCATTTATGGGAGAGATATGCTACCTGGAGAAGGTAAAGCTATCAACATACATTAGGGACGGAAATTCATGCTTATTAGAGGCTGTGAACTAGGTGGCCTTATCCCTGCATTGGATAAGGAATTGCATTTACTACCTCAGACCTTAAGACAAAAACTTTAAATATTTATCCAGGAGCAGACACTTATTCTTCACTCTTCCCTCTCCTATCATTGTCCCGGTGATGAGATCTTCACAGTAATGTCGATGGTGTGAATTCAGAGTTAGAAGTCCTGTGCTTCAAGGACTTAGTAAACCATCATCCCTACTTTATTTCCTTGGTCCCCCACCAGAATAACTCTGCCACTTCTTAATTCTGTCCATAAGATTTGAAAGAGGACTTAAACATTGAAGAATTTTGTTCTGGTAGCCATAGGCACTAGCTGAAATACCTTAAAAGGACTCAGAGGTCTTCATGACTTTCTTTATGTTGGTGAAACATTTGCAAATTTATATTCTCACCAGAGCAAATAGAATTGTAGCTTCTGTTCCTTAATATTCCTACCCAATTTTATATATTTTTGACAGTTTTATCACAACTCCTGTGATTTCAGTATTCCCTTCATACATTTATGTCCAGTACCTGTGGACCCTCCTTGTGAACTCTTCTCTAATTTCTCACAGATCAGGAAGGGTTTGGAATAGAAATGGGGCTCAGATGTCAAGGGCCTAAGCCTAATAAAGTAAACGTTCCATTTTTACATTTTAAACTCATCTTACTAAGAAGAGGAATTCACATGCCTATAGATGTAAAGGTATGAACAACAGGTGAATTTGGTTTACCCTGGAATATCTGGGAATGCTCATAGCCTCAATAATGGCTCCAGAGACTTGTGAAAGGTACAGTTTAGGAGAATATAATGCACTTCTTCTCTCGAGGCTCTCTTCTTCTCCCATTTTCCCACTGGCCACCCAGGCAGATAGAAGTAATGAGTAATGCTCTCAAACACTCTTTTCATATTACAAATTTACTCAAGGACCTGCAGGGACTCCTGTTGTTTGTGGGCTCAACAGTGTGCCACATCTAGCCACAAGCTCTTCACCTCTCCTTTCTCAGTCCATCCACCTAAGTTCTAGTTACCCTTCTCCCCCGCTAAACCCAGATGCTACCTCTCTCACACTCCAGCTTGTGCTGCCTTCAATGTGTGACAACATACTAATCTGGAATGGTTTTCTACTTCCCTCCATCAGTGCATGTCCTCTGACCTTTCCTCAAGCAAAATAAAATGAAAGCCAACGAAACAACACCAAACTTCACTCTTCGCTTAGGAAAGTTCATGAGTGACTAAGGTGCTATCTTTATTCTTGTGAGACTTATCTTGCATTTGCCCCACCAAAATCCTCTCTGCATCACCACTCCATCCCGTGGCCCTGGGTGGCTGATCATCATGGAAGCCATTGCACCCTTGTCCTCTGCTCCAGGCTGGGTTTAGCCACTGGGAGGCACTGGCAGGAGGTCAGAGGGTGGTCATGTACCTGCCCCTCCAGGTGGGGCTTCTGGAGCAGCTGTGCTCCTCCCTCTGGGAGCACCTCTTCTCAGCTGGCCTGCCTCATGCATCTGCAATTCCTCAGACACCAGTCTGTCAGAGTATCTTGGGTTGTTTTATTCATGGTTGTGCTTTCTTCTGTTGCAGTGAGGACTGGGTATTTCATGTTCTTTCTAAGTCCACCCAGAGTGAATTGGAATCACCATGGAGTCTATGCTCTATAAACACCTAAAGGGAAAGGGGATCTATTGTCCCTTAAGATTTTTCTAGTCTGGATCAAATCCATTTCTACAACAGAGATTAATGGGGGGTGAAGTGAAGTCAGGACTTACTTTCCTAGAGACTTGGGTCAGTTTTGAGGGGCAGAGCTTCCTGAGTTTGTGCTTTTAAATATGTGAGTTAAATTTTTAAGCCATTTTAAAACATATAAGCAAATATTCTAAGAAGACAATATGTATCTAATGAACCAGAATTCTAAGTCTCTAATGCAGCAGTAGATTAAGTATCTTTACATTCCCATTTCCCTAGAAGGACTCTGTTTTAGTTAAGACTAAGCTACCTGGGAAATAAAAAGAGGACATTGGGGCTGATATTCTCTCAAATGAAAGGAGCACAAAGAAAAAAAACGGGTTCTCTATCCACATAGATTTCCACTTCTCTGAATAAGTGACTTGATTGATGTCAGAGAATCTCACACCAGATTATAACAGTAAGACTTTTAAATGTTCAGGATGTTTATGTTTCAAGCATTAGACTGATAGGAAATCTTATCTATTTCTTGTACGACTAGATGTAGTCACTGCAGTGGAAACCAACATACGAAAGAGCAGGCGGCACATTTTCATCCTGACCCCTCAGATCACGCACAGCGAGGAGTTTGCCTACGAGCAGGAAGTTGCCCTGCATAGTGCCCTCATCCAGAACGACTCCAAGGTGATTCTTATTGAGATGGAGGCTCTGAGCGAGCTGGACATGCTGCAGGCTGAAGTGCTTCAGGACTCTCTCCGGCATCTCATGAAAGTGCAGGGGACCATCAAGTGGAGGGAGGACCACATTGCCAATAAACGGTCCCTGAATTCCAAATTCTGGAAGCACGTGAGGTACCAAATGCCTGTGCCAAGCAAAATTCCCAGAAAGGCCTCCAGTTTGACTTCCTTGGCAGCCCAGAAGCCATAGTGCCTGCTGTGGTGTGCAAAGGCATCTGAGTTTGAAGCTCTCCTAACTTCTCCTAGCTGGCTCATGCCCCTGCACTGAAGTGTGAGGAGTAGGCATGTCAAAGGGATCCGGCCTCAGGTTTCATCTGGTAACTTTGCTTCCATTTCCCTGATTCTGGGTGGATGCAAAATGCCCAGAATTTTTTCTCCTCAATCCTCCCCCATTCTCCAGCCACCATTCCCTTTCCTTTTCCTTTTTGCTTGCCTCTCTTCACTGTGGTGTGGGGTGTTTTTAGTACTCTCTTTTCCGCTCTCTCTGTCTTGCTTTGTTGCTCCTCATTCTTTGTCAATAATCTGAAGAGCAAACTAATCATTCGACAGTAGATTTTCACGTCATCTTGAAGAACATTCTGATTCCCTCAGGCAGAATGTCAGCTGTAAATCTTGTTCCCAACATGCCAGAATTTATTTTATTTATATATATATATATGTATGTATATATATATCTCAAAGGTGCATGCTACCTTTTTTACTCCTGGCTAATTTTTGGGGTATTTCTTTTCTTTTTTAATTTTTTTTATTTTTAGTAGAGATGGAGCTTCACAATGTTGGTCAGGCTGGTCTGAAACTCCTGACCTCAAGGGATCCACCCGCCGTGGCCTCCCAAAGTGCTGGGATTACAGGCATGAGCCACCACACCCGCCTATTATATTTTATTTGAGTGGATACTCAGTCTTATCATCTCAATATTGTTAATTTTGTTGGAATACCTTATCCCCATTGCCATTATGATCAAGCTTTTTTTCAATTCTAAAATTCCTTTCATATATGTTTATTCTATTTAGAAATATTTTCTCCCTATAAAAGTGATAGAAGGATATTATGGAAGAAAAGAAAATATAAAAGAAGAAAATAATAAGAATCACTCATAAATCCATCATTTTAAGATTTAAATTTTCTTTTAACAAAAAAAAACTTTACGGCTGGTTGCGGTGGCTCATGCCTGTAATCCCAGCAGTTTGGGAGGCCAAGGCAGGCGAATCACCGGAGGTCAGGAGTTGAGACTAGCCTGGCCAATATGGCCAAACCCTGTCTCTACTAAAAAATACAAAAATCAGCCTGGTATGGTGGCACGTGCCTGCAATCCCAGCTACTCGGGAGGCCGAGGTAGGAGAATCAATTGAACCCAAGAAGTGGAGGTTGCAGTGAGCCGAGATCATGCCACTGCACTACAGCCTGGGCAACAGAGTGACAGCCCTCTCAAAAACAAACAAACAAACAAAAATTTGTTTTACACATATCATTTTTATAGCTGAGATGATACCATGTGGAGTTTTGCAAACATCATAATAAAAACGTGGCATGTCACTGAAACGTTTTAAAACATTTAAAAATATTCATAGTGTTCCATCTCCCAGTTGTACTACACGGATGCAACTTAAATATCTACCCTGGTAAATTCTGCAACAATCCTATTTTTAAAATGTTTTTCAAATTTGAGACCATTTTGTTGTAACATTTCTATGAAGGTAGTAGGGCATTTTGACAAAACTGTTTTGGCAAAATAGAGTTAATTTACAGTCAGGGCCACTTTAGTCAGAGCACTGAAGGAAAGGACATACCGTTGGGGGTTGCAGGACTGGATCCAGAGCTACCGCCAGTGTCCCCTCAGATAGGAATCCTGTTGGTGCTTCAAATTTTGTAAGTGGATGGAGCGCTTATCTCAGTTGAACTGCTTAATAATGTATATGATTCTGTATTTCACTGGCAAAAGAAAACTGAACTCTGGACTGTTGACAGAGAACATCATCTTGAACTCATTGTCATTCAATACCTTTCAGAATCCGTACTAAGAGAAATCATATCTCTAGAAGATTGCTTATGGTTACTCATTTGTCTAGGTACCTATACCTTTAATCTGTACCCCCAGACTGGGTTGTCAGATAAAATACAGGAAACCTGTATTAAAATATCAGGACATGCCTGTAATCCCAGCACTTTGGGAGGCCGAGGCGGGCGGATCACGAGGTCAGGAGATAGAGACCATCCTGGCTAACACGGTGAAACCCCGTCTCT
>NW_012117599.1:6538588-6542584 GCF_000951035.1 Colobus angolensis palliatus
CAAAAATAATAATAATAATAATAATAATAATAATAATAATAATAATAATAATAAGGAGGAGGAATTCCATCATTTATCCAAGAGTACCCAGCTACTAAGTAGTAGATCCCAGACTCACACCTACTATTTTTCTGATTCCAGAGCCTTTGTCTTTTTTCTGCCCAGCTCTGGGAAGTTAAAAAGCCCAGCAGGTTGCATTGCAGTTATCAGACAAATTAATGAGGTGTCAATTGCAGCCAGATATAGAGATCCAAGGTTATTGTGTTTATTTCACTGACTTCCCTTGCTTCATTCTCAAGACCCTTTGCAAATACCAATTTTGTGTCATACACAGTGCTGCTATTGGGAGCACACCTCTCAACCTCAGGGCCTTGGATGGGCTAGGAGGGGTAAATTTGGGGAATTGGGTTTGGAGACAGTGTGTTCCCTCTCCCTGCACAAATACACATCCAAAGGCTAAGAACTAAGGTTAAAGTCTAGGAATGTGGATTGAAAAGTCAGGGTCTATAATCCCAGCACTTTGGGAGGCTGAGGTGGGCGGATCATGAGGTCAGGAGGTCGAGACCATCCTGGCTAACAAGGTGAAACTCCGTCTCTACTAAAAATACAGAAAATTAGCCAGGCGTAGTGACATGCATCTGTAATCCCAGTAACTCGGGAGGCTGAGACAGAAGAATAGCTTGAACCTGGGAGGCGGAGGTTGCAGTGAGCAGAGATTGCGCCACTGCACTCCAGCCTGGGCGACAGAGCGAGACTCCGTCTCAAAAAAAAAAAACAAAAAAAACAAAAAAGGCAAATATCAGGACACCTGTTGAGGTTGAATTCAGACAATGAACGTTCATCTGAAGACCTAAAACTCTGTTTTGGCTGGCGATCTTGTAGTTTTATTTGCTAAATCTGGCTACGTTACTTCTGCAGATTACCATTTGGTTTTGTTGAATTACTAAAATATTGGTCAATGAAAAGGGTATTGTATGGCTAACTATCATAGTATTTGGAATCAACAAGCCATCCTCTATAGGCCTATCAGCTGTGTGATCTTCAGCAAAGTACTTAACTTCTCCAAAGCTTAGTTTCTGTAGGTAAAATAACCATGATAATATAAAACACTTTAGATTCCTGTGCTAATCAAATGTTTAAAAAATATTTAGGCCAGAGTAAGAATTCAATAAATGGCAATAGTTATTATTACAAAACTTTACTGTATTTCTTTTCATATTAATTATATTCTCTGACTTATCTCAATGGGGACCACTAAAGTATAGATTCTCCCCAGTCTCACTCTCAAGAATAGATGTGTCTTTATTCTCGCATCCACCTAGAATGACAAGTGTGGTTTTGATTTATGGACCCAGGAAATTTTGGAATTGGTTTGTTTTCCTCTTTACGTTAGCTACCTGAAAACACAGAGTTAAATTTGAGATTTTTCTACAGCAGGCATATAGGACATCATTACACGGATTTTGTGATGATCTCTTTCTTGGCTCCCTAGTACCTTTGTTTTTAGTTTGCCCCCATATTTCTTATTTTAAAATATGTTTTAACCATCTATATTATAAGCTTTGCAAGTATTCAACGTTTACATTTTCTGAATGTGTGCTGAGTGCCTCTCTGGGAGGGATGAGAAGGAAGGTGTGATGGGAGCCATGTATATAGCCCAGGAAGGCACACTCCTTGCTAACCCTGATGGGGTGTCGAGGAATTGTGAAAACGCACAGGGAAGAGAGAAGCACTCCAGAGACCTCAGATAGGGCTGGCCTGGGGAAAACTCTGAAGTTGCTGAGTTCTTTTCTCCATTGTCCTTTTCCTAAACTTACACACCACTTCCCAAGTCACCTGAGCTCCCTGGGGCTCAGTTTCTGCAACTGAAAAATAGGAAGATGGAGAAAGTGAACCCCAAGGGCTTTCTTAGCGGCTGTGGCTCGTGATTCAGGGTGTGCACTCATAGTGAGGTCAGGAAACTGCCAGAAGACCTAGATTCTCACACCAGCACCACCACTGACCTCTCTTATTTCCTCCTCTGTACCGTGACGGTAATACATACTTCTGCCATACAAGATAGTGTGAATAAAACAAATGTAGCCAAAACTTGTTGAATGTCTTCCACACAATCATGGTGAAAATGACTGTGATTGTAAGAAAAAAATCAATTATTTTTAATTGAATCAAGTTTGCATAGCATACAATAAAACGTTGATCCTAAGTGTTCAGTTTGATGATTTCTGACTGTTGAACATACCTGTGTAATTATCACCCCAGGTATATTTCCATCACCCCAGAAAGTTCCACCATGCTACCAGGCAAACACTGTTTTGATTTCTAACTCCACGGATTCGTTTGGTCGTTTCTTTATATTCGTATCAGTAAAGTCGTATTTCTTTGGGTCTGACTTCCACTCAACAATACTTCTAAGATTCATCCATGTTTTGCATGATTCAGTAGTTCGTTCCTTTGTATTTCCTGTTGATGAATATATGAATTGTTTCCTGTTTATTGCGATTATGAATATGGCTCCTATGAACATACTTGTGGACTTATGTTTTTATTTCTTTTTGGTTGACCCTTAAGGGTGGTCATTGGTAGGTGCATATGTAACTTTCAGAGAAATTTATACATTGTTTCGCGAACTAATTGTACTACTTTACATTCCCACCAGTTGTGTGTGAGAGCTCTGTTGCTTCATTGCCTCATCAATAACTGGTGTTGTCAAGTTTCTTTATATTTTAATAATTTTCACGGGTGTTAGATGAATATCACCATGGTCTTAACTTGAAGTTCCCCGACTAATGATGATGGGCCCTTTCCATGTTTTCATTGGCCATTCATATATCTTTTTTAGTGAAGGCAAAATCTTTTGCCTTATTTAAATTGTATTTCTTTTTATGTTGTTGATGCGTAGGAATTATTTATGTATTGTTCTTTGCCAGATAGATGTAAAGTGAGAATATTTCCAGGGTTATGTATTCATTTTTTTTGTTTTGAGATGGAGTCTCGCTCTGCCGCCCAGGCTGGAGTGCTGTGGCCGGATCTCAGCTCACTGCAAACTCCGCCTCCCGGGTTCACGCCATTCTCCTGCCTCAGCCTCCGGAGTAGCTGGGACTACAGGCGCCCGCCACCTCGCCCGGCTAATTTTTTGTATTTTTTAGTAGAGACGGGGTTTCACCGTGTTAGCCAGGATGGTCTCGATCGCCTGACCTCGTGATCCGCCCGTCTCAGCCTTCCAAAGTGCTGGGATTACAGGCTTGAGCCACTGCACCCGGCCTGTATTCATTTTTAAGTGATGTCATTGCTTAGTAGACATTTTTAATTTTGGTGATATCCAATTAATCAATTTGTCCCAGATGGCTATTGTTTTTTGTGTCCTAGCTAAGAATTTTTTTTTGCCTGTCCAAGGGTCTTCTGTGTATTTTTACGAAATATTTACGGTTCTAGCTTTTATGTTTAGGTCCATGGTCTATTGTGAATTAATACTTGTATATAGAACAAGGTAAGGATGAGATTCTTTTTTCTGCTGCTGCTTCTTCTGTGGAGGTACCCAGCTGTTCCAGCAACGTTTGTGAAAGACTGTTTTTTCGCCATTGAGTTGACATGGTGCATTGTTAAAAAGTCAGTTGACTAGATATGTGTGGGTCTATTAGTCTACTTTCTATTTTCCATTTGTATGTTTCTGCGAATATCACATTGTCATAATTACTATTGCCTAATTATAAACCCTCAAGTCAATATAAGCCTCTCAATTTGTTTTTGTCAAGACTATCTGGACAGGCCGGGCGCGTGACTCACGCCTGTAATTTCACCACTTTGGGAGGCCGAGATGGGCGGATCACCTGAGGTAGGGAGTTCAAGACCAGCCTGATCAACATGAAGAAACCCCGTCTCTACTAAAAATATGAAAGTAACCGGATGTAGTGGCACATGCCTGTAATCCCAGCTACTTGGGAGGCTGAGGCAGGAGAATCACTTGAACCTGGGAGGTGGAGGTTGCAGTGAGCTGAG
>NW_012117599.1:6543259-6545732 GCF_000951035.1 Colobus angolensis palliatus
GTAGTGGCACATGCCTGTAATCCCAGCTACTTGGGAGGCTGAGGCAGGAGAATCACTTGAACCTGGGAGGTGGAGGTTGCAGTGAGCTGAGATTGGATGTAGTGGCACATGCCTGTAATCCCAGCTACTTGGGAGGCTGAGGCAGGAGAATCACTTGAACCTGGGAGGTGGAGGTTGCAGTGAGCTGAGATTGTGTCACTGCACTTACTCCAGCCTGGGCAACAAGAGCGAAACTCTGCCTCTGTCCAGACAATCCTAGATTATTTGCATTTTCATATACATTTTAGAAAGAGTTTCTTAATTTCTTTGAAAAATTTTCCAGGGATTTGGATTGGATTGCATTAAGTATATAGACTCTGTAATATAGAGAGTCTAAAAACATACAGTGTGGAAAATAGATATCTTAAGTCTTCCAATCCGTAAACGTGGTATATCCCTCTATTACTTAGATGTTTCATCTCTGTTAGCAATATTTTGTAGTTTTCACAGAAGATATCTCATACATTATCCAATGAATTTATACTTTGGTATTTTGATTTTTAAATGTTATGGTAAATGGCATTTTTAACAAACTTCACTTTTCAAGTTTCCATCTCTAATATATAGAATTACTATTGATTTTTTAAATATTCCATGATCTTGATAAACTCAGTATTTCCAGTGGTTTCTTTTGTAGATTTCAAAGGTTGGTCTACATATAATTATGCTCTCTGTTAAAACCGGTAGTTTTAATTCTTTCTTCTCAATCTTTATGCCTTCTAATTTTAACTTTATTTCTTCACTTGTTGCAAAGCAGTTGTCCCAGGTGGGAGCCAAAATCATTATCTCATTACTAATCTTAGGAAAACGCAAAATGTTTCACTATTATGAAGTTACCTGTAGGTTTCTTATAGATGTTCTTTATCAGATTAAGAAAGGTCATTTCTGCTCTCGGTTTTCTAATCGTTATTAATTCAAAAAGGGTGTTGAATTTTGTCAGATGCTTTTATTTGCATTTATTGAGATAATTACATATTTTTGTCTATTATTTGGTGAATTATCTTGATTGGGTAAAAAGAATTAAAATCATTGTCTCATTAAGCCTTTTGCCTGTCGGCTATGGGTTTTCCTTTTCCTTTGGTTTAATAACAGCTCTGCCACAAAATAAAAATCTAGAAACCCACATTCCCCTTTGGCCTCCCTCCTCGGAACCTCTGCTGCGAACGCCGGCCTGCAGGGTGCGTGCGAGCGGCCCGGGCGCGCCACCTTCCGGCCCTGCAGGTCACCCGGCTACCGCCCTGATTTTCCCGGGACCCGCGCCGCGCAGCTGGGGAGGAAGGGCCAGACGCCTGGGGCCCACGCCGTCCGCGGGGAAAGGGCGAGGCGCTGGGTTTTCCAGCTGCGCCCTTTGGACCCCGCGATCCAGTAGCTCCGGTAACTCCACGCGGGGCGCCTGGGTGGAGGAGGCGGTCCTGGAACATTGCTGCGAGGAGCACCCCGACCGGAGGGCCCCCAGACCCGGACCCCCAAGTCAGGGAGGACTCTACGCCCGGGAGCGCCCCAGACTGAGAGCGCCCCAGACCGCGACACTCAGGGACCCGGAGCTTCGCCCGACCGCAGGCATTGCCCACCTGCAGCCTCCACTGGCCGGGTTTAGCAACCAGGAGCTGCCAAACCCCTGACATTCTTCTTTCTTTCTGTTCCTACTTCTTTCCTTCTTTTTCTTTTTTGGTTTTTGTTTTTGTAACCCTCTCTGGGTGCCTTATCTCTTTAATCACACCTCTCTTTCACTTTCCACGGTAGTCAGGAGGCGGGGATCTCTGCTTCTCACCTACTTTCCGAACTTGGCCTCCGCAGTCGCGACCTGGTGTGAAGGAGGAGCTGCCGCCCCCGCCCCAGCCTGGGGGACGCGTCTCTGAAGGTAAGGGTGGGCCCTGTTGCCACCCGCACCCCCTCCCCACTCCCCCAGGGGAAGGGAAGACCGCCATCCGGGGAGGGAGTCTCAAAACAAGGTCAATTAAGAGAGAGAGAGAGAGAGAGATTGTGTGTGTGTGAATGGGTGTGAATATGTGTGAATAATTGATGAGACAGCATGCCTTCTATCTCTGAAAGTACAGTTTTAGAAATTAAGACGTTCCCAATTGTTTTCTGGAGAGGTGAGAACAACTGAAATAAATGATAACAATAGTTGTCATTTTTTAAGTGCTTACCATGTGCCTGACACCGTAGAAAATTTTTAGATATCTTATTTTCACTTAATCCTCCTAAGGGCCACATGAAATAGGAACTATTATTATGCTTTTATTAATAATAGGGAGGAAGGCCGGGCGCGGTGGCTCAAGCCTGTAATCCCAGCACTTTGGGAGGCCGGACGGGTGGATCACGAGGTCAGGAGATCCAGACCATCCTGGCTAACACTGTGAAACCCCGTCTCTACTAAAAAAATACAAAAAACTAGCCGGGCGAGGTGGCGGGCGCCTGTAGTCCCAGCTAC
>NW_012117599.1:6546583-6552533 GCF_000951035.1 Colobus angolensis palliatus
AAAAAAAAAAAAAAAAAAAGAAAAGAAAAAAAGAAAAGAAAACGCAGGGTCTCTGCCCTCGTGGACCACACCAGAGAGTGGGAGCTAGTCCAGGAGTGATGGAGACACCTACAGAATGATGGAGACGGGCTTGGACAAAGGCATGCACCATTTGGGGCTGTTGCAGTTGGAGAGCTTCCTTGAGAAGGCAAATATTGAGCCAAGTTGCAAGGACTCTAGGGACCTGGCAGCTGGGAGAAGTGGGGAGGGTGGCCCAGGTGGCACAGGCATAAGCAGATTTGCCCACGATTTGCCGACGCTAGGTTGGGGGAAGGATAAGGCTAACAACAGACACTTGTGTGACAAGGACTATGAGGTAGCATTGATTTCCTTGGCCTTACAGATGAGAAGCCAAATTCCACACAAATTCTTTTGTTTGTTAGAGTTTAAGTGTGTGTATGTTATGCCCCAAGGTTGTTTTCTCCTCTTTGCATTTGGTTGTTTTATTATCTTGCAGGCTGAGTAAAACGACTATGCAAGGAACACTGTAGAAGAAAAATTATATTTTTAGAAAACTGGTGTTATGATTTTCATCCAGGCACTTTGTCTCAGGAGGTGCTCGATTGTATGTGTTGCTAATGAGCGATTTATATTACGGCATCTACATTGATTCATGTGTGTCCTTGTGAAAAGCTGTAATCTGAGGCTCGCCAATTCACTTCCTCAAATCTCAGGTTCCTCATTAGAAAGAGTTTGAAGAGGCTCTGTGCATTATGTGTTTCTGTGAATTACATTTAGAGAAAAGTCAGTTTCTCAGGGTGGGGCCCATAAACAAGGGCAACTGGGCAGAGCCAGGGGTTCAGGTGACTGTTTGGACCCTCTGGAAGGGCTTTTTACTGTGCTGCATTGGGAGACAGAGTAGTCAGCTTGGATCTGACCTTAAGCCTAGGTCACCCCATTTTTGGAAGGAAACTTTTTTTTCTTCGTTTAGAGAAAACTTCACACCTTTGGGTGATTTAGATAAGTTTGTGACTATTCGTTATGTGTGTGTACAAACACGTACGTACATATGTACATGCACAAATATTTAATATGTCTTAGACACATCAAATATATACATTTAAGGTGTATTAAATTTACTTTCCTAAGAATACAAATAAGTGCCCTAGGTCGGCGGCGCTCCACCTGACTGTACATTAGAGTCACCTGCAGAGCTCTGAGGAATCAGGTTGCCCAGTCTGTCCTCCAGCCCACTGGGTGGAGCCCAGGCATCATGATTTTTTTCCAAACTTGAGTGAGAGCTGGTGGCCTAGACTTCACATTAGTTGCTAAAACATACTTTCCAAGATATGGATCAGATGATCACCTAGATTCAAAATTATGCATATTTTATGGATTTAAGTCATTTGATAATTCAGCAAATAACAAACAAGCAGACATAAAGTGAAAATATGACAGTGATAAGTGCTATGAATAGAAAAACTAAAGGTGGGTGGGTAGAGGCACATTGGTGTGTGTGAGCGTGTGTGTGTGTGCGTGTGTGTGTTTGCACTTGGGCAAGCATGCTGTGTTAGACTTTCAGTAGAGTGCTCAGGGAGGACTTGTACAGGACAATGTAGTGTTGGCAAACCTTAGGGGAAATACGGAATTATTTAATTAACAGTAGAGAAGTAATTAGTAGCTACTTGAGGCAAGTAGGTTTAGTTACTCCCTATCTTCATGTCAAACAAGAAAGTTAATCGTTGGTGGATGAAAAAAGCTAAACATAAAAACAAAACAAAACAATACTGAGTCATAAAAATGAAGACCTACGTAAGCATCTATGTGACCCCCGACAGGAAAGGATATTCTACACTTAAAAGTAATGAAAACATCACAAAGCAAAAGTATGATTGGTTTGACTACATCAATATAAAATTTGTCATATATTAGCATAACAAAAGACAGAAAGTAAACAACAAGTTAGACAAACATCGGAGAACTGCACAAAAGACATAAAGAGATGGCTCATAAACATGAAAATAAAATGGCTGATAATACGTGATTAATATTTGCCTCATTTATACCCAAAGAAATGCAAATTCAAAAAACAATGAGATACCATTTTTCCATTTTGGCTGTCTAATTACATTTTAAAAGTAAAGCTGCAGCCGGGCGCGGTGGCTCGAGCCTGTAATCCCAGCACTTTGGGAGGCCGAGACGGGCGGATCATGAGGTCAGGAGATCGAGACCATCCTGGCTAACACGGTGAAACCCCGTCTCTACTAAAAAAATACAAAAAACTAGCCGGGCGAGGTGGCGGGCGCCTGTAGTCCCAGCTACTCGGGAGGCTGAGGCAGGAGAATGGCGTAAACCCGGGAGGCAGAGTTTGCAGTGAGCTGAGATCCGGCCACTGCACTCCAGCCTGGGAGACAGAGCGAGACTCCGTCTCAAAAATAATAAAAAAAAAAAAAAAAAAAAAAAAAAAAAAAAAAGAAAAAGTAAAGCTGCTCAGTGCTCTCCTGGGTGTGGTCCATAGATACTGTCTTGTGCTATTGAGTGAGCGAATATGAATTATTGCAACATTTCTGGAATGCAGTTTGGCAGCATGCATCTGTCAGGTTTAAATGTAGTCTTCGACTCAATCACTGTACTGCCATGGAGTAACATCTAGGAAATAATAAGAAATGTAGACAAATAATAATAACTAACATTTAAGTGGTATTACCATTCACCAGACACTTGGAATGGTAACTCATTTAACCATCACATTAGCTCTGGGAGATGGTATGATTATCCCCTTCTATGGATCAGAAAATTGAGGCACAGCACAGGTAAGTCAGTTGCCCACAGTCGGTTAGCTGGTAGAGGGTAGAATGGAGATTCAAATCTACCCAGGCTGGCACCTGAGCCCATGCTGCAAAAAAACTGAGCCATCCTGCCTTACCCGTGAAGATGGTCATGTGATTATCACATAATACATCTGGTAAATGATAATATATCTACATGAAGTAATATTAGGTGGCAAATAGAATGGTTTTAACAAAGAATTTTGTGACACAGGAAAAATGCTCATAATGTAATACTAAGTGGAAATGCAGGATATGCAATCATTTAAACATCTCTTTTTTTTTTTTTTTGAGACGGAGTCTCCCTCTGTCACCCAGGCTGGAGTGCAGTGGCACGATCTTGGCTCACTGCAAGTTCCGCCTCCTGGGTTCATGCCATTCTCCTGCCTCAGCCTCCCAAGTAGCTGGGACTACAGGTGCTCGCCAACACACCTGGCTAATTTTTTGTATTTTTAGTAGAGACAGGGTTTCACCATGTTAGCCAGGATGGTCTCGATCTCCTGACCTCATGTTCCTCCTGTCTCGGCTTCCCAAAGGGCTGGGATTACAGGCATGAGCCACCATGCCTGGCCAAACATCTTCATTATGTGACAACATTTATAAAAAGTACAGGAAAACATGCTAAAAATTATACATGTTGAGATTATTTTCTTCTTTCAGTCTTTCTTTTGTAAATGTCCTACATTGAGTGTAAATTGTTTTAGAAATCAGGAAAACTTTTTAAAAAGAAAGAAACTTGAGTGATGGAAAAGTAAAAATATTGGTATTAAACATAACAATTAAAAACTCTTAAAATTCTTACATGTAAGACTTAATATTTATATTCTTCTACACCTATTTTATTAACACTTGCTAGAGTATCTGTTACATTTATCAGAATAGCTCTTTTTCTGGAAATGAATTCATTATTTGATATAACCTTAATCTCTTAAATTCACACATAAAACTAAAGTACATTAAAAATTTTACATACACACATCCAGATTTGCAGAATGCTGTGCAAATACCAACTAATTTTTGTATACTAAGAACTTAATATGTTTCATATTGAAACTCAGAGGTAACTTGTCAGTTTGCTGAATCATCTCCCTAATAACTTTGTCTCTTGGTAGATATTGAATATTTTTTACAAAAGTGATGCTTTTTATAAGGTTATGTCAGCCTTAATCAGAGTAGTGACATAAAGGAAATAACATTTTTTATTCTATCTAAGATGAAAGAATAGGCAGAGTTAATAACAAAATGTGTGTGGAGGTATGGGGTGGGGGGGGAGGTTTCTAACCATAGAACTGGTCTAATTTGATTATGCATAGTTGGTACTTTCCATTCATACTTGTTTCTTTGGCCTTTACGTTATTGATTATTATCTCTTGGAAATTCCACCAAATGTTTGGTAATTTTTCCGTAAGGATGGATGTGAATGGTTTGGAAGCTTAACCATGAAGCTTTATCCTGGATTCAGGCATTGACAACCCTATTTTTAGGATGGAGGATGAGTAGTTGTTGGTGAGAGGGGAATTATTCTGGGCTGAGAAGCTGCTACTAAGCCTTAGAAGGTTTAATCACTCAATAATTCCAGAGGCAGGCCTTCTCACCATTTCCATTTGGTAATGAGCAAACAGACTCTAAGACTTGCTCAAGTTTTGCACAGCTTATCAGTATTCAAACTGGAGTGGCAACCCAGGTTTGTGTGTTTCTGAAACCAGACTCTGCCATCAGCCTGTCCTTCCTGCACTCAGGATGGTAAACAAGGGACATGGTGTTATTTATGCAGTATTTAGACTCTGAATGGTCTCCGCTGTGGGGGGGATCCTTCCTCCACTGGACTCTTACAGTTGTAATCAAAAGTGCTAATGCTAGGCTGTAGTAGGATCAAAGTTCAACGCAGATCTTAGTTCCACTGGGTCACAGTCAGTGTAAAGGAGGGGTCTGGAGTGTAGGAGACTGTCACTTCATCTCTCCATTTCCCTAAAGTAAACTCATATGGGCAGCCACAGACACACGGAAACACATACACACACCGATGCCTCAGTGACACGTGTTAGTGAGTGCTGGCCATGTGCTAGGCTTCGTGCTGGGTTTTAGTGATACAGTGAAGAGCAAAAGAGTAAAACAGACTTGGTGCCTAGAATTACGAAGCCTACGTTCTGAAGGAGAAGATGGATTTTTAAAAATTCAACCCCTAAATGAAGATCTCATTACAATTCAGGAGCATGCTGATGTGAAAACACACACTGTCATATGTGTCTGTGTGAAGAGACCACCAAACAGGCTTCGTGTGAGCAATAAAGCTTTTTAATCACCTGGGTGCAGGCGGGCTGAGTCCGAAAAGACAGTCAGCGAAGGAAGATAAGGGTGGAGCCGTTTTATAGGATTTGGGTAGGTAAAGGAAAATTACAGTCAAAGGGGAATTGTTCTCTGGCACACAGGAGTGGGGGTCACAAGGTGCTCAGTGGGGGAGCTTTTTGAGCCAGGATGAGCCAGGAAAAGGACTTTCACAAGGTAATGTCATCACTTAAGGCAAGGACCGGCCATTTTCACTTCTTTTGTGGTGGAATGTCATCAGTTAAGGCGGGGCAGGGCATTTTCACTTCTTTTGTGATTCTTCAGTTACTTCAGGCCATCTGGGCGAACACATGCAAGTCACAGGGGATGCGATGGCTTGGCTTGGGCTCAGAGGCCTGACACACACACACTCTCTTACATGGGCAGAACTGTCATACATAGCTCAGCACGTCACAGATTGTTTATTCACAGAATGGTAATATTTGTAGCAGTACTATTGTTTTCAACTTTGACCTTGGAAGCAGGATTTAGTAGATCAGGCCTTCTTCCAGAAGCAAAACTTCATTGCCTTGAAATTTTATTATTATTATTATTATTATTATTATTATTTTCGAGATGGAATCTCGCTCTGTCTCTCAAGCTGGAGTGCAGTGATGCCATCTCGGCTCACCGCAAGCTCCGCCTCCCAGGTTCACGCCATTCTCCTGCCTCAGCCTCCTGAGTAGTTGAGACTACAGGCACCCATCACCACGCCCGGCTAATTTTTTGTATTTTTCACTAGAGACGGGGTTTCGCCGTGTTAGCCAGGATGGTCTCGATCTCCTGACCTCGTGATCCGCCTGCCTCGGCCTCCCAAA
>NW_012117599.1:6552583-6593927 GCF_000951035.1 Colobus angolensis palliatus
TGATCCGCCTGCCTCGGCCTCCCAAAGCTCTGGGATTACAGGCGTGGGCCCCCATGCCTGGCCTAATTTTATTAATTTTATATGGCTGAAAGTTCTGAGAATTGGTTACTAGATTAAGGAATATAAAAATCTTCTAGGTTGGTTTTTAAAAAATCTGTGTGCCAGAAGATTTTTAAACCTTCATAAGATAGGTATGCTTTTGTTTGAAAGCTTTGACTAAATCTGTTTTATTCTGTTTTCCAGAGAAGCCATTTGAAGCAGAATCCAAACCATGAATTGTAGAGAATTACCCTTGACTCTTTCGGTGCTTATATTTGTAAGCACTGCGGGTAAGTGATTATACATATTCACAAACATATTTCATTAGTAATCGAGGAAGAATGTCAAAGTTTCTTTTTATATGGTGCTACTGAAGATGCTGAATTTATTCAGAAAAGAAAATATTCTGCAGTCTGAGTTTATGTAGTGAGAGCAGAGTGAACAATTTGCATCTTGAAATAAATTACATTTGTCTGAGGTGGAAATTTATTTCATGTTGTTTGAAACTGAGGAGGTGGCAGCCATCTTTATTATTGGGTTTTAGGAAGTTTGAAACACACTGTCTCCTTTCTGAGAGGGAAGCAAAGATTCATCTCATTATTTAGGTAATAATGAGAAAAGTAAATGACAAATATATTAGACAGGTTTAAAAAATTAGAGTGAGACAGAATATACAAAAAGAGGCTGTCTAGACCAGGGAGCTCAAGTAGGCTTCAAAGTAGATGTCAAACACCAATTTTAATTTATTAGCAGTGGATTGCCTAGAGCTTTTTTTTTTTAGTTGAGAAGGGTTCTGAGACTCCAATTTATTAGCAGTGATTGCCTAGAGTTTTTTTTTTTTAATTGAGAAGAGTTATGAGACTCAATCCATGATTGATTAGCAAGGCATTCCTTAGACTTTGAGGAAGAAAGTGGGAGCACAAATATTAATTTGCCTTGATCTATTACCTAGGAGAGGGAAACACATGGGCCCATATTCCCTGCTTTGATAATTACTGCTGAAGAGATAGCAGAATTAAGCTTTTGGTACTTTCAAATAACACAGGTCCAATCTCAGGGTATATTTACTTATGTGGATCCATTTATTATTGAGATCCCTGCAATACAAGCCTACCCAGATGGTAAAAGAATGAGGTAGATCTTTGTTTTTGTTTTTGTTTTTTTTATGTAATGATCTGTCAGAAACAAGTGAGCAGAAAAGCAAGGTGCAGGAAAATGTGTCATGAGTCCCATGTCCTGTGGACACACACTAATAGCCTTGCTCCTCATTATAACAAGAGCATGTTTCAGGCACAGAAACAGCCATGCAGCCAGTTGTGCAAAGTTGCCAAGCTCCCAGCTGCCTGCCCTGGAGAGCACTTCTCATGAATGTTTCACTCTAGACAGACATGACAATGTTCTACATAGAGGATTCACTGAACCTAGTTGAGTTTAAGTGACAAAATCCTACAATTGTCCAAAACCAAGACAGTTTCAAACACAGATTTTATTCCAAATAGCATTGGTTGTTGGCCCTGCTGGGTTCTTACACTGTGTTTATGGAACAATAGGAGTGACTATTTTGGCACTTGGAACTCTACATACCTTGAACTCCACTTATTTATCCCATCAAGGACCATTTCCAACAAGTATTATGGTAATCAACAAAGCCTCTAATGGTAAACCATGATTAGATATCCAAAGCTTCTAGCTGCCTGAGGAGGGGGATGGTGTGAACTTTCAACTGTCAACTTCTCACCTCTGGAGACTGTGTAATTCACATTAAGTTTCTTCAAATGATAATACTTCCAGAGAGCACATGCCCATCCAAACACAGTCATATGTGTTTATTGAAGCTTTTTAAGACAAGCGAAAACCTGGAGACCTGGAAATAACCCAATATCCAATAGACATTTGTTTAATAAACCAAATCTCCAACATGTATCCCTTTATAAAATGGATAAATTTCCAAATGATAACACAATTAGATACTACATTACAATAAGAAAAGAACACATCACTGTTACAGCATGAATGCATTTGTAACATAATCATGTCAAAATAACCCAGGCATAAAGGAGCACATATTGTATGGTCTATGCACTTTATTATATTAACTCTAAAACAGGAAAATAAATGAACTGTTAATGACTCACCAGGATTTTGCATGTAAATTGAAGCTGACACCCATATATACACGTGTATCACACCTTCTATGTTGAAGTATTAGTATAAAATAGAGATTGTATTACAACCGGAAAACATGAAGTTGGGGCTCCTTAACTCTTGTGTTTTGAGGTAGATTTTACATCCATGTTTTCAAAGAATGTGTATTAGTCCATTCTCATGCTGCTGATAAAGGCATACCTGAGACGGGGTAATTTATAAAGGAAAGAGGTTTTATTGATTCACAGTTCTGTATGGCTGGGGAGGCCTCAGGAAACTTACGATCATAGTGGAAGGGAAAGAAAACATGTCCTTCTTCACATAGTGGCATCAAGGAGAAGGCTGAGCAAAAAGGGGAAAAGCTCCTGATAATAACATCAGATCTTATGAGAACTCACTCACTCTCAGGAGAACAGCATGAGGGTAATCACCCCCATGATTAAATTACCTTCCACCAGGTCCCTCCTATGACACATGGGGCTTATGGGAACTACAACTCCAGATGATTTGGATGGGAATACAGCCAAATCACATCGTTCTACCCCTGGCCTCTCCCAAATCTTATGTCCTCACATTTCAAAACAAAATCATGCCCTTCTAACAGTCCCCCAAAGTCTTCACTCATTCCAGCATTAACTCAAAAATCCAAGTCCAAAGTCTCATCTGAGTCAAGGCAAGTCCCTTCCTCCTATGAGTCAGTAAAATCAAAAGCAATTTAGTTACTTCCTAGATACAATGGGAGTATAGGCATTGAGTAAATACACCCCTTCCGAATGGGAGAAATTGACTAAAACAAAGGGGCTACTGGCCCCATGCAAGTTCTAAATTTAATAGGTCAGTCATTAAACCTTAAAGTTCCAAAATAATCTCCTTCAACTCCATGTCTCACATCCAGGTCATGCTGCTGCAAGAGGTAGGATCCCATGGCTTTTGGCAGCTTTGCTCCTGTGACTTTGCAGGGTACATCTCCCCTCCTGGCTTTTTTCATGGGCTGGTGTTGAGTTTCTGGGCTTTTTCAAGTGCATGGTGCAAGCTGTCAGTGAATCTATCATCCTGGGACCTGGAGGATGGTGGCCCTCTTCTCTTAACTCTACTAGCTGTAGAGTACCCCAATGGGGACTCTGTATGGGAGCCCCAACACCACATTTCCCTTCCACACTACCATAGCAAAGGTTCTCCATCAAGGTTCCACCCCTGCAGCGAACTTTTGCCTGGACATCCAGCATTTCCATACGTCCTCTGATATATCTAGGTGTAGGTTCTCAAACCTCAATTCCTGACTTCTGTGCACCTGCAGGCTCAACACCATGTGGAAGCTGCCAAGGTTTGGGGTTTGCACCCACTGAAGCCACAGCCTGACCTGGTATCTTGGCCTGTTGTAGCAATGGCTGGAAGGCTAGGATGCAGGGCACCAAGTCCGTAGTCTGCACACAGAAGAGGGCCCTGGGCCCATCCCAGGAAACCATTTTTTCCTATTAGGCTTCTGGGCCTGTGATGGGAGGGGCTGCCGTGAAGATCTCTGACATGCCCTAGAGGCATTTTCCCCATTGTCTTGGCAATTAACATTTGGGTCCTAACTTCTTATGCAAATTTCTGCAACCGGCTTCAATTGCTCCCCAGAACATGGGTTTTTCTCTCCTACCACATCCTCAGGCTGTGAATTTTCCAAACTCTTATGCTCTGTCACTTCTTGAATGCTTTGCTCTTTAGAAATTTCTTCTCCCAGATCATCATCTCTCAAGTTCAAGGTTCCACATATCTCCAGGACAAGGGCAAAATGCAACTAATCTCTTTGCTAAAACATAACGAGAGTCACTTTTGCTCCAGCTCCCAAAAAGTTCCTCATCTCCATCTGAGACCACCTCAGCCTGGATTTTATTGTCCATAACATTATCAATGTTTTGGTCAAAGCCATTTAACAAGTCTCTAGGAAGTTCCAAACTTTTCCATATTTTCATCTTCTTCTGAGCCCTCAAAACTGTTCCAGCCTCTGTCTGTATGCAGTTCCAAAGTCACTTCCACATTTTGGGTATCTTTACAGCAGCACCCCGCTCCTGGTACCAATTTACTGTATGAGTCCATTCTCACACTGCTAATAAAGGCATACCTGAGACTGGGTGATTTATAAAGGAGAGAGCTTTAATGGACTCAGTTTTGCAGGTCTGAGGAGGCCTCAGGAAACTTACAAAAGGGGGAAAAGCCCCTTGTAAAGCCATCGGATCTCATGAGAACTCCCTCACTATCATGAGCACAGCATGCAGGAGACTGTCCCCATGATTAAATTCAAGATGAGGTTTGGGTGGGGACACAGCCAAACCATATCAGAACACTTCTATCACATCACTTCCTCTTTATGTTGTAGTTAACAATTTTGAGTTAAAACCAGACTGCTGCTTTGAGAAACAAACCCTATAGTCAGGGCATATAGAGAGGGCATTCTGTCCATGTCCTAAGGGAAATGTTTCGTTCGATTTAAATAAATATTCTCATCCTGGCCGGGCGCGGTGGCTCAAGCCTGTAATTCCAGCACTTTGGGAGGCCAAGACGGGCGGATCACGAGGTCAGGAGATCGAGACTATCCTGGCTAATGCGGTGAAACCCCGTCTCTACTAAAAAAATACAAAAAATTAGCCACACGAGGTGGCGGGTGCCTGTAGTCCCAGCAACTCGGGAGGCTGAGGCAGGAGAATGGCATAAACCCGGGAGGCGGAGCTTGCAGTGAGCTGAGACCCGGCCACAGCACTCCAGCCTGGGCGGCAGAGACTCCATCTCAAAAAAAAATAAAATAAAATAAAATAAATAAATAAATAAATATTCTCATCCTCAAAATGTGGTCAAAGCACATCCAAGAGTGACTGGAGGATAGATTATGAGAAAGACCCATTAATGCTGACCTTGAAGTACGAGAAGTGCAGAAAAAGGGAAAGGAGCACCTATCCTGTGTAGATGAGGGTCAGATATATTTCCAAAGCCAGAGAATCTGGGTCAATTGAGAAGGAGGGAATGTGACAGATATTCAAATTTGGATTGATATTATATTAATGAATTCTTGATTATCCACATGGTGACCTACAGCAATAATAAATGTACACACACTGTAAGTTACATAGGCACATCTTTAACCATCTCCACACTTGCCAGGGAATGTTAGATAGGCAGGGTGAATGCACAGTGAGTGAGATTTCTGATGGTGCAGAGGAAGAACGCCAAGGTTGCTAAGTTTCTGTTTCTTTTCCACTGAGACTCCTCAGCTGGGTATGTTTTGGGGTAGGTATGGCAGCACTGTGACTTCTGTGGCTTTCCTTTGAAGAAGTTGTAATGTGTAATATTTTCTTCTAAGAAATGACACAATTATCAATCTTCTAGCTACGGTTGGTTAAGTTCTGATACCTTCCTGTTGGGGAGAAACTGTCAGAAGTTGTGTTTTCATCTATATTCTGAAAGTGCCTCATTCTTTCTAGTGTTGAAAAGATTGATGCAAAAATAAAGGAACCCACAGGAAAGTGACACTGAGATTTCTCAGGACTTTCTTACTAACCTTGCTTTTTCACCTAATGCATGAGAAGACAAAAAAGTTACCTTTGTCGTTTTGGTTTTTGTTTTTATTTCTTTTACTTTACTAATCTTTTGAAGAATCTTGTACTTCACGTCTCCACGTTACTGTGGTTGAAGGGGAACCTTTCTATCTGAAATATTGCTCGTGTTCACCTGCACATGAGATTGAAACAACCACCAAAAGCTGGTACAAAAGCAGTGGATCACAGGAACGTGTGGAGCTGAATCCAAGGAGTTCATCGAGAATTGCTTTGCATGGTTGTGTTTTGGAGTTTTGGCCAGTTGAGTTGAATGACACGGGATCTTACTCTTTCCAAATGGAGTGAGTAACCCTTTCTTTTTAAAATGTATTTCATAGCCCTCTTGTCCTTTGCTCAGCAACTCAAATATGCAGTAATCTGAAAGGTCAGATAATCAGCACATCTTTTTCTTTTCTACTCTTCCTACAACATGAAATACGTTGTTCATTACAGAACAAAATACATTTATTTCTCTCTGCTTATTTTCTTATTTTCTTAGTGACCTTAAAGAAAGGAGATTACCTTAGTAGGATTTCCTTTTAGGGGATTCTTACCAATGGTAAGTGATGATTGCATGAAAGTCAGTTTTAAAATTCAGCCGCTCCTGTTGTCTATATGCCCCCAATAAAATGAAATCAGCAGCTCAGACTTCACGATAATATTAATGTGTTGTGAAGGGGGCAGTGTCAGCTTCCTGGGTGTCATCCTTGGTGGGGAGCAGGGATGGGGTTGGTGCAGACACACACTAGTCCAGTCTGCAGGGGCTCACTGGGAACCAGGTGGCAGTGCTAGTGGAGGATGTGTGTTTCTGGCAGCCAATGGCAACCCACAGCTGGGGGCAGTGAGAAAGTGCAACACAGAAGGGCTTTGCATTTTACTCATGTGGTGGCCCTAGATTGTGCCAGGATACTCGTAATTATGTTGCATAACTTCCATTAAATGAGCATAGCCAACTGAAAGCATCACCCACACTTACTGAACATGTTTCTTTTTAGATGTACTTACCTACCTACCTACCTACATGTGTAGGTATTTTTATAGAGACTTGAGACTGGCCTGTAGGAAATAGCTCAGGGCCAGCTGAAGGTGATGGTGTGTAGATTTCATATGTAGCAGATTTCTTTTGGAGGCACTTCTAGAGTGAGTCCTGATCATTATCAACCGTGCTATTGAGAGCAGAGTGAGCTATCACTGTGAAACTTTGGTAGCACTCCTGTGGTTTTGCACCAAATTAGGTCACTTTTGTTTGTTTTTATACATAGGAACTCCCAGGCATCAGAAAAAAATTAAGTAACTCTTTTGATAAAAACCAATACATCTTTAGGTGATCTTTTAAGAGTGATAATTACAGAAATGGGTCACAACTGGGATTTTTCATAACAAACTAAGGAAGAATGAATACTCACAAATGGGGTAAAGGAAAAAGAACAACAAACACTGCTCCCCACAAACTTCTGACTCCTGATTGAATGAAGGCACGATTTAAAGGAATAAAGTATTCTGGACAGGGCTGAGAGAGCATGTTGAGAGGAACAGCCAGACATCCATGATCATCAGTTGGAGATAACAGAAGCAAATGGCATTGGCCATCTTTCTGATATGGGGAGTAGAGAATACAGCCTGGCTTAGGAAGCAACAATGGAAGCAAAAGATTGAGGCAGGATTTCAGAGACATTTGGAGAGACAGGGTAGCAGACAGGAGATGCTAAGAAAGAAGAGGTGTCCCAGAGTGGATGTTGGAGACTGATCACTGTGAGAGTAAAGTGTTGAGGAGAGAAGCAGCTTTGACAATGGCCTTGAAAATAAATGGGATTCTACATGGAAGCAAGTTGTTTTAGACACCCAGGAGCATGAAAGATACAGACATCTTCAAATACAGCATAATTAGTAAGCAGTATTTACTGCAGATTGTGTGTGTGTGTGTGCACACACATATGTGTTCTAACTTTGGTGTGTAAACCTTTGTAGTTTGATGTGGGATCTATCAGTGAACAGACTTTACACCTGAAATTTTCCCATTAGAACAGTAATTCTTTAATTTTTAGGAGTCCATTGCTAATAATCAAATGCCACTGAGGACTGATAATTTAATCCTGCAGTGAAAATCACTTTATCCCACCAAATTTCAAGAAAGAAATCAACTAAGAAGGAAGGGGATACAAAAGGGAGCATTTTTCAGTGATAGAGATGAAGAAATGAAGGTAGAGAGAAATGTACATGTGGAAATCTAATAAACCAATCCTAGACTGACAGACAGCGAGTTCAGCTTGGTGAGCAGCCCTCAGAAGTGGGGGCTGGTGCTTATTCCCTGGTGTGTATGGACAAAAATGAGTGGTTTTCATAACCAGGATGGTCTGGGCCTGCAGCAGGAAAGTGTGGTCACAGCTTTGGGTCAGTTGGCCTCCGTGTTAACACCAGCCTTGGAGCTCCTGGATGGCAGGTGCAGTGTGTTGCTGATTGTCTGTGTTCGCAGTGCAGTGTCCTGCACATGGAGTGTCATCAGTCCTCTAGCATTTGTTGAGTGTTAGGAATTGAGGATTACAGAGGTAGAGGACAATGTATTCTGCAAAAATGGGGATATTCCTTTTAATTATGTTCCTTTTAAGCAACAAGTCAGAGAGATCTAGAAATCTCTATCTCTCCAGTTCATTGAGGCCAAAGCTGGGGAGACTTTACAAAAACACACTTGAGAAAAGGTGCTGCCAATGGGATTCTGAATCCATTTCAAGGGCCAGGTAGCTCTATCATGTCCCAAGGCCACGGACGCACTGCCTGTAACCATGACAACAGCCTACCACATTCTCTGGTCATGGCCAATCTTTTATAAATTCATGCCCAAAGTGGAGGGGCCAGATTCATTGGGTTGTGAAAGCGTAGAATTGTGCAAAGCACTTCTGGCCTTTGGGGCCAAATAGATATGCATTTGCATCCTGGCCCCATCTTGTAGCGAGTGAGTTGTTTAACCTGTCTGAGATTTAGCATTCTCATCTGAGCCTAAGGAAAACAGTCATCTCCCTTGCACGTACATAGTCTGATACCTGGAACTCAGTAAGTGCTAGTCTTTTCTTCCTTCTATCCTATTGTAGACCTAAAGGGGAACTGGAAGAGCCTAAGGTGGGCACAAATGTGTCAGGCATAGAGAATAACTTAACAACACGTGTCTGCTGTATTTAACAAATGAATCTATACATCACAGGTGCAGTGGAAGAAACATCAAATTTGAAACATTTTCTCTTTAAAAACTTCATTTAAAAAATACTGTATTTTTTTCCAATTCTAGATCACCATTTTTTTTTTTTTTTTGAGATGGAATTTTGCTTTTGTTACTCAGGCTGGAGTGCAATGGCGTGATCTCCACTCACTGCAACCTCCACCTCCTGCCTCAGCCTCCCAAGTAGCTGGGACTACAGGCACCCACCACCACACCTAGCTAATTTTTGTATTTTTAGTAGAGACGGGGTTGCACCACGTTGGCCAGGCTGGTCTCAAACTCCTGACTCAGGTGATCCACCTGCCTTGACCTCCCAAAGTGCTGGGATTACAGGTGTGAGCCACTGCACCTGGCCTAGTGATAGTCCTGATCACTAATTTCTGATCAGGAGTAACAACTACTATAAAATCTATTCATACTCACCTTTGGTCGGTAAGGCATTTAAAGAGCTAATTCAATTACACTGAGGGCAACAACTCCAGACTTTGCTTTATTCAACAGTAAGAGAATGGGATGGGAACAAATTGCCTTGAGAAACATAAAACCTAAGGCGTATACACACACATTTAGAAAACAGCATCAGGAGTTTATAGACCTTTTGAAACCAAAGCCACCCTCCCATCCTGGGCCAAGACTCTCTGAACTTATCCATCAGCGAAGATCACTGACATTGTAAAGATTTGCTTTTCTGACATCCATAATGTATTGTCTGCAGTAGGATATGTGCGTGTGTGTGTGCATGTGTGTGTCTCTGTGTGTGTAGACTGCCCACATTTTCATTTTTTACCCCCTGTTCCCATGACAGTTGTTAAAGTTCTTGCTCCTCTGAATCAAGAGGAGGCAGAGCAGGGTTTGCACATCAATGAATCAATCTCTTTAATAAAAAGAAAGGAAAAATATTATAACATTGGTTACTAAAGGGAAGATGGGTGATATTTGCAAAGTTTCTGTAGCATTATAAAATACCTTTACACTTTTGTTCCATAGAAATTATACTCAGAAATGGAAATTAAATGTCATCAGAAGAAATAAACACAGCTGTTTCACTGAAAGACAAGTAACTAGTAAAACTGTGGAAGTTAAAAAATTTTTGCAGATAACCTGTGAAAACAGTTACTATCAAACACTGGTCAACAGCACATCATTGTATAAGGTAATGCTTTTATGTTATTTTAACTTTAAGAATTAATGGAAAAGATAAAATTCCCAAAAGAGGGGCTGAGGGCTACCATTTGGTCTCATAGCAAATAAGCTGCCTGATCCCACATGGCTCACTTGCCCTGTTTGAGCCAAGTATCCTCACTGGCTTGTTGTCAACAGCTGATACATAGTATTAAAATATGTTCCGCAGTAGTTTCCCTGGATTTGGTGTTCAATAAATGATCACAGCTTCCTCTCTCACACTCTTCCTTCATTTTCCTTCTCTTTCGATAAGTTAATTTTTAGGAATGCTAGTTCAAGGATTTCCCTTTTCTCCTGTCACATGTACTTAACATGTAAAACTCAATTGTATATGTTTTTCTGAATACATTAGTTCATTTTATAACATTGGAAATGGTAACACTTTTATAATATTTTAACTTTAAAACTGAAAAATGAAGAAAGCAAAAAGCACTTATAAATCCATCAGTTAGAGACTTTGTGCTTCTTTTTTTTTTTTTTCCTGTGAAGCATTTGCTTTTTAAAAGTGGTATATTTTATTTTATTGTGTTTTTTCCTCTAAGAATTATGTTGTGACTATCCCTTCACATCTTTAAATGATCTTCTAAACATGGGCTTTCAGTTTTTACGTGCCTGGTTTCATCTAACTAATCCCACTGTTATTGGACATTTGTGAATTGCCTATTTTTCACTATTATTTAAAGGCTGAAATGAATACCACTTCCACAGATCCTTGGGTGTTTGTATAATTTGTCCTTCAACCAAATCCCTAAATGTAGAGTTACCGAATCAAAGGCTGTGAGCATGTTTATGTCTTTTTCTTCACACTATCAAACTCGTCTCCAGGGAGCTCTGCCAATTTTACCCCACACTTGAAAAAAGAATCCCAATTTTCTGTCACCTCCACAACACTGGGAAATAATGCTCCTAGAATGTTTCAAATTGGATGTGAAAAATTTCTAAAACTCCTAGTGGATTTTTCACTTTTCTTAGTAATAAATTAAACTTTTGTATATATTTATTGCATCTTACTGCAATCAGGCAATTTTGTGGGTTGCCTGTTTATTTTCTCTGTCTTCTTCAGTTGGCATACCTTTTACTTGTTGAATTTGAAAAGCTCTTATACACCATGGAATACTATGCTGCCATAAAAAAGGATGAGTTCATGTCCTTTGTGGGGGCATGGATGAAGCTGGAAACCATCATTCTCAGAAAACTAACACAGGAATAGAAAACCAAACACTGCATGTTCTCACTCATAAGTGGGAGGTGAACAATGAGAACATATGGACACAGGGAGGGGAACATCACACACCGGGGCCTGTTGGCAGGTGGCGGGTAGGGGATGGATAGCATTCGGAGAAATACCTAAGGTAGATGACAGAGTGATGGGTTCAGCAAACCACCATGGCACGTGTATACCTATGTAACAAACCTGCACATTCTGCACATGTAACTCAGAACTTAAAGTATAATTTTTTTTAAAAAAAAAGCTCTTTTAGACCACGCTATAGGAATTATGTATACACATACATAGTGTGTGTGAGTATAGAGTATGTGTATGCATAAAAAACGTACACTCCTATCCACACACACACACACACACACACACAACACAAATTGTGTAGTTCAGGGGTCCCCAATCCCTGGGCCACTCCCCCTCATTCATATTACCACCTCCTGTGAGATCAGCAGCGGCATTAGACTCTCACAGGAGCAAGAACCCTATTGTGAACTGTGCATGCGATGAATCTAGGTTGCGTGCTCCTTATGAGAATCTAATGCCTGATGATCTGTCACTGTCTCCCATCATCCCCAGATAGGACCACCTAGTTGCAGGAAAACAAGCTCAGGGCTCCACTGATTCTACATTATGGTGAGTTGTATAATTATTTCATTATATATTACAGTGTAATAATAATAGAAATAAAGTGCACAATAAATATAATGCACTTGAGTCATCCCCAAACGAACCATTCCCCACTCAACCCCTACCCACCGTGGTCCATGGAAAAATTGTCATTCATGAAATCAGTCTCTGTGTCAAAACGGTTGGGGACAGCTGATGCAGTTTATATGGAATAACAAATCTGAATAATGTGACTCTGTCATGGAAACTTTAAAGACCTATAAGAGAGAGTGGTCTGAACAGAACTTGGGAAAGCTAAAGCGAGTGATGATAACATCCTTGAAACTTTTGTTTGTGCCTTATGCTTGAACACTGTTTACTTGTGATTTCCAAAGACAGCTCTTATCTGAAATGTTTTCTAAACATTTGAGTCAGTCCTGAGTTGACTTCACTCTATTTCCCATCAGTGTACAAATGCGTTACAGTACATGTAAATTAGTGAGGCATGGTGTGCTGAGTTTTAAGATATTCTGACTTGGCGCGGTGGCTCACCCCTGTAATCCCAGCACTTTGGGAGGCCGAGGCAGGCAGATCATGAGGTCAGGAGATCGAGACCATCCTGGCTAATATGGTGAAACCCCGTCTCTACTAAAAATAGAAAAAAATAGCCGGGCGTGGTGGTGGGTGCCTGTAGTCCCAGCTACTCAGGAGGCTGAGGAAGGAGAATCATTTTAACCCAGGAGGCGGAGGTTGCAGTGAGCCAAGATCAAGCCACTGCACTCCAGCCTTGGGGACAGAGTGAGACTCCGTCTCAAAAAAAAAAAAAGAAATTCCAAAATGCAGATATTTAAATTAAGAGCACTGAGGCACCAAGGATGTTTAGCTAAACAATGGACCGCAGGGCTAAGTATTCTAAGCCTGTTGACTGATCATGACTTCACCCGAGAGCAAGGAGTCTAAATCAGTAGACAACTGAGTAGACAATTTAGTAGACAATTGATTGGAAAGGAAAAATGAAGAGTCTGATCTTTTCTATAGCTTGAAAAAATTAGTTTGGCTTTATAAAATTTTGACTTATACATAAATAATTTACTGATGTGAGGTACACATGTAGGTGCTTCAGGGGCACATTCTATGCAAAATGGGTCTAACCCCAGTGGCCGCCAGCTCTGAGGGAGAAGTCTGCGGGCAGTAGGTTCTTCTCGCTTGGTGTTTGCAGAAACAGTGTCCAGTCATCAAGGATGGCCATTCAGCCCTCAGCCTTCCCATGTGGTCCCTGCATGGCTCTGGGACCTACCTCTGGGTGTCAGATGTGCTGGATTGAAGAAAGTGGCTTTATTACAGTTAGTATTAATTCCTGTGACATGTTTGGAAATGTGTGTGTGAGAGAGAGATGTTTGAGTGTACCTATGGATTTGAATATTGTTGATGCATTTCTAATCAGCTCGCTGGCTTCTGGTGGAGGGTGTCAAAGGTGTGGGTGGTCTGCTAGCTACTCAGTTCTCTGAGTAATTCTCCACCCACCCCCCTACCCATCCCTGGGATGCATAGTCCAGAATACACAAAATTGGACTGAACATGTATGAAAGAGTTGTGACTCAAGCAAGGATTTTTGTTGTAGTGTTCTCTCTCTCTCTCTGTCTCTCTCTCCCTGTTTCTCTCTCTCTGCAGGTGTGTGAAAGAGAGATGAAAGAATACTGATGAAAGCAGCTACAGTGCTCATACTGCCCCATGCGCTACTTCCCAGCATGTATTAATAATGATAATCATACCAACAGCAATGGGACTGCATTTGATTGTTTCAGTAAAAGCAGTACTAAGTCATTGGGACATATATCCAGGAATTGCTACTTTCCATTCTGTTTTCCTTTTGCTCTAAAGTTCTTTAACTCAAAAATTTGGATCATTGTAATATCAATTTGGCCTTTACTTAAAGTATTTTAACTTGCTTTCTTAAAAACAGAACTGCAAAAAGCTACTGGAGAACAATAAAAACCCAATGATAAAGAAGAATGCCGAGTTGGAAGATCAGGGGTATTACTCCTGCGTGCATTTCCTTCATCATAATGGAAAACTATTTAACATCACGAAAACCTTCAATATAACCATCGTGGAAGGTAAGGGAAATCTTAGAATTGGGAAGAAACAGATGTATTTTAGTAAAATGGAATTTTTTCATTCTTCAAAACTGTGTAGGAATTGAGAGTCCACTTAGTTGGAGTTGTGACCACACCACTAGTTCAAATATAAGGGTCAAAATCTTCATTTTGGTGCTCCTCTACTTGGCTAAATAAACCTTTCTTTTTGGCAGGAAGTGAAAATCTATATGAATAAACCTCACATGAGTCAGCTCTCTCTTATATATGAAATTTGAGTAAATTGTGGAATCTTTTGTTGTTGAATTTACATTTTCACTCCACAAGTATTTATTGACGATATCTATACTCAATAAACTATACTTAGCACAGGGAGGCAGGGAAGCAAGGAAATATGAGATGAAATGAGCACTGTGCTATTCTCAAAGGATTTGATTATAATCAGGAGAAGTAATAACCTAATGCCACCGTATGAAACAGCATCATCTGTGAGGCTGCAAGAGTGCAGGGGGATGTTGGAGGAAGGACAGGTGCAGGAGGCTCCCTTTGACCTGGGTCTTGGAGGGGAAGCCTCATGAAGCAGTGACCTGCTGGGGAAAGGGATCTTGACTGGGAGAGTTAAAGAACATTGATGTGCTGGTGGGAGGGGAGGGATGCTGGACCCAGGCTGTGTGTGATGGAAGAACAGAATCCTGGGACATTAAAGGTATTTAATTAAACCTCACCCAGTGAAGATATTTGTCATAAGGCACAGCCGATAATTGATCATCCAGTCCCTTCTTGGGAACTACCAAGGAAATGACCAAATCACACAGCAGTGTAGTCCAGATTTTAATATCTGATTGTTGAAGTCTTTTTTTTTCCATTGAGTCCAAATATCCCTTCTCGTAGCTTCCAACCACTGATTTTGATTTGCTTTCAAGAATTTCACAGATTAAATCTGGCGCCTTCTTAAAATGACAGCTTCTTTCCTGATTTGAAGACAGGTGACTTATCCAGTCTAGACTTTTTTTTCCCCCATCATCCTGAGAAACTGGAAACTGTAACACTTGTGTGGGTGGCTTGTTCAAGAAAATCTGTGGGCTCACATTTGCTACAGCCTTTGCTTTAGCAACGTCTTTCCTCTTCACTACAACCATATGCTATATACACCCACGTATTGCCACGTAACAAATTACCCCAAGTTTAGGGTCTTCGGTAAAATCAAGGTTTTGGCAGAATGAATTGCTTTACTTCCAGAGGCTGTAGGGGAAAACGTGTTTCTTTTTTTTTTTGAGACGGAGTCTCGCTCTGTCGCCCAGGCTGGAGTGCAGTGGCCAGATCTCAGCTCACTGCAAGCTCCGCCTCCCAGGTTCACGCCATTCTCCTGCCTCAGCCTCCCGAGTAGCTGGGACTACAGGTGCCCACCACCTCACCCGGCTAGTTTTTTGTATTTTTTAGTAGAGATGGGGTTTCACCGTGTTAGCCAGGATGGTCTCGATCTCCTGATCTTGTGATCCGCCCGTCTCGGCCTCCCAAAGTGCTGGGAGGCCGGGCGCGGTGGCTCAAGCCTGTATCTGTCTCAATCTCCTGACCTCATGATCTGCCCGCCTCGGCCTCCCAAAGTGCTGAGATTATAGGGGTGAGCCACCACGCCCAGCTGGAAAATGCATTTCTTTGCCTTTGCTTTCTCCAACTTCTAGAAGCCACCTGCATTTCTTGGCTTGTGCCACTTCATTTCAGAGCCAAACACATTCGCTTCCCTCACCCCATCTCCTTTTTGACTCTGACCTTTCTGTCTCCCTCTGATGAGGACCTTGAGACGACATTGTGCCCACCTAGATAATCCAGGGTGATCCCCCTATCTCAAGATCCTTAATTTAATCACATCTAGAGGTTCCTTTTGCCATGTAACATATCGTATTCACAGGAACTGGGGTGTAGGATGTGGGAAACTTCGGGGTCTATTATTCTGCCTGCCACAGTCCAGAACCGGGGAAACCCATAACTGAATCTTTAAACTCAAAAACTTAAATTCTATGTATAATCAGCTACCCTAAACTCTCCAAATTTTCTTTCCTGTATGTATTTTTAATATCGTATAAATCTCTGTTCCTTCGATACTTTCAGAACCTGCACCCTCCCTCCCACCATCTTTGCTTTCCGCCCATCAGTAGCTCTTTCCTTACCTCTTTGATGAAGCTGTAGGAATATCCATTATTAAAAGGGTACTTGCTATGGGCCAGGGATTGTGCCAAGTACTGGAGTTGAATCATGTCATATAATCCTCACAACAGCTCTGTAAGGCTGTGGCCTTGGGTGAGTTCATTTCTTAGTTCCCCTCTGCCTCAGATTCCTCACTGTGAAATGGCACAGTAATGGTTCATCCCTCATAGGGTTGGCTGAAGATGACTGAGTGAGTGTGTGTTCAGCTCTAGGAGGGCTCCAGGGACAGCAAGAGTTCTGCTGTAATGACCATCTCCCACTGCTGGGTTCCCAAACCTCACCTGCAGCACCAGCTATTCTTCTCCTATAATTGTCCATCTTATTTTTCTTGTCTTCTTGGAGAATGTCAGCTGAGTCTCTCAGGACTCCACTCAAATGTCCCTCCTCCTCCATGCCCCCATGGTCTCTTGTTTGCTTTTCTGATTGCTGTCAGAATTGCATTGCATGTGTGTCTCTGTCAATAACTTGAAAAGTGTCTGGAAAGGTTGGCACTGAGTTCTGTTCCTCCTCTTTGCATCTTGAATACCTATGATGGACACTTGGCACATAAAGGTGCTCATTACATGCCTGTTGTGTGCATCACTGAGACAGCAACAACTCCTTTGATGCCACATGCAGCAAGACGTCTAGACGCTTCACCATCCTGGCTATTTTTATTTGGATTTGGCTAAGTTTGCCACGAGTCTGCAGAAATTAGAGCTTGGAGTTGGAGAGGACAGCCAGGAGGTGTTCTGACCTGTGTTGAGGACAGGGGGGTTCTGAGCTCCCACCTTCTCCAGGTTGTGTCTTTGTTACAGTCCCCTTGCCTTCGCAGATGGAGAGCTCTCAGCTGCTACGAAGTGACTGCTGTAGTGGTGGAAAAGTGTGATACCTCTCCTCCCCATGCTAAGGGCCATGGCAATGCTCCCATAACAAAAAACAGATTAACAAGGGGCAAGCAAAACAGATTCATTTAATCAAAGTTTTACGTGACATGGGAGTCTTCAGAAAGGAAGACCCCAGCACTGGGTGCGGTGGCTCACGCCTGTAATCCTAGCACTTTTGGAGGCCGAGGTGGGTGGATCACCTGAGGCCAGGAGTTCAAGACAGGCCTGGCCAACATGGCAAAACCCCATCTCTACTAAAAATACAAAAATTAGCTGGGCTTGGTGGCGGGCACCTGTAATCCCAGCTACTTGGGAGGCTGAGGCAGGGAGAATTGCTTGAACCCAGGAGGTGGAGGTTGCAGTGAGCCAAGATTGTGCCAGATGCACTCCAGCCTGGGTGACAGAGCGAGACTCGGTCGCAAAAGAAAAAAAAAAAAAAGGAAAGAAATGAATACCCCAAGACTCAGGAAAACCATTTTTTTCTTTTTAAATGCTTAGGTTCTAGAAACATGGACAGCCATGTAGAAATGTGATTGGACAAGAGGGTATGACCTAATGCTAATCGACTGAGTGGGGAAACTCAGCAAGACCTGTCCACATTCTTCTTGGCCTCTCTGTTCTATTTCTTTTCCCTGGGTAGAGGGCAGAGGGTCTTAATACTTACTGTCAGACCAAAGAAGGCCAAAGAATTTATAGCCAGCTCCTAGACAGAAAGGCAGGAGAAGGTTAGAGTCATGCTTCTAGGTTCTATGGCTTACTTTGGGAAAAAGGATTCTAGTTTTTATGATCTGCCTTTGGGAAGACGGAGTCTGGTTTCTAGGACTTGCTTTGGGGAGAATGGGGGCATGAAGCAGGAGGGCAGGAGAAGGTCAGAGAGATCTTGGTTTTGAGGCTGCTTTGAGGCCTTCAAATGTGCTTTAGTTTAAAGTACTCAGCCTGCCAAAACGCCATACTTTGGGCACTGTTTTTGGAGCCCAGGAGTACCACTGCCTTCAGCTCATGCTCGTGAATCACAGTGACCTGAATTCCCACCGGGCATCTGCCGCTTTCCTGGTCTCATGCTCTGGCTGATCGGGTGGTGTCTCCTCCTACTGCTGATGACCTCTGTGCCGTGTTGACTCTGATAGCCTCCTAGGGAGACTGGTCACGTCAAGGGCAGGAACTACGAAGTTGTCGTCCTTCTGTGACCTACATGGGACTGCACCCTTCACTTTACACCAGTTGTGCAAACTCAGGGCTGATCTAGGTTTCCAATGATGTAATTTGAGTGTTAGTAGACAGCATCCTTTGCTAAAGATGTCCTTCACGCTGCCCTTTCTCAAGTCTCCCATGTAAGTTTTTTGGGGAAAAAAATGGATCCAGAGAAAGGTAGTCAGTAGCAGTTTTCCACCTCACACACAAATTGCCTCCTGCCCCTATGTCTCTGAATTCAAGCCCATGTTGCTTCTTACTGTCAGACCCGAGAGTTGCTTCTTTCCCTGGATACATCTCATCTCAGTTCCTCCTGCCTGTCTGTCAGCATTCCAGGCTTGCCCAGAGACTCCGAATCCCAGGAGAACCCAGTCCTAACTCTCAACCCTGGGGTCCGCTGGTTTCATTCTCCTGTTCTTGCTCACATATCTGCCCACTGCATTCTCCACTGCTCACTCTGGCACAGCACTTTCTGACAGGGCTCAGGGAGGTGTGGGAGCTGCAGGAGGGCTCCTGAGTCTCACTGTACTCCACTCAACCAAGCATTCTGCTTGCTGAGCGCCTGCAAGTCCCAGAGGGATGTTCTGGACCTTGCTTGGGAACGCCCCAAAGCAGTGGGGCTACTAGCAAGGAATAGTCCTGGTCATGAGGAAGGTTACCAATGCGGATATCAGGGCTAACAATAACTTAACTATGCACCAGTTTAAATCTATGACCACACCTGCTCTGAGGGTTTGCAGTTGCCAGCTGCCTTAGGCAAGAGCCTGCTGGGTGATGACTTACTTCCCAAGCATCACCAGATGGGGACTGAGGGGGCAGAATTTATGTGTGGTACTTCCAGTCAGGGTCAGAAGCCACTCAGGAGCAGAAGTAGACCTTGGCCTATAGGCGTGAACTTACCAGCAGGGCCAGGGCCCAGGTGAGGCTCCCAGGCACAATATTGAAGGGACACTGCTCTTAGCATCTTGCCAGGGAACGGTGGGCACCTAGAGTGAGGAATTTGCTTTTCTCAACCCGTCTTGTCTCTGCACCCTGTAAATCCATCACCGACCAGCTGAGGAGAACAGATGGACGGAATCGAGATAGGGCAGAAAGGCTCTTCCCAGTGATTTTGCATGGTCCAACTCTTGCATGTTTGATTGTCTGGGAGTCAGGCAGCAGTGGATGGGCATCTTCCTCTGCCTTTTAGTTAAAGTGAGCAGAAGCTGCAGATTTGAGTGAGAGAAAACCAGATGCAAGGTGCTTTCAACATCTCCGTCAGCATGGAGTTGATGGAGAATGAAGCAATAAACAATATGATCTGTGACCTTTAGTTAATGCAAATAGGACACAAGTGAATGTAAACCAGTAACTATTGGAATCTTTGTTACATGAAATGAGCGTATTATCATAGATGCTTCTCTTAGAGAAGCTCAAGGCAACACTAATACGTTTGTCTTTTCTTTTGTCACTTCTAGATCGCAGTAATATAGTTCCAGTTCTTCTTGGACCAAAGCTTAACCATGTTGCAGTGGAATTAGGTATATTTCAATATACATATATTCTGCATTTATAAGTAGGGGACATAATAGAGTCTTCCAAGGGTAAATACAATTCATTATTGAATGACACTGGATACACATTTCATATTTGCTGACAAATATTACAAAACTAAAAAAAGGTGCCATTTTTTGAATCTTGCCACTTTTAACCTGACTTAAAAGTGGCAGCATTTTAAAGTTCAAGAGACAGTGGAACTGTCTGTGGTCTGTAGACTAAGGTTTTTGTTGTGCTGTGTGTGACTTGTCTTTGACTGTCTCTGTGGTCATTTCTAAATATGAAAATTTAGGCTGGGCATGGTGGTTCATGCCTGTAATGCCAGCACTTTGGGAGGCCGAGGCAGGTGGATCACTTGAGGTCAGGAGTTTAAGACCAACCTGACCAGCATGGTAAAAATACGAAAATTAGCCAGGCATGGTGGCGTGCACCTGTAGTCCCAGCTGCTTAGGAGACTGAGGCAGGAGAATCTCTTGAACCCAGGAGGCGAGGTTGTAATTAGCTGAAATCACACCACTGCACTCCCGCCTGGGCAACAGAGCAAGACTCTATCTCAATAATATTAATAATAATAAATAAATAAATTCAGTGAGAACACTCTGGAGAGATGAGTCAAACTAGTTTTGTGGTCTTAATGTTTGATTAATTGATTCACTTTGAATCAATTGACTGAATTGATTGTGTATTTAGGGTTTGTCTAGATAGGTCTTAACATGTCCAACTGAGCAACTTCTTTCAAAAGAGAAAGGAAAGAAAGAAAAGAAGAAATTCACATATGCTAAATATGCTAAGCCAGGTATTGCGCTAGGTCATTGAAATATATTGTTGAATTAAATCCTCCAAGCAACACTGAAGCATGTGTTCTCATTTTATGAATTAAATAATTGAAGTGCAGAAAGGCTTAGTAACTTGTCTAAAGTTAAATCACTAAAAAGTGGCAAGTCTCTGTTGATTGCCTCCAAAGTCCACACCTTATAACCACAGCTGGAATCACAGTGGGTTATATGACCACACGTGCCCAGTGCAGCTGGGGTCCTATGCCATTTGTACATGAGGTTTACCTGCTTTATATTTTTATTTGTTTCCGTCTTTGTCTTTATTATTTTTTTCTTCTACTCAGTGGGGCTTAGCTTGCACCTCTTGTCCTAGTTTGTTGACCTGAAGAGTTAGATAATTAATTTTAATTTATCCTCTGGTAGTATATACATTCAAACTCCAAGTTTCCCCGTAAGCACTACCTTAACTGTTTCTCATATTTTCATTCTATTCAGTTTAAACCTTTCTTAAAATTTCCCTTGTGATTCCTTTTTCCACCAAAAAAAATGGTGTTTCTGAATTTCCAAATATGTGGTGAACTTTCTAGTTATTGTCTGTTATTGATGTCCTGTTTAGATTCATTATAGTCCAAGATTATACACAGTGTCATTTCAACCTTTTGGAATTTGTAGTGACTTACTTAAGGCCCACAGTATGGTATACCTTACTAAATGTTCCAAGTGCATTTGAAACAAAGGTGTATTCTATAGGTTTTGGTTTTACTATTCTTTAAATGTCAGTTTGGTTAAGTTCGTTAATGGTGCTGTTCAAAAAATTTATATCCTTACTAGTCTTTTATCTGCTTGTTCTATGTGTTGCTGCAAGAGACGTGAATATCTCCCACTATTATGGTCAATGTTTCTCTATCTCCTTTATTTCTGTCAATTTTTGTTTTATATAGTTTGGAGCTATCTTATATGCATACACAGATTTATGCCTGTTGAATTAACACATTTACCATTCTGAAATATCTCTCTTTATCTATCATAACACTTCCTCTCTCAATGTGTAGCTCTGTCATATGAAATAGTCACACAAGTTTTCTTTTGCTTGAAATTGGCATATTTGTCTTTTTTTTACATCCCTTTACTACTAACAGTTTTTTTTGTTCTTTACATAAGTGTCTCTCATAAACTGCATGTATATGGATCTTTTTTGAAATCTGGTCAATATGGTGTTTAGTCTATTTGTATATTTAAAATTACTGTTACAGTTGGTATATCATATATGCATGATATAAAAATATTCAATTTATTCTTTTTAAAATAAATTACACTTTGTTGAAAATGACCATATTTCCATCCACTTGTTTATCTTTTCCTCTATTTTCTTTCAAACAGTTATTTAGAGTTTTTATCTGCTAAATTCAGCATCTGTAGGTCTGCTTCTATTATCTATCTTTTCTACTGATTATCGTGCACATTTTCTGTGTCTTTGTATGTCTCTTAACTTTTTATTGTTGTTGATCTTTGTGTATCAAACAATTAAAGTGAATACAGTTTGTGTAATTTTTTTCTTACAAGTAGGTAGCCTGAGAGATGAGTATCTCAGTTGACTCAGAATTGAGCTGGGGTGACTGAGATGTAGGTATGTTAGATCCTATCTGTCTTCATCTCTGATAGCTGGTTAGGGAGGGGGTGCTGCAGTCATGTGTTTGTTGCAGGCCTTTTCTCTAATGAGACTTGCTCTCCTGATTACCACGAGACCGCAAGTGATATCATGCAGCCTTTACATCCTCTTACGCTGTCCGAGCGCTTAGAGGTAATTCTGCAAGCCTGTGCAGCTGCTGAGAGCTTCACTGGATTTTCTTGTCTCTATGAGATGCTTTCTGTTTATTCCAAACCAAAGCAAATTCCTCCATGGAATGAAATGGCTACCTATCTCAGCTCACCCTAGAAAGGATCCTTCCTAAGTACACTTTTAGTTCAAAAATCTCTATTTTCTCTGCACTTTGATGTCTTTAATGTTTGCTTAATTTACTTTTTTTGTGATTTATCCATTTGGTTTATCTAGAAGTCTCAGTGAGAGTATCGTCCTGATGCTACCTACTAAACTGTGTACTGAAAAGAAAGTATACTGATCACCCTAAGTTTTAATAGCTGATTAAAAAACAGATGTTTAAAAAGAAGCCAAATCATGTTTTGGTGATGACTTGTACTTGCTACCTGTTTCTTCTGCTTTATATTTTTTTAATTTAAAACAAGGTATATTTATTCTGTTTCTGGGATGGAGCACCATGTTTTGCTTTAGGTTAACATATGTTCGTTATATTGTTTTGAAACTTTTGAGAAACCGAGTTTCAAAAATCAGAACTTTAGTTGCCAACTTTTACCAGGAAAAGATGTAAGGCTAAACTGCTCTGCTTTGCTGAATGAAGATGATGTAGTTTATTGGATGTTCGGGGAAGAAAATGGATCGGATCCTAATATACATGAAGAGAAAGAAATAAGAATTATGTATGTATGTATATATACCATATAATAATCATATATATTATATATAACTTCATACTAAAAACACTGGGTGGCTGATGTGTATTTTGGGCTAGTTTAAATTATAATTATAATTATAATGGACATATTTTATAATTATAATTATAATGGACATGTTTTATAATTATAATTATAATGGACGTATTTTATAATTATAATGGCCATACCCTAGGTGGATGGATTATGCAGAAATGTATTGCCAAGATCTAAGCTGGAAAAGAAGGTCCATGAGAAGGCCACTGAGGGTATTTAGCATCACCTTATAAAGTAGCACTTGGTCGGTCAGGATCTGATGCAGATGGGGATTTTACTTAGCTTCTTAGAAAAGGCCAGTTGCCTAAACCAAGCTTTTTTTTTGTTTTGAAAAATTTGTTAAGTTGTTTATTTTTCTAATGTGCCAAAAAGGTTCCAGATGGCATGCATATTGATGCTTAAATAAGCCTATATTCTTCCATTAAGGAATGGTCAGACTTATAAAAAGAAAAAGACTAAACATAGAGTCACTTAAGCTTTTCTGAATGACTTTGGGTCATACTGTAATTAGTCACTATTATACTGATCCACTACTCAGGGTCTAGTGAGTGCTGAGCCTAAGTCATCTAGCACCTTAGCAGCAGTTGTTGAGTTTTTTCTTCTGCTTTTTACACATTTTTTTGGTATATTCTTTGTTACCATGCTGGCAGCTCTACATTCTTGCTGACACTTGTCTACAAGCTCTTTACACCATAAAGTCTGACTTCTCGCCCAGGAGCAGGCATGTGATTCATGTCCGCTACATGTTGAATTCAGTTGAACTTTGTGGATCTCCTGCCGTCTTATCTCATCCTCAGCCACTGACCTCCATTTGAGTTTTGCATTTCTCCCTTTGGATACTCTCTTCCTAATTTTTAGAGGGATAGAAAACCACAATGAATTTCTTAGAAATGCAGCTTAAGCTACAAAAGCAGGGAGGTCTTTCTTTGTAGTTGGCTGCATACACCTTTGATGTCATCTGTTTTGTCCTCTCAGTGGCCTCCTGTGTTTTACTTCTGGATGTCATTGGTTTTAGATGGTTGTTATTTCTGGATGGGTGACTTAGGAACAGAATTACATTCCAAAATGTACTTGAGGCAGTTGGAGGGTACAGTGGGGCTCTGTGTCTCAGGTCCTAGAGATACCTGTTGCTAGGAATGTGGGTATGTGGGGCCCATGTCTGGCTGTGTTGACTGCTGTAGCTATCACAGCCTGTCATTGGTGAGGGAAGTGGATGTCATGAGTGTTTACGTGGCATCGACCACAGGACAACTTGAATCCTTTAAGGAAGAGAAAGAGAGCGTGCTGCCAGTGGCTGTCTCAAGTCATTTTCTGACACTCATGAAATAGCTTAACTGGCACTTCTCATGTGCCTGGGGGTGCCTGAGAACAGTGTTATGTTTTTTAATGCTGAACAAATTAAATCAGTTTGTTAGATTCCATGGACAAATGTAATACAAATCTGCATCTATGCTAAACAACTTACAGCCTTGTCATAATTAGTGGGAACCACTCTGTGCAAAGAACTCAAGTTGTTAGGAAGAGAGAAGCAGAGAAAAATAATTGAGAGACAGAGTATTTTCTCATATTTTCAACTTAGCATCATGATCTTGCAGCCATTTAAACTCCAGGTAGTTGACAGCACCATTCCCAAATAGCCTCAGGAGGGCTGTTTCTGTCAATTTTGATGCTCCACAGAGGAGGGGAAGTTTACTGTAGTCCATGCTTTAAAAGTACTGACCAGAAAGGGAAGAAATAATGCAGGCAACATCACAGCTGCCTTCAAGCATTTTAAACACGTAAATTCTCCTCTTACGGGTAATGAACAAAGCCTACTGCTAAACTGTTTTCCCCTCTTACAGTAGTTCAGAAGGCAAATGGCATGCTTCAAAAGTATTAAGAATTGAAAATATTGGTGAAAACAATCTAAATGTTTTATATAATTGCACTGTGGCCAGCACGGGAGGCACAGACACCAAAAGCTTCATCTTGGTGAGAAAAGGTGAGAAAGATTTCTTTTTGGAAGTTTTGAAACTTAGCTCACTGCTACTGAGAGACATCTCAAAGATGGCCACTTTCTCATTTTCCACACCAGAACCCAGCTCCCGAGAGGGGAAATCAGTTACCTCATGTCACAGGTATTCAGTAGCAGAGCTGGTGTTCAGCTCTGCCGGGCCCCTCTGTCTCATGGTGCCAAGCAGAGAATGAAAACAAAACTCATTCACTTGTTCTCACAGTCATATTCCACCCCAAGTGGAAATCGGGGGGCCTGAGGCCTGGAGATACAGATGCTGAGAGTGAGGCTCATGGAGAGGCCATCAGGACAACCCCTGCACCCAGCATTGCACCCAGAGCAGCCAGAGGGGAGTTTGCAGATCCGTGTGGGGTGAGGCTGGTGCATACTTGGTGTGACTGCTGCTCCAGCCTGCCTCAGCAGGGCACCAGGCTCAGGGGACTTGTGTGTGCTCATTCATTCGTTGCCCCTTGGACTTGGCAAGCAGACCATTGACAGCCCTGATCCCCTGGCTCTTAAAGTTATTCAGTGCTCACCTGATGGAGGGCCCCAGGGTCGCCATCCCTCTCCTCCACCAAAGTAGCACAGCCCAGGGCCTTCAGCCCAGTAGCTGCTCAGAAATGGCTGTGACTAGAGCCAGAAAGCTGTGATTTCCAGTTATCACTACTCATTCACTGTTCATTCCCAGGCTCCACCATCAACTCCCTGGATATGTAGGGAAAGGGCAAAATCTGCAAGAGAGAGAGAAAGGGAGAGAGACAGAGACTAACACACCCAGAGACAGACAGAGAGAGGGAGAGACAGACACCGAGAGAAGAGAAAGAGAGATACATGAGATGGAGGGACAGAGACAAACAGACAAGTCTAGAGAGATGAAGACAGAAATAGAGAGACAGAGACAGAAACTCAGAGAGATAGAGAAATGAGAGAGGGAGAGACACAGAGACAGAGGAACAGACAAAAGGGAGATAGAGAGGCAGAGACACAAAGGGAAGCAAAGACAGAGAAATGAGAGCGAAACAGACAGAGACAGAGTAAAGGAGAGATACACACAGACACACACAAACATGCAGAGAGAGCCACACACACAGACTGGGCCTTGGCTTTGTGAGAAACGGAAGGAGTGGGACAGGAAGAGCACAAAGGCTGGAAACCTCCTCCAGCTGGGCTATCCTGGTGCCCAGGGGCAGCTCCCCCAGCACTCATGTTTTAGAGCCGCCTCTCTACCATATGTACTCATAACAACAGCTCACATTCCACACATGTTAACTACATGACAGGATCTGGGTGAAGCTCCTCCCATGATCTCATCCAGTCTTAACGACAAGCTTTATAGAGGTGAAGAAACTTGCCCAGGGTCACACGGCAGGTGAAGGTATTGAAACTCAGACCTGATTAAATCTGAAATCTGTGTTCTTACCTTCTGCAGGGCTTGTCGCCTGTGGTTTTCCGCCCGTGTGATTGCCTGCGCTGTGGTCCACTCACTTGCGTGGGAGCGGGGCTCAAATCTTGTTTTTGTTGGACCGTTCCCTGGCCAGGCTTTCCTGGGGCCTGCTCACCACCAGTCGCCTCTCCCCTCTTAGAACAGGGCAGGACTTTCCTATTCCTGCCCTAGACGCTTCTGCGCAGCCAATTCTCCTGCTGCTGCTCTCACAAATGTAGGCTTAGGAACTGGGGCTCACAACCCCCCATTATCCCAAGAGGAATTGTGTGCCATTGTGTGCGTATCTGTGAAAACGTGTGGCACTGTTATGACTATGCAGTCCTTTCAAAGGTACAGGAGCCCCAGACCATTCAGAGTTCACTATTAAGCAACATTAGCCGCTTACCTGAATCCTAAAGATAATGGAAAGATACAAAAAGATAATTTCTAAAAATTGCATCAAGCTGGCAAAAGTTTTAAGCACGTTTATACTTGTTGACCTAGAGATGCCCCCACCATTGCAGTGTATTTTAAGAAAAGAACTAGAAATATGGATAAATGTACATGCATTTGTGTATATGTATATATATGCATGTATATATACACATACATGTAAATTTACATGCACACACATACATGCATATACATTTATATACATATACATGTATACATTTATATTCTACATACAAAATGTACTGCAACTTTATGTCTACTTACTAAAAATTGCAATCAATCTAAATAAACATTAGGTTATTATGAATTATAATTTTAATGACCTACTGAAATGCTTATAATATAATGTTCGGAAATAATGAGTGATTACCATATGATCTCAGTTAAGTAAAAACTTTAAGAGACAAAAAAGAAAACACAGAAGGAAATATTCTACCGTGTCAACACAGCCTTCACCACATTGTGGTTGGTTGTTAAAAATTACTTTATTCTTTTATTCCTCTGTGTTGTCTTAGATTGTTCATAATAAGCATAAACGGAATCAATCTAGAAAATGTATTTTTTTTCCAAATGGCACTTTTATATAAAGAATTTGCTAAAATTCCAAGAGCTGTGTGCTGTGTTAACTACTTTGTGTGTAATATTTCATTTAATCTTCCCCAAAGGAGAAGCCTTGTAAGTGAAGAAGAAACTGTTAGATTCTCCTTTTTTCAGATAAAGGTACCAAGGTTTAGGAGCATTAATGATTTTTCCTACAAAACAAAATAATTGATGGAGCCTGGTTTCTAACCCAGACAAATGTCAATCCAGCCCTCTCTCTCTTCTCTCAAAACTATGCACCACTTGCTAAGGTTTCTGTGAGTCCCTATGTACTTCAGCCTAGTATCTCTTCACCGCAGAAATCTGATTTCCACAGGTATGGATAGAATATATTACTGTGTAATGTTTTCACTTCAGGTCTCTAAATATCCTTGTACACATTTTTATTCTTTAAAAATTTGAGTAGAAATATCACTACTGCAGACTAAAGGCAGGAACGTGCAGTCACTCAGTGAATGTGTCAGCACTTGGGTTGGTAACTACTGCATTAGTGTTAACAGTAAAAACAGACAAGCATGTGATGATGGACAACACTGGTAAGATTTCTTGATTATTTCCTTTTCCTTTTTCTCTTTCTTTTCTAGCAGACATGGCTGATATCCCAGGCCACGTCTTCACAAAAGGAATGATCATAGCCGTTTTGATCTTGGTGGCAGTAGTGTGCCTAGTGACTGTATGCATCATTTATAGAGTTGACTTGGTTCTATTTTATAGACATTTAATGAGAAGAGATGAAACATTAACAGGTAACACATATAATGCTGGGATTTCTTACCTTATGTTCTCATTAAGAAATCAAATAAATAGATGTTAATCTTCATCTTATTGTGATGATACTGTAGAATTAATCTGTGGGAGAGGTTTTCTATGGGAAATATTGTTCTGCCTGTACCATCCATTATGAATGTTGTTTGTGTCTTCTTTTCTTGTGCTTACTTATGTGCTGCCCAAAATTGTTCCGATTGTCTTGTGTATGTATGTCATAGCCTCCTAAATGCCCTGGGAGATGCTCGGGCCCAGGAACTGTACATCTGTGTGTCCTTGTGCATGCATCACCTAGGTACCTTTATCGTACATACACTCAATAAAGTTGCTTTAAGTTGGATTGAATTGTCCTATCGCTCATTACTTCAGCCTGGCAAAGGAGGCTTACATAATGGACATGTAAGAACCCCGAGCTGGCCAGGCGCGGTGGCTCACGCCTGTAATCCCAGCACTTTGAGAGGCCGAGGCGGGCAGATCACAAGGTCAGGAGATCAAGACCATCCTGGCTAACACAGTGAAACCCCATCTCTACTAAAAATACAAAAACATTAGCCAGATGTGGTGGTGGGCCCCTGTAGTCCCAGCTACTCGGCAGGCTGAGGCAGGAGAATGGCATGAACCTGGGAGGTGGAGCTTGGAGTGAGCCGAGATGGTGCCACTGCACTCCAGTGTGGTTGACAAAGCAAGACTCTGTCTCAAAAAAAAAAAACAAAAAGAACCCCGAGCTGGAGCTGGAAGCCAAATGATCTGGGTTCTGGTCTCCTAGATCTGCCAGTTTTTATCTGTGACTATGTCGACCTGCTGGCTCCATCCCTCACTTTCCTTATATGTAAAGGTGACTAGAAGTCCTCAAGTTTCCAGATAATTACTAATTGATTTTGTTTTTGCATATGTGTGTTTGCAGGAAAAACCGAAAATGTCTTCAAAAACCCAAAATGTCTATTAAATTATACTTCAGAACCCCCCTTCTAGCCTGGTCCTGGATCTATGATTCCCAACCCTCATGGATAGCACATCTGATCAAATATAAATATAGATTCTTATTACACTCTTCCTTTTAAAGAGAACAAATCTTGGCTTAATATGCACACTCTTTTGAACTTTGCTCTCTTATACCCTAGACACACTTGCATGTTACTTTATACAGAAGTCCCTCATTTTTTAGGGCTGCACAGTATTTTATTTGTGTAGAGCTGTGACTGTTTATTTAGTCTCCTTTTGATGGACATTTGGCTTGTTTCCAGTCTTTTGTTATTACAAAAATGCTGCAATGGACAGCTTTATACATTCATCGTTTCATATGTATGCAGTATGTCTGAAAGAAAAATTCTCCAAAATAGAATTTCTAGAATACAAGAAGGAGACACGACCATTATTTTGCTAGATACTGTCAATTCACCCTCCCTACTGCCTTCAAAAGATGACAGCAACTTTTTTTCCATAACCTTACCCACAACCATTTGGAGTTGTGCCAATCTGATAGGTGAAAAGTTGTATCTAAGTGACATTTTAATTTGCATTTCCCTTACTATGCAAGAGTATCAGCAACTTTTCATTTGCATAAGACTCAGTTGTATTTCCTTTCTTAACATACCCATTCATATCTTTTGACTACTGTTCCATGAGGCGATGGCTTTATTTTGCATATTTATTTCTAAGAGCTATTCATATTTTAGGGAGTTTAACCTATTATCTATAATATGAAATGCAAATATTTCCAGGCTGTAATTTGTCTTTTGACTTTGCTTATAGTGGTGTGCTATATAAAAGACTTTTTGAAAAACATACTCAAATACATCTTTTATGCTTTCTGGATTTGGGGTCATAAGTAAAACAGCCTTCCTAACCTCAAGTTATACAGAAATTATATAGTTCCTCTGAGATTTTTATAGGTTGTTTTCACATTTAGAACTTTAAGTTGAACAATATGAAGTTAGCAAGGTTAGTGAATTTAGCTTTGAGCCTGCCTGTGCACATATGATTTTGCTATGGGGAGAGATGGTGCCACAACAAATGGGGAAATCTGTATTTGATATTTTCTGAATGGTCTCTGCATAGACCAGTCTTTGTCTTCAAATAGACATTGACTAGCTCCTCTCTTTCTGACTTTCTGGAGCTAAGATTTCTTTTTTTCTTCTCCAGTTGTGTTTGACATGATTTGTAGGCAATTCGTTTAATTCACACTTCTTAACTGTCAATGTGGCAGTGCACAGACACATTTAGAGACATGCTCTAAATAACTTCCATTAAATTATAGTCCACGAACAAATGCAGTCCATGAAAAAGACAGAAATGGAGATATGAGTATGAAAATAAAAACTTTTTTCACTATTTAATACTGCTGCAATATCTAAGAATGTGTTCAGTATTGGTTTGTGAAGGATTGGAAATGAAACTAATCAATCAACAACAAAAGGCGGCAAATTTAAATTAAAACATGGTCATTCACCAAGCATAGTTTGAGGAACATTTGTTTAACTTGCTCCTTGAAGTCCCAAATATCCATTTGAATTATAATTTCCTTTATAATTTTCATTTATGTTTGAACATAGAGAATAAAAAAATTACCGTTAGCTTTCAAATTCCTTTTTTTGAACACTTTACTTTCTCAATTCTCAAGTCCACTAAACCTTTTACTACCTGGATTTAAAATAAATTATAATAAAATTAGCAGATTTATATTAAAAGAATTGCTTAAAATAAAGAATTTGAAAGCAATTAACATTTGAAAAGCTAATTTTTCCTAGGTAAGAGCAAAGCTATATTGCCTGTAATATAAACCCATATTTGATGAAATTGTCTTCCCAGTTTATTGCAATTCATTACATCATAAGAAAATTATGCCTTTTAAAAAAGTGTGCTCATTTAATTGTCTTACACGTTGGTGTCTGTTTTGTCACTGACATGGTGACAATCCTAGTGGGAGCACTACCTCTTACTTAACTAGTAGGTAGTTATATTTGATAGCAGTTTAAGAAAAGTATGTGGGGGACCTACTTACTGATTAATAGCTGGTTTTATTTTTACCAACATTTCATACCTTTGATATTTATGTAAGCCTGAAATTTTTACCAACATTTTTCCTCTTTCAGTGCATGCAATTCTGCAAAGCAATTGCTTTAAATCGACAATAGGTTCTAACTCAAACTGCTGAACAGAATGCTGTAGGCAGAACTGAAGAAGCTTTTGCTAGAAGCAGAAAGTTGGTGACCATGAGTGCTATGGGGGATGTCAGGCTGGGCTGTTGAGCATAAATGATGGCACCATAAGAGACATAATCTAGAATGGTTTTATCCTATTAGATTTTAATAAGGGATGCAATCATATGTAGCATTTAACTCAGTAGCAAATTGATTAATCCCAATAATATACCATGCATAAATCTTACCTGTCTGCCATCAAAACAATTGTCATGGGATAAAGGTAGACCATTCCCCCACCGTTTTCCTTTCTTCTCTGCAGATCTCAATTAGAATCCATCACATTTTTTAGGACCCAACTCAAAATTTCCTCCTTTCAGAAAGCATGTCCATCAGGATCACTCTTTATTCTCTGATCAGGTTATTTTGTCTGTGAGTTTTGTTAGTTTTGTTGTTGTTGTTGTTGTTGTTATGCTATTTTTCTTCTGCAAATGTGTTGCCTATAACTTTTTCCAAGTTGTTGCATGCATCTGCTTTGCTTTTAAAATAGATTGGGTGAAGCTAGAAGAGAGAGTGGTATCATGTTTTAGTTACCCAGTTAGGAGCATGGTCTTTGTTATTTAGGAGACATTTCCTCCTGAATTTGTTCTGTTAGCCATCTGAGTACCACTCCATTGTCAGAAATTAAATAGGAGCAGATGTTATCATCAGTGAAAATCATCAATAGATCAGAAGTTTTCCTTTTGACATCTATATTCTATAATATTTAAAAATATCATAGCGTGTTTTCCAATAGCATATTATGTCATTTACCTCTATTGTTTTTCCCCACACTCTGGTGTAAACTGCTCTGCTTCTCTCTTCACCTTCCTGGGAGTCTTTTTGAGCAATGGTAGTAGGATTAAGTGATATGAGTAAACCAGGGTGAGATTTTCTTTCCTGGAATGAGGGCACCTTTGGGCTCTTGCCCTTCTAAGGAACTTAAAGACTTAAGTTCCTTTGGTGCCCAGATCTACGGCTCATATGTCTCTTTATTCTTCTATGGTGTTAAGCAGTGGGATCTTAAAGTAGATGCTTAAAAACACATTGGCTAATTGGTTGCTTGGTTAGCATGGGAGGTTTAAATATAAACAACTTTATATGTAATTTTTCAATGAATCTATACTAATTACTTATGACAGTCACTTAAATTTGTACTTAAACAACATTTTATTTACACATGAATTAAAAGAGTCAATCTTACCTCCTAGATGGAAAAACATATGATGCTTTTGTGTCTTACTTAAAAGAATGCCGACCTGAAAATGGAGAGGAGCACACCTTTGCTGTGGAGATTTTGCCCAGGGTGTTGGAGAAACATTTTGGGTATAAGTTATGCATATTTGAAAGGGATGTAGTGCCTGGAGGAGGTAAGAGGGAATGCCAGACAGAAAAATATTCGAGATAGTTTCTTTTTATAAAAGGAATGAGCTAGCCCCCAAATGGCTGTCCCATTTCCTTAAAAACAAGTGAATAAGGTCGTTTAAGCCAGAAATAGCCAGGTGAGTCAACAATTGACAGTGAGAAAACAAACTACTGAGCTTCCAATAGTCTCTTCTCTTGGGCTGTGTTCTTTGTGCTTCATGGTTCTCTGAAACGTTGGGGAAAGGGAGAGGGCGTTTCCTTTTCAGAACCGGGTCCAGAGCTGGCGTTATCATGAAATTTATTTAGAAATGACCCACGGTAAGACTATCTGTACCACAGCAGCAGTTCCAAATTTCACATGTGATGTGTGGACTAATTAATCCTCACTAGTAACTCTTACTAGAAATAAACACAGGTTAATTATTACTAGAAAAGGCACGGTTTTTATTGTGTTGATATTGGTGATGAAATTGGCCGGATCACGAGGTCAGGAGATCGAGACCATCCTGGCTAACACGGTGAAACCCCGTCTCTACTAAAAACATACAAAAAACTAGCCAGGCGAGGTGGCGGGCGCCTGTAGTCCCAGCTACTTGGGAGGCTGAGGCAGGAGAATGGCGTGAACCCGAGAGGAGGAGCTTGCAGTGAGCTGAGATCTGGCCACTGCACTTCAGCCTGGGTGACAGAGCAAGACTCCGTCTCAAAAAAAAAGAAAATACAAAAACTGTAAAGGAAAAAATTAAAGGAAAGCAGTGATTCCCATCAGATCATAGCTATGAAATTCAATTTTTTTTATTAATATAGGAATACAAATGGCCCTAGTGCGTATATTAAAGCAAATTACAGTTAAATTTTTTTTAAATGAGTAATATTTTTAGGTTTTCTCTGAAGTCTTCCAGAACAAACATTTAAAATCTGGTGTCAAATTATTCTGGATACTGATGCTTAAAAAACAACAAATGTTTTATTATTACCATCATTAATTTATCAATCTAATATTTATTGGATACTATTCCTGTGCCAAGTTCTGAACTGGGCATCAAAGATGTAGCAGTGAGAAGGAAATAGTTACATTTCCCCCCTCCACCATATTCCAATTTATAAAGGAAAATATTGCCAACTTACACTACTGTTTAGTAATAAACAACTTATCAAAAAAATATGCCAGATTATCAGATGCATACATTGTGGTATTTTTGGGTAACAGTTCTTTGCATCTAAGAAGGCATATTGTTATTTAGAAAGCATTTATTCTGGGCCATGTATCTATTTTACTATATTTTTGTTATTTTCTAGAGGTCTTTTTTGAAAATAGGTTTATTCTTAAAAATAAAAATAATGATCAAATATTCAGTTGTAATTAGGTTTGGTTAAACCTCTATTTGAGAACAGTGAGAGATCTGGAACAGGGGTTGGCAATTTACCAGCCACAGGTTCCATCACACCTGCAACTCTTATTGAAACACAGCCACACACATTGGTTTACCTGTTACCTGAGTCTGCATTTGAGTGACAACAGAATTGAGTAGTTGTGACAAAGACAGTGTGACCTGCAAAGCCTTAACATGTTTACTACCTGGCCCTTTGCAGAAAAAGTTTGCCAACCCCTGGTCTAAAATAATGGATGGTTTTGTTTTGTTGTGCCTTTTTGTCTTTTAATCTTTAAATTCTGATTTTAGCATGCTCTTTCATGCTTGAGGAGAAGCAGGATAGTATAATAGGAAAATGTATTCCACTTGGGTTCAGATTCTGATTCTGCCACTTATTAGCTATGTGACTCTGGGCAGTTTACTCAACCACTCTGTGCTCGGGCTTCCTTGTCTGTTAAATGGCGGTGATAACAATATCTTCTCTGTAGGCTATTATGATGATTAAATTAGTTAATATATAAAAAAATCATTTAAAATAAGGTATGGTACAGAATAAGTGTTAAGTAGATATTCATCATTATTGTTAGCTAGAGAGTTTTAAATAAGCATATAAAATTGAGAACGAATGGTTTGTCTTAAAGAAAAACTTATTAGTGAGGTTAGGAGTTAATATAAAATAGGACTGTGCAAAATGACTTTTATCTCATGTTTCCCCTTTCAGTTATCTTAAATTAATATGGGTTATCTTGCATTTTTCAGCTGTTGTTGATGAAATCCACTCACTGATAGAGAAGAGCCGAAGACTAATCATCGTCCTAAGTAAAAGTTATATGTCCAATGAGGTCAGGTATGAACTTGAAAGTGGACTTCATGAAGCATTGGTGGAAAGAAAAATTAAAGTAATCTTAATTGAATTTACACCTGTCACTGACTTCACATTCTTGCCCCAATCACTAAAGCTTTTGAAATCTCACAGAGTTCTGAAATGGAAGGCCGATAAGTCGCTTTCTTATAACTCAAGGTTCTGGAAGAATCTTCTTTACTTAATGCCTGCAAAAACAGTCAAGCCAGGTAGAGACGAATCAGAAGTCTTGCCTGTTCTTTCAGAGTCTTAATCTTCAGAAACACTGAATGGCAAAAAGAACTCAAGATACTCTGGGGACTGAGCGTATGAACCTGTTCATAACAAAGGCTGTGACTCAAAATATTCAACTCTGTAAAAATCCTCTTCACAATTTGAAGATGAACTAGTCATTAGGTTGGTGGGAATAAGACTAAAGATTGCGCTGTGGGCTGTGGTCACATGCTCCCAGAAGACCTGGAATTCAAAAGAAATGGAGTTCTTCTTTTTCTCCCTCTTCCATAACTGGATGCAGCTGCTCTTACTCAATCCTGTATTCAGCAAGTGTGAAGCCGGGCGTGATGCAAAATAACCTATGCCCTACAGAAAGGGCGCATCTTTAAGAGTTTTAATACCAGTACTTAATTTGAATGAGGGGATTTTAAGTTCAAGAAGAGGCATTTTCTAGGCACCAGTGGGTGAGGAGTAACTGAAATGCTGCTTTCACTCCCTAACATCATGGATCGGGTTGTGCATGGGATGTGGGAGAAGGGGCTGGCAGGGCTGCCTTCAGAGCCTGCAGGACCTCTGCCTCAGGATGTATTTAATTTATCACAGCCACAGTTGCAGCCGACGGTTCTCGAAAGCTCATGTGGATCTATTTATGGGAACTTCTTAAAAGGACCCCAGAATAGATTTTTATCTTTCACAAGACACACAAATTCTAATTTAGTTAATTATCTGGGCCTTTCACTTTTGATGGTCTGAAACATTGGTAGATTTTGTGTGAATGTTTATATCAAAATGTTTGCCGGGTTGTATTAGCCATTGAATAGCAAAAATCTGATAGTCACCTGCTTGGTTTTTAAAAATTACATATTAAAAATGCCCTTAGCATGAAGGCAGTATGGTGTGCCAGTTAAGAGATGGGCTGTGCAACCCATCCTGAGCTCCAGTTCTGAGTTTGCTACTTACTTCTGTGGTCTCTGGAACCTTATCCAACCTCTTGGTGCCTCAGTGTCCTCATCTGTGAAATTAGAATTTATAATAATTGTACCTACCTCCCAGGGGTGACTAAGTGAATAAATATAAGTAAAGTACTTACAGTGGTTCCTGGCACAAACTCAGCACTCTCTCAGTGTTGCCATGACTATTTTTACTATCATTATTAATGATTACTTAGATCAATTATTTAGCGGTGGACTGATGGAAGCTACAGAGCAGGGAAGGGAAGCAGACCTAGGGAGGAAGGCAGTTTTGATTTGAGGAGGTTTGCACACATAGAGAAGCATATTGGAGAAGCTTATCCAGAACAAAAGATATCTCTCCATTGAACATCTGCCTCTTTTGATGTTGGAAGACACATGTCTTACTCCCTAAAGGGAGCCCAGCACTGGGAACCTTCTTGATGATCTCAAAAGTAATAGCTATTCAAGAAAATCACCAAGTAACTGTGAAACCGTGAGTTTGGAAGTCTGATTAGAACACATGGGAGCAACATGGATGTTCTACAAAAGTTTAAAGCAGAGACTGTTTCAAACAGACATAGTAGATACTACTGAAAACCAAAGGAGAGTGAGATTGTGTAAGAATGTGATTTAATGTTTGTAGTGCTTACAATTTTGTGCACCAACTGGATGGCTGAAAAGGGTGAAATAATTTAATAGCTCATATTTTATGTGTGAAAACATATTAGTGAACATATATAATCAAAATAGATTTCATTGCTATTGCATAGTCTCTGATACATAGAGTGACTTTGCTTTTCTCTTTTATTATACTTGCTTTAAAATATTTGAAATATATTTTGTATTAAATGCATTTCAAGTTAAATGTGTTAAATGTATACGTTAGATGTGTGCTTTAAAATGCATAAAATACGTTGAAATACATTAATGAACCATTAGTCTAATGCCTTTGTTTTTGAAATGTCATGACATCTTTTTCACTTGCTTTAAGATTCCAATTCCTCGTTCTCAATGTAGACTCCTACCTGTTTAAATAGAATATGGGCCATTCAAAGTGTACTTGTGCACCTCTGTCTTTTTAAATGTCAAATTGCCTTGCACCTACATTCTTGTTTCACACCTTCCATCCGGGAGCAAAATCATTCCCTTCTGTTTCTCACAAGCCACTCAATACTAAACACAGGGTCTTCACATGTCAGATAATTAATGGGCATATTTTAAAATTCTGGTTTAAACACCCCCAACCAGGACCAACGAATAACTTTTCAGGAATAAAACAGCTTTCTTTTCCATGGTTCAGATGCCCTTAAACTGTGAAATCTATTTCAGAGAATCAGCACAACTACCTCTCTAGGGCATGTGAAGAAGCACCTCCTAGATGTCTGTCATGTCCTAGAAGGATTTACTCATTAGAGCTATATCCTCTCAAAGCAGAGAGAAGCCTTAGGCCCCACATATTCCAAACCCAGAAACTCGAGGCATGGTAACTCCAGGGACTTGGCCACAGTCGCACACAAGCGGCCTGACCAGGTTGGCACAGGACGGCATACGACCTCCTCTTGGAGATGAGCATCTTGGAGGCTGCAGGCACTTTTCTGGGGCCAACAATTTAAACTAAGCGGGCCTAGGGCAGGGGCCTGCAGAGAAGCAGCAGGCTGCATAGGACTGGTTCCGAGGAGGAAAAGAGAGTGAGAGGGATGTTCAGGATTCCTTGTAAGCCATTAAAAAATAAGCATTCAAGTTCAGTGCAGAGTGAAAGAGCACACACGATGGAGAACATCTGCCCACTGCGTCCTCTGCTGAGATACAGGGAGTTGGAACCCCTGGCATCTACTAGGAGCCCGGCCTGTGCTGAGGCAAATGACAGGCCAGTTGGGTTTGCTGGGGCTCTCAGCGAGGCGCAGAAAGGAGGCAGTTGTCCAAAGAGAGGACGTTAGCAAAATCTGTTCCTCAAACCAAGGTGAATCATAGCTGGAAATGCTCAGAGGAATTAACCTGTCACCTTGGTCTGAAGTTCTGCTGTGAGGGAGAGGACCCAGGGTTAGCAGAAGCCATCTGTCTGAATAGATGCTGCTCTGAGCAGTGCAACCTTAAGCATTACAATCTTCAAAGAGTGACCAAGCCACAGACCTAACAGGAAACTCATGGGCAGGCCTCAGGGCCTTCTAGCCCCACCTGCATGCCATGCTGATAGTGATCACAGTCCAGGCTGGGAGCTTAAGACCAACACCTAGATTTCTGTGTGAGGCTTTTGAAAATTTTTATCTCCTTCTAGCATATAACTCGTGGGTGCACAGACACACCCGGAGGATGCCATACCTCATTTACATGATTGCTACAATTTGATGTGTGTGCTTGATCATTAACAGTGAACATGTTAACTGACTTTCAAATAGTGGCTTGGGAGTCTTGGGGTTGTGACCCAGGGACCATCCTAGATGGTGGAATGGAAAATTGGGGAACCTGGGAGCTGGGCTCCTGGATCTTCCCCTTCACCTCACTGTTCCCACCCCCTCCACATACCACAACTAGAGCCACACTGCTTTTATCCATGTTGTATGTTAAGGCCTTACATAACATTTTACTTAACAAAACAGAGTATCTCTCAGGAGGTCATGGTTTAGATACAATGAATATAATTTTCTCTAGCCAGTTTAAGCAGAAATCATTACAGAATTATTTAGAGAGATGAAGAAACGGACTCTAGGCTCCTTTTCCAGGGATGTCTTCCAAAGTCATACGAAAAACCTGGGCTGCTAAATAGAGCTGTTGATCTTGCCACAACCAGAAAGAAATCTGTGCAACCAGGAAGCTCTTGCTGCAGCTGCCAGCTCCAGAACCGGACAGGCTGAAGTCTAAATTGACTAAAAGCTCTCTAATGTGGAATTGTTGGTTGAGAAGGCCAATTGCTTCTGTGCACCTAACTGCGAACGCCAGGAGCAACAGCTTTGAGTAGCAGTCTTAGCAGGAGGTGAGGCTGGGCACTGCTGTTCAAACATCAGCAGAAATGGCACTGCGGGTGTCACCTTCTGATGCAAGCCTTTTGCTTTAGATGTTGTCCAAGTGAACACCATTAAGATGAGAGATGAAGGCCGGGCGCGGTGGCTCAAGCCTGTAATCCCAGCACTTTGGGAGGCCGAGACGGGCGGATCACGAGGTCAGGAGATCGAGACCATCCTGGCTAACACGGTGAAACCCCGTCTCTACTAAAAATACAAAAAATTAGCCGGGCGAGGTGGCCGGCGCCTGTGGTCCCAGCTGCTCGGGAGGCTGAGGCAGGAGAATGGCGTGAACCCGGGAGGCAGAGGTTGCAGTGAGCTGAGATCCAGCCACTGCACTCCAGCCTGGGTGACAGAGCGAGACTCCGTCTCAAAAAAAAAAAAAAGATGAATGAAGGTTTTACTAAGATATGACCCATAACTGGCTTGCACTTTTTAACAAATATACATGAAATTAAGCATTTATTTGAGGACTGTCCTCTTGGAAGTAAGCATGTAAGTAGATCACACACTTTCTATAATGGTTTTTTTGGATCAAACCACTTTTAAAATTCATCTTTAGAAACTCACACACCAAGGTAGAAAATAGCCAATACCCTTACATTTTTATTCTTTAGTCATGTATTTTTGAAATTACCAAAGTCACTTGAGCTAAACTGATAAGTAATGGTGATAACCAAGTTGATTTTTTAAAAAATCAAAAGCAAGGTGTGATGTTAAAGTTACATTTGTTTTTTGCAGTGAGTTGCAAACCAGTTACCGACTTTTCAAGTTGCTTCTCTTGATTTTCAGTGTTATCATATTATTACACTCAAATTGTGAAACTTAGAAAAAGTATGGCCAAGAGGGAATTCAAGCTTATATTAAGCGAAGAGACAAAAAGAGAGCACTTGGCTGCTTTAACTTTACATTTTAAAATGTTTATTATGAAACCTTTGAAACATATGAAGTAGAAGGAAATACGCAACAAATATTCATATATCTACAATCCACACTCAAAGACTGTTAACATTTTCCCATATTGAATTTATTCCCATCTTTTTTCATACTGGATGTTTTTGTTATAGGTTTCTTGCATCGTGAGGACATTACTCTTGAATACTTCTGTGTGCATCTCCAGTAAATAGATGCTTATCTTCAAAATCACAATTATCAACATTTAACAAAATTCATAATCATTTTCTAACACTAAAAGTGTCTGTCTTTGGCCATCTTCAGGTTGATTCCTAAGTTCTTTTGACTCTACTGTAGTATTTTTGATCATTTCCTAATTTTGTTGTTGTGATTTTCTGGTATGGGAAGGTGTTCCTCACTTGTTCTGTTCTTAGTCCCAGACAAAGCCATTTCTCTAAGGAGCCATGGTTCCTTTCAGGGAGAAATTGTTTTTAGAGACCACAATTTGGGTCTAGCAGTTGCACACTCTTAACTCAATGTTTCTAGGCTTTCTACGTAGATATAACAAGGAAATACATATACATCCATTAAATGAATTCTAAATTAATAGTGAAAAGTCCAATTTAAATTTAGGACACCAGGTTTTACTTAGCCTCATCAATTTTACATTGGAAACACTGCCATGCAGAAAATTCCAGTTCCCAATGGCATCGACATAATTGTTAATTTGCTTTATCCCACAATGTACATACATCCAATATGCATATATTTCAAAGAATTATAATACCAACACATCCGTTAATATTTTGTTTCCTAAAAACAGTTGAAAACATTTTTGTACCATTTTATCCCTTGAGAATATTTCACTATAATATAGAGCCATCATTGTATTCTAAAGCTATTTGAAATTATTCCTCTTACTGTGTTTTTGTCAGTTAAACATTTATTTGTTTTGTTTTGATTTTTAGGAATTGATTTTTAAAATTTTATTTTGTTTTATAGTAGGGCAAAAACGTTTTTCAAAATGATATTGGTTTATCCTTCTATATATATATATATA